>NC_134852.1:210466674-210766674 GCF_049852395.1 Peromyscus maniculatus bairdii
ATCAGGCCTTACTGCTGGACTCAGACCGGGTAAATTTCGGGACCACAGCCTGAGAGAGACCCCGTGCCCTATAGCCCAGAAGACCATGAGCTAGCAAAGAAAATGGGGGCGGACTGGGAACAAAGAAGACAGGCATATATACTAGGGGACCGGATGGTCATGCCAACCTCCCATACCCGATATATGCTGAGATTCCTCCATGCATTGACCCATTTGAGCAAAACAAGATGAAGACCTTATTAGACAGAGAAAACACCTGGGCAGTGCTGCTGAACCAGGATCAGGTACTCCAACAGGTAACTTCCACCTGCCCAGCCTGTGCTCAAGTCAATGCAGGAAAGGTTCATCTAAACAAGGGGGCCCGCCAAAGAGGCCATCGTCCTGGTGTTCATTGGGAAATAGACTTTACAGAAGTAAAACCTGGACTCTATCTCCTGGTCTTCGTGGACACCTTTTCTGGATGGATCGAGGCATTTCCAACCAAGAATGAGACGGCTAACGTGGTAACAAAGAAACTGTTGGAAGAAATCTTCCCCAGGTATGGGATGCCTCAAATATTGGGGTCGGATAACGGGCCTGCCTTCGTCTCCCAGGTAAGTCAGAAGGTGGCCAAACTATTGGGGGTTGATTGGAAACTCCATTGTACATACCGCCCCCAGAGCTCAGGACAGGTAGAACGAGCTAATAGAACAATTAAGGAGACTCTAACCAAATTAACGCTTGCAACTGGCACTAGAGATTGGGTGCTCCTACTTCCCTTAGCTCTCTATCGAGCCCGAAATACCCCCGGCCCACACGGCCTAACCCCTTTTGAGATCATATATGGGGCCCCACCTCCTGTTGTAAACTTTCTCCATCCTGATATTTCCTCTCTTGCCACCACCCCTACTTTAGAAGCACATCTTCAAGCCCTCCAGTTGGTGCAGAGGGAGGTCTGGAAGCCCCTGGCCAAGGCTTATCAGGAGCAGCTAGACAAGCCGGTGGTGCCCCACCCCTTCCAGATCGGGACTCCGTTTGGGTCCGACGACACCAGACCAAAAACCTGGAATCACGGTGCAAGGGGCCCTACACTGTCTTGCTGACCACCCCCACTGCACTCAAGGTCGACGGGATTGTTGCGCCCGCGGCTCCTCTTCCTCCCCCTCCTCTTAATCTCTACCTACCACAAGGGGACTAGGGCGGCAGAGAGCCCGCACCTAGCTAAGAGGCTCACTTGGCAGGTCATCTCGCAAACTGGGGAGACGGTCTGGCAAACGACCGCCTTTCACACCCCCTTTACATGGTGGCCTAACTTACATCCAGATCTCTGCCAATTAGCAGCAGGGTCAGAGGACTGGGACATCCCTACCACTGACCCCATGAACCCCAGAGCACCAGACGTCTGTCAGGATAGTAAGGGAACTTGCAAATGTAGTGACGGGAGATACGGATGTGGCCACCCTGAAGCCAGGGCAGCCCTGTCACAACTATCCTTCTACGTCTGCCCCCGGGATGGTAGGGACAGAAAGCTGATTAGCCAATGTGGGGGTTATGAAAGATCCCAGCATAAAGGAAAAACATGGGGACTTAGATTTTTCATGACAGGACAGGACCAGGGATTTACCTTTATGATTAAACTTAAAATTGAGGAGCCCTCCGCCTCTATAGGCCCCAACCAGGTTCTCGCTGACCAAAAGCGCCCCTCTTTACCTGCTCCAGCACCCCCGAGGGCTACCACCCGACCCAATTCGGTCATTCGCCCAAGCACGGCTCCGAATGCCGCTGTAACCCCAGTCACCCTCCAACCACCCAGACCCGGTACGGGAGACCGGCTATTGAATCTTATAGAGGGCGCTTACTCAGCCCTCAATGTTACCAGCCCAAAACGGACTCAGGAGTGCTGGTTATGCCTAGTTTCCACACCTCCCTATTATGAGGGGGTGGCCGTAGTCGGAAGTTTCACCAATTCCTCTTCACCCCCATCAGGATGTGCCTCAACACCTCAGCATAAGCTTACAATCTCCGAGGTGTCAGGACAAGGACCAATTTATCAGGGAACGTGTTTCTATTGTTCAGACCTTGGTATTGACCCAACAATACCAACGACTCAACCAGGTGGAAATGGAGCCACATCCCTATTCTTCCCCATGAATGGAGGATTCCATTCCCTGAGATAAGAAAATGGGGGAATGAAAGATCCCAGCATACTAGCTTAGCCTAACGCCATTTCAAGTAAGGTCTGAAAAGCGCAGGGTGTCTACAGCCGGCCTCCTGGCCCCAGAAAAGGGTACTAAAGGTCAGAAAAACAACTTGGAGCCAGGCAGCAGGCGTGTCAAGCTCGGGGAAAAACCACGAGCTGCCCTAAGTTTGAACCCGGCCTCATTTGAATCGTCCAATCAGAGCCCTGTAAACCATGAGTTGCCCTGAGTTTGAACCCGCCCTCCTCGTGCTCCTGCTGCCCGACCCTATAAAAACCCTCCGCTCCAGCCCGGGGGCGCGCCAGTCTCTTGAGCTTCTTGAGGGACTGTGTTGCCCCGGGTACCCGTGTTCCTGAATAAAGCCTCTTGCTGTTTGCATCTGACTTGTGGTCTCGTGTGATCTCTGGGCGAGGGTCTCTCCAGAGGGAAGACTGCCTTCGGGGGTCTTTCACCAGCATGTGTGAACAACACCCTGGGTCCAGTCGCTATTGCTGCATAAACTCGGTGTGGCAGGGCACACCTGTATCCTAGTTCAAGAGGTGGAGACAGGAAAATCGGAAGTTCAAAATCACCCTCAGTTCATAACGAGGCTTTCGGGCAGCCTGGGCCACATGTGTTTCAAAACAACGACAACCACAACAAAAAATATAGAAAAATGTCACATGGTGTACATGTCCTAAGCAACTGGATTTCAGACTTCTGGGCTTGATCCTTTGGGAAACAAAATCAGTTGTGTGGGTCATGATCAGTATATCTAAAACAGAGAAAGAAGGCTTGGAAACCTTACATGACTTTTTTTAATCAGCAATAACTTTTATCATTTTATTTGTTTATAATTTTATGTAAATCGGTGTTTTGCCTACATTTATGTCTGTGTGAGGCTGTCAGAACCCTTGGAACTGGAGTTACAGTTTTGAGCCACCATGTGGTTACATGAACCTGGGTCCTCTGGAAGAGCTGTCAGTGCTCTTAATGGCTGAGCCATCTCTCCAGCCCCATTTTATTCATTTTTTATATTTTTGGCTGTGAGCTTAGCCTTTAATGGCTGAGCCATCTCTCCAGCCTTCATTTTTTAATTAAAATTTGTTTCATAAAAAATAGTGTTATCTCACCTCCCAACTTCTCCCAGATCCTCCCCACCTCCCACCTACCCAACTCTATGCCCTTTCTTCCTCTTTCTATTTAAATAACAACAACAAAAACCAAGAAACACACAAAAAAAGGAACCTACAAAAACACAAAAAAATGAAAACCAAAATATACAAGCAAAATATCAATAAGACAAAAAAAAAATGCCTAAACCAAGCAAATGAGACAGAGGTCTACTAAACTACCATTGAGTTCACTAGTGCTGGTCAGCTACTCCTGGGCATGGGGCCTGCCCTAACGTCTCATAAGACTTTGATTCCAGACACGGGTAGGCATCAGTGTCTGACTTTTTCCTGTGAGTACTGGTGAGACCCGTGGTTGAACCTGGAGGTCCTGTGCCAGAGTTCTGCCATAGGGCTCTTTCTGCTTGGACTGCGTAATTAATCTGTAGAGACAGTCAAATTATTTGCTAGCATCTAAACATATGGTAAGCCTACAAAAGAATCTCCATTTTTTTATATGCTTTTGAAAACAGAAGGTCAAACTATAGTCCACTATGGGTATAGATGAATAGAGTGGTAGTCTGTCCTCTTCAGAGAGGGTTACATTACACTTTCCAATGTGCCAGTCTCTACTCTGTTAAGTCACCTGTCTGGTTCTTAGAGGCTCTGTATAAACCTATGACCCTTTCTTATCCCCCTCCAATCTAGCAAAGCCTTCCTGTATTTGTGGGGAACAGTAAACCCTGACACACTCATCCAGCTCTGTTTCTCCATCAAGGGGCCTACACTTTATAGATTCTATCTCATTAATTTGATAAAGAGTTTCTCAATAATCCTTTAGCCAAGGCTGCACTCCTATTCATCCTTCAAAGCCCAGTCAGCCATAACCACCTAACAGAGTTAACCACTCTCTGTCCTGCCAATGTATATTCGTTTAATAGTTCTCAGGTGAATACAGTTCACACTGTACCACAATGACTTACATATGAGCTCCTTGACAGAAAGCGAGTACTCTCTGGTCAAGTCTATATTTTATTTGCTTCTATATCTAGATCACTTTCTTCTCATAGGGTTTGGAAATATCATTTCCCAAATCTAACCATCTCCCCCACCATACACAGAATTCCTTCACTTTACTGAGCATCCAATATTCAATGGATGATTACTGTGGAGTAGACACAGTGCTGTGGATTCAAACTGAACCAACCACCAACCCGTCCATCCCGGATATTAAGAGGTCTATACAAACCCTGAAAGGCTCATCTTCAATGCTCCCTGTCACATACAGCCTTTTTCACTTCCTTCAAAACAGTGACTCTTTCTTCCGTTGGGTCCCCGAACACTGTCTACGTCCTTCTCTTGCCCACCTTCTGTCCTCTGTAATCACATTCCTACCAGCACCCCTCCTAACACTAACATCAATCTACCGAAGGTAAGAGCTTCTCAGAGGTTTCATGCTAACCCCAGTTGGCTGTGGTGGCACACAATGGTAATATCACACTTGGGAGGTTGAGGCAGGAGGATCGGAGTTCAAGATCATCCTTCAGCCAGCTACATTGCAAATTTGAGACCAGCCTGGACTACATGAGACCCTGTTTCAAAACCAAAAATAAACAATAAGCAAAAGGTTTAGCCACAAACTATCTCACAGCAAACAGACCTCGATAAACTGATTTGGTCAAGGCCACTCCTAGAATCCCACAGTATGCTTCACCTCCAAGCTTGGGCTGGGTCCTCCCGATGAGCAGGAGCAGAGGGGTACGTGCTCAGCACCACGGCCCAGCAGACCCTCTTTGCACCGTCAGCCCCAATACTCTTGACCCCTCACTGTCTACTTAGCGAGGGTCCTGTGAGTAGGAGGCACCCTTCTAACACATGTACCATTTGTGGGACTCCCCTCCCAGGGCCTGGAGACTCAAGTCCCTGCTATTTTTCTGGAGGGCTCTCAACCCTCTTTCCCACTTCCCATCAGGCACTGCAGTGAGGAATAGCCCTGCTATCTTTGCTATCTATCTACTGCTCTTAATTCTTGTGAAACTTCTCCCTCTCATGTTTTAACTACTGAGCAGCAACAGAAAGGAAGGAAAGAGAAAGGACACAGATGCATTGAACGTAGACAGGGTTTAGTGGTAATGAATGAAACACCCTACACTTTAAAAGTAATGTATTTGGGTTCCCCAGAGACTAAAGAGGGAACTGTAAGCTTGGGGAGCCAGAGACCTAATGTAGCATCTTTACCCAAGAGTTCCACAGAGCTCATCAACGCAGGAAGCACCATCACACTTTGAAAGCTGTGACTGATACCCAGTGAAGAACTCGTGTATATCTGTACACACCTCTCTCATGACCTCAAATAAGTCACCTTCCTGGAGCCACAATGAGCTCCAACCCACCTCACAAGACCACCATGTAACTTCCTCCCACCCTGTGCATACCCGGATCAGGCAACGACAGCAGTTTCTTGGCTGCAAGGATGTCACAGAAGGCTGGTGCTATTACATAACAGTTTCACTCTACACAGCAGGGCCTCAGGCCAGCAAGATGTCTGCTACTTTCTCTTTGTCACCTGGTCATTGTGAGCAAGATAAGGTTTGCAGGAGAAATGGAGACAGTGGTGTTATGACAACGGGAGCCGTCTGCAGGACCGATTATTCTACCCACGGAAATCGGACCACTTACACGAGGTCAAAGTGTAGTCCCTGGACCAGGACCACCAAGATTACCTGAACAGAGTCAGGTTCTACTCTAAATGTGGGGAATCAGAAACTCTGGAGTCAGGGACCCAGAAATCTGAACTTATCAATCTCTCCAGGAGATCCTGGGGGGTTGAGCACCACGGCCCTAGAACATGATTTCCCTTAGGCTTTGTTTTTTTTTTTTTTTTAAGTCAGCATCTTCCTTGATAAACCCACATTATTTAAACAAGTCAGCTTGGTTGATTATGGTGGGACCCAGACTCACTCCTGGTGCCCCTGGGGCACATTGGACCATGACAATATTAACCACATCAGGACCATAACAACATGAATCATGTCACTCTACACAAAGATATGTTTCAGAGAAAAGAGGTCATGCACACAAATATTCACTCCCCACTGTTAGCAAACTTTGCCCTTGAATCACAGCTCCCGCCAGTGTGGGATAAACAATACCTCGGGTCTGAGTCACTCTCTGCTCAACACAATGAAATAGGAAGCTGGGTGGCTTTCAGCTGCCATGCACCCAGACCCCGCTCAGCCACGATGGGAAGAGTTCCCATACCACCCAGTGACCAGTGAAATGTCTGGAAATTTCTCTGTGTTTTTGGCTTTGACACTGTCATGAGTTCCTCTTTATCAGGCTACACTGGGCTGTGACTGTGGCATGGAGAAAGTCAAAGCCATGCCCCACAGTAGGGTGAGGCCCTGGAGCAGGTTGTTTCTGTAAGAAGTTGGAAAATCCACCTTGCTGTTGTGTGTGTGTACGTGATCAAGTGTATATTTGTGTAGGCCGGAAGATAACCTTGGATCACACTCAGGCACCATACATCTTGTGGATTTTTTCTTTTTTCTTTTTGCTTTTTTCAAGAGAAGTTCTCTTATGCTGGTGTGGTGGTAAATGCCTTTAATCCCAGCACTCGGGAGGCAAAGGCAGGCAGATTTCCATGAGTTAGAGGCCAGTTTGATCTACAAAACGAGATCCAGGACAGCCAGGGCTACACAGAGAAACCCTATCTCAAAAAAGAAAAAAGAAAGAAGGAAAGTTCTCTCATTGGCCCAGAACTTGCCAGATAGGCTAGCATGGCTTGCCAAGGGAGCCTGGGAGCTACCTGTTCCTTCCCACTCAGTACTGGCATCATAAGTGTGCCACTATACCTGGTCCTGGTTCACATGGATGCTTGGGATTGAATTCATGTCCTCACTGGCTGAGCCTCTCCCCAGCCTCGTTCACTGACCTGAAATGAGGATTCTGGCAACACGATATACTTTGTTCATCCTTCCTCGTTACTTGACCAAGTGTAGGAAAAGAGCCGATTCCCAAAGTTTAGGAGCAGCTAAAGAGAGGGCGGGCCAACCCTTAGCGCAGATGTCCATTCTCTGAGGAGTCTTGACTTCATCAAACATTGCTTTCAGGAGCTTTGGGGAAACTCCGGCAGCATGTCCCTTCTCTCAAATGTATGCACATGTGTTTGACTGGCTGGGATGTATTATTTTTCTAGATTATTATTATTATACCTCAATGAGTTGTTGCATAGGGTATGCATCTGTTACGGGTTTGTTTTCAATGTGACCTTCTTTCCCTCAGCTGTGGGAGGCACACCTTGCAGACAGCCCTTCTGGAGTGAAGACAGGGCTGTCAGAGTCACACTGGTATGAGTAGCACCTTCGTTTGTAAAATAGTAAGAGCAATTCACACTTGCATTTTTTTCTGTCTTAAGTGGAATGTGATGTCAAAAACCAGAGCTTTCCCAAGATGAAAAGCTCACAACTGAGTTGCGTGAATAAGTCCTCAATCGAGACGATTGATTGTGAATCCCTGGTAGCCTGTGTTATCTCCTTTAATCAGTAACTTTCTTTTAGACCTTACTTAGGAAACAGCCTTAGTGTTCCCTTCAAAACCTTGGGCTTAAGAGAAATGATGACATACCCCTATAATCTTAGCACTCAGGAGACTGAGGCGGGAGGATTATGAATTTGAGACTAGCCTGGGCTTCATTATCAAAATGAAAAACATAGATGAGTCAGGAACAGAGTGGGGGTAGGGCCATGGACATCAGCTCCACCGTAGGAATGGTTGAACACTCAATCCTGAACTGGAAGAGTCCTTAACTGAGAGAGAGGGCCTTGAAAGATGACCCTGTGGTCATCAGGCACAGGTGGAATCCTTACAGGACACTGAAAGAGCCACCGTTCTGAGATGTCTCAGGAGGCGACAGCGAGTTGGAGCGGCATTGGGCAGTGTGTTCCCTGGGTGGGTAGTGTCTGCCTGGGTGTGTGGGGGAGGGTTGGGGGGAAATGGATCTTAAGGAAAAGTGGCTACCACCCCAAGCAGGAGCCCTTCCCAGCTCTCCAGGCTGTTTCACAAGTTCATCTATGAGGTCAACCCATGCTTGCGGAGAGCACAGTGAGTGCCTAGTCCACACAGGTGACAAATGTCTAGTTTCTCTGTTGTTGACTTAGTGTGAAGAGTCATTTGGGAAGAATTCACAGGAGGGATGGGCCTCCGAGAAGCTCCATAAGGCAACAGAACTTAAGTTTCTGATAACATAAAGAAAGAGGACCCTTGCATTTCTCCTGGGTGCAGCATGGTCAAGGTTGGAGGGTACAACCCCTCACATAAGACTGCAAATAGGGAAGGGGGAGGGGTGGTGAGCCCAGGTTTGGGAGTCAGATGCGGGAAAAACTCAGATCTTCTCTTTTGTGGCTAAGCATTCTCTCCACATGTTCCCACCCCATCTGTTGAGTGGGGACACCCTGAAAGACTAAAGGCAGGATGTGAAAAGCTTCCATTTACACACATTCAATCAAGATTTAATGATGGCATTACAGATGAAGCCAAACAAGATGGATTCAGAAGGCTATTGGTTTACATGGGGTTTGGGAGGAAGCTCTCTAGGGTCTTGGGGAGAAGCCTAAAGGACCAGTAGGGAACCTTGCCACTTATTTAAGATTTTCAGCTGGGAATGGGATGACTAAGAGGATTACTCCGATGCCAGTCTGTAGGTCACATTTAAGACACGGGACACCTCAGCGGCTCCTGGGAGCAGAGCAGCGGCTTTAGACATGTCAGGCCCTGGAGATGCTGGACACAGTAGCTACAACCAGGAAGGTGTAAGTGTCAGCTTTTCATGGACACCTAAGATCTAAGGTACCTCTAAAGGAATGACGGAGCCACTTCTAAAACCTTGAAGAGTGCAGCACCCCAGGATAGCTATGGATGCTGCCCAACACAGCATCACGAACCTACACCTGATGAAGTATTGTTGTTGTTGTTTGGTAACACAATTATGGAGTTCTCCAGTGAGAACTTTGCAGATGCAATATCTGTCACAGTGTCACTGGGCACGCTTGGATTTGTAAGCTGTGAGAGCTCAGCATCCCACACAGGAAGGACCACTTGGGCCACACTTTTCTAATCATACCAGAGTGCCTTATCCTTGATACTGGTTCAAGGCTTATTAAAATGAACTTCTCTCCTCTCTTTCCCACCCCACTCCGATTACCTCGTCTGTCCTGTCTTCTCCAACCCCTCCTGAGCCCTATCCAGACCTAACCTAGGTGAGTGGCCGAGGGTGACTGGTCACATGCAACCTCCAGCCCCAGCAAATTCATATGTCAAACCCTTGGTACCTTAGGCTTTTATTTAGAGCTGGGCTCTCGACTTAGGCAGTCAAATTAAAAGGTCCTCCTCTCTCATTAGTTCCCCTGTAGAAAGTGGGGACTGTGGAGAGAGAATGCACACTGTGGACAACACAGGGTTGGGGACAGAGATGATATAGTGAGTCTACAAGCAAACGGATGACCAAAAGGGCCGGCAGAGCACCAGAAATCCAGGGCGATGCACAGTCTTCCTTGGGGACCCACTCAGAAAAAGCCCCAGCTCTGCGGAATTCTTGATGGTGGACTTGCATCTTCCAGAACTGAGACAATGACTCCTGTTGTTTAGGCCACCAAGTGTGTGTGTCCTGTTAGGCACTCCCAGAAAGACTGACTTATCCAGCCCCTCACCCTACTCCTCACGTCTCCGACCAGGTCCCATCTGTTCTTAGATGGGTGCTTCTCTCAAGCCTAGCATCTTATTCCCATTGTGACTTGTCACATATCTAAATATCCCCAGTCTTTAAAGGCCCAGATCAAGAGCCATCGGCTCCAAGATGGCCGATCAGAATGCTGTGAGGCCCAGCTTCAGTTTAGACACTTCTTCCACTCTCAGTCACGTGTGAGCCTGTTTTCACTTCAATGGTAGATGGCCCAGAGACAAGGGAGCCATTGTGTCCCGTGAGTACACGGGACCTTCCTAACCCAGAGAGTGCAGACTGGGTATGGTGCCGGGGTGGGTGTGGAGGAGTCTCCAGGAGGAGTGGATTGGTGAGTGTTAAAGGGAGTGGGTGTGGAGGAGTCTCCAGGAGGAGTGGATTGGTGAGTGTTAAAGGGAGTGAGGAAGAACAGAGCTGAGGCACTTGTGTAGCCACAGCCGCTTCTGGGAACCTAGTCCATTTTCAGCAACTGAAATGAGGTGGGAAAGACAGCCATCGGCCCCTCCCCACCCTTATGGGGAACACTTGTCTGTGCTAAAGCTCCTGGGGGTGCTGGTTCAGCTGCCTTCCCATGAGGAGTCTACACCTCTCCCTGTGTGTTGGGGAGACTCCTTTAGTTAAACCTGAAAGACACTTGTGCCCAAGGAATCCCAGAGTCCCACTGCTCCCAACTAGACTGATTTTGTTGCCCTCCCAACCCCATCACTACCCCCCCACCTCCACCCCCGGGGGACGTCTAGCAATGTCTGGGGACATTTTCAACTGTCCAAGCGAAAGGTCAAAGCCACCAGTGTCTAGCAGGAGAGAGGCCAGAGTGCTGCTGAACACCTTACAACACAGGACAGGGTCCAAAGAAGGAACCAACTGAATGGTAAGGAAGGCAGTCAAGAGATGTGCCGTAGAGACATCATCTGCTCTGTGCGTGCGTGCATGCGTGTGCGTGCGTGAGAGAAAAAGACAGAGATGTGCACACTCTCCCCACTCTCAATTGTCAGGTAGAGAGCAGACATCCCTCCCTTGTAGGAAACAAAAACAAAAATAAACAAAAAAAATAGGAGCCCAAGTCTAAAACTCCATTAACCTGAATACGCCACTTTTGCATCTAAACTCTTACTTTTTCACACAGCCACACAGTTTCCAAGCCACAATCATCCTTTATTATTTAAATGAGATATGTCTGCAACTTTATCTCTGGGATTTACTTATTGTTTTTTTTCTCAGGCAAACACACAAACAAATAAACTTACAAAAAGAAACAAATTTATTTAGAAACTGTGCCAGAACACATGTCAGTTAGCCAGTCACAGCTTTTAAAGGAGTATAGTGTATCCCTGGGGTATAGATGGTGAGTGTTTGTGTTGTCTCCAGGAAGACGGATATTGACCGATAAACCCACAAAACCCCTTGGAGCTTCTTAGACGATGAAGCAAGGATGAGGTGTCCTTGAACACATGGGGCAAACAACCATTTCATCAAGATTCTAGGATCGATTAGTGCCTGCAAGTTCGAGCGAATGGGCGTCTGGTCAGGAGAACAAAGATAACAATGGCCAAGGATGTGAGCTGCGGATGGATGGTCTGCACCGGCCGGCTCTGCACTGGCGGGCCATGCTGGCTGAGTGGAGGCCTGCTCTCCAGCCATGTCAACCCCGCCGCCCTGCGCAGAGACTGAGGAAATGACGTGAAAGCAGCCTTAGACACTGGAGTGAGGTCAGCAGGGGGCCAGAGGCCTGCCTTGCTCCTTGGCGTGGACACCACAGTGACCAGAGCTTGCTAGGGGGTCCCCACCAGCTTCAGGGGGTCTGGGCAGAGCAAGAAGAATGGGGTATTGTTAACATTCCAGATGCAAAAATGCCAGGTCCCCTGGCAGCTCTGAAAAGTCGCCGACCTGTTTCCTCTGTCGGAGCATGGACATGGACGGGGCAGATGCTGAACCAAGGGCTGAAACGTTACAAGATGGAGGTGGTGGCGCTGCTGGGAGGCTCTCGGTCCCCAGCAGCAGAGGCCTCAGATGTTCACACTGGACACCATGTAGTCCAGTTATTAGCTGTGTGACCTTGAGCCACTTCCTTACCCTTTCTGATCCCTAGCCTGCTCATTTCCAGGATGAACGCCTGGACCACACTCTCCCGGGGCCCATTTCACTTTACAGACTAAGGAAGTTCCAGTCTCTCCATGAAGTCTCTCCAGGAAGCTCGTGTAACCACCCATAGAATCCCACCTTCCCTGCTGTTGGCTGACCACTGTAGCCAGAGCAGGGATCAGCAGCGGGAATGACATAGACCTCAAAATAAAAAGACCAGCCTCTAATCAGCGGCTGAGGGCTAAGATAACACTAGCATGTGGTCTCCTGGGAGCCTGCCCAGACTGTTCCAACGAGAGAGTGCCCAAGCATGGACATCGGTCATCTAAGTGAGGCTTAGGAAAGACGCCATTTGAAAAGCCCTGACCTGCTGCCTCAAGCCCCACAGGAACAGAGTGGACCAGTGGCTTTGAAATCTCCACCACTCATAAATAAATTACTCACACTGGGACACAAATCCATTAGCAACAGAGATCTGGGTCATGTTTTTTCTAGTTAGGTGGAAGGTACATGGAAGACATCCCAGGGTCCAGCAAATGCCAATGTCTGGATTTTACACCAAAATAAAGGAACCTCCACCAGAAGCGTTCTTCTTCATACCAAATCACCTCACCATTTTTTCACAGAAAGATCAGAGCAAAAGTAAGTGAACCTCAGGGGTGCAGTGAACAGAGCAGACCCTTGGTCTGGGGGTGCAGCCTCAACACTAACAGGCTCAGTGGCGTCAGCCAAACCAAGCTGAAATTCCAGCCAAAGCCAGTTCAGCACTTTATCTCACACCTATAAAGTAGACACAGAGAAGTCATTGAGGCGGTGCAAAATAGGCTGAAAAGGCAGTGGTGGTGGAAACAGTGTCCCACACGAGACACCATGACAGTCACAAGCCTGCCAGACAGCAGAACTGAAGTGATCCTTCACAACAGACTATCACTTGATGACAATCTCTAAAACATATTGTCAAGGGGAAAAAATCAAGTCAGAAAAATGGCCATCGGATGGTCCTGCAGAAGGTCCTCTGCAGCTCTGATTAAGGTCACTTCTAATTTGTGAACCCAGTTCCACTCTAGAGGGGTCTAAAAAGACAACCGTCCACCATTGAAAATGGAGGTTGAGAGAACAGTGGGCACGGGCTTCCCCTTTCCAGGCTTTGTTTCTGTTACATTTTACTTTTAAAATACAAGCTGGATCACATAGTACTTGAATGACTAAAAGCAAGCTATTGTTGTGTTCTTTTGCATTTTCCAAACAAATCAACTAAATAGAATTCAATTTTAAAAGGCTTATCTTAATCTCGGGGCCACGCCCAGTAGGTAAACAATACACACCTGTGCAGGCCACGCCCTCCCTCTTTTCACATTCTTCTTGTGCGGCTGCTTAGAGCATCCTTTACGAAGGTGTAGGGAGGAATAATTTAAGCTAATCCTGAACCCCTTCCAACACCCAGGGGCTCCTCTCAGCCACACTAGCTAGGCTTGGGCTTGTCCACCCACAGCCCCACCCAGGTTTAAAGACCCTTCGTGACAAATCTTAGTGAACTCATTGATGGAGGATGGAGCAAAGAGAACGGAGGCTTGGGTGGGAGGTGGACGGCAACTCTCAACCCAAATCACAAATCCATTGGCAATTAATCAAAAGCTTTGCGCACCCTGAGCTGAGCCCAATTGTGCAATTCTCCTGCGATGGGCTGAGATTTGGAAGCTAGGTTCCGCGGAAACCCAGACTTTGTCCTACACAGATTCTCGCCCCGAACATGTCTGCCCGGATTTCGATTGATCATTGCTCATAAGGTGCCCCAGCGCCGCGGGGCCATTGCAACTTCTGCAAGCATGCACGGTGATCGATATTTATAATTACCTTTCTCTTTCACCATGGCAACGGGGTCCTTGGCCGAGGGCACCGAAAGCAACAGGAATGAACTCTAGGCGTGCCAGCACACCGATCGGCTGCGGCGGAGGCTGCGAGGAGACGCCCCCGGCACCCACACGCGAAGTCCGGGGCAGCCTAGCGAAGTCCCGCCCCCGCCGCGGCTCCCACGCCCGCCCGCACGACGGCCGCGCCCTGCTCCCGGACGCTGTCGTCTGGATGAAACCACTCGCTCCAGCTGCTGCGGTAGCAAATGCAAAATTCCAGTGTTGATCTCCGGTCACTGACACCACCTTGCATTCCTGACGCCCGGGAAAACGCTCCGGAGCCCTGGCTCCTCTCCCAGGGTCTGATAAATGATTGCCGAAGGAGGAGGGAGGCCAAGCCACACACACAGCCAGGGACTGTTCCCATAAGTAAACTCGTCATTTGTTAGCTTGTTAGTTTCCTATGACAGCTGCTTTCAATCCTGATTACAGCCTCTTTCAGGCAAACTGAGTAACTAAAATTGGCCTTAATAGAAAAATAATGCCGAGGCTCCTCCAAGTTCATTTTCCTCTGAAAAAAAAAAAAAATGAATAATGCCGTTTGATTTTACACACACACACACACACACACACACACACACACACACACTCTTTTTTTTTTTCTGAATTGGGGGCAGGAGAAAGGAAGAGTGTGTGTGAGACTGAGAGAGAGAGAGAACTCTAGCTGAGGGCCTTTCAGGATTCAGTT
Source organism: Peromyscus maniculatus bairdii (assembly GCF_049852395.1). Taxonomy (NCBI): domain Eukaryota; kingdom Metazoa; phylum Chordata; class Mammalia; order Rodentia; family Cricetidae; genus Peromyscus; species Peromyscus maniculatus. The sequence continues at coordinate 210,481,359 of NC_134852.1, forward strand.
CCTTATCCCTGATCAAAATTAAAATCTGACTTATCCTGCTGGGGAAGATCCTAGCTTCTTCCTTCCCTCTGTTTCTTCAGCGTTTTCCTCTTAAACTGTGTGGTTGGACATCTGTGAGGAGGAACCCTAGCCACAATTAAGGGGCAAGCAGTGTTGGCTGCTACTACACAGCCAGGACTGGCCTGACTTGACTTGCAGGGAGGGTGGCACCGTGTGGGGAGGGCAGTGCCTGGCTTTGGCTTTGTGACCTATCCGGTCGCTGGCAGGTCTGCCCGCAGAGGACTTCCTGGTTCACAGAGCTGCAGCCCACCCCTCCCAGCACCTATCTGCGGGATCCAGCGCCATGTGTCTTACACGCCCATTGTATACACGTGGGAGAGACGCGATAAGCAAGAGACAAGGCAGACGTTGCACCACTCAGGGAGACGAGCAGATGGCCAGCCAACACATCTTTCAGAACCAGAATGCACAGCCAGTATTAGACTGTATTTACTGCAAATATTTTAACGTGTTGGGTCTAAGAGAGCCAGGGGAACAGAGAGGAATGGAGCCGCCCAACCTGCCGCAGCTTTGACTCAGAGGGTGCCCCGACGGCTGAACTAAACTGGTGGGCTGGGGAGAAGGAAAGCACCCATCTCTTCATCGTCGTCTTGGGCAGGTCTTGACTGCTGACCTTCTGGTGAGTAGAAGTATCAGAGCCCGAGCAGCTGTGACATTCCTACATCTGTGACTCAGGGCTTTACTATTGATAGCTTGAAATGTTTCCGTCTGTAAATCACAGCAGCTAAGTCCCGACAGCTTCTGCGCTGTCTTTTCTATGACATGCTTCACCCACACTACCCCTGCCACCTTGCAGCCTCCCTGGGGCTGGGTCACGCTTGTTCTGTCAGTGGCCAGCTGGAATACAAGTACCAAGAAGCCTAGAAGTGGCTTCTCTAGCCTCCACTCACACACATGAGCCAAGCGCAGAGGGATGCCACGGTTCAAGAACATCACAGAAGGAGACAAGCTCTCTGCATTCCCTGACTTTTCATGGCTAAATCTGCACTTGGCTACTTTGCCTGCCCTAATCACCCTGAGCCGTTAAAGAGATGTTGACAAGTAGAATCAACCGCAGAGAGCTGGAATCAGCTCCACCGGCGCGCCGAGCAGGTGTGTGTGCTGTTACGTTTGCTGCGTAAATAGATCAGGATTGCACTTGAGCATGGCTCTCCAAGGATCTCCTGTTATTCACCTGAAAGCTGAAGAACAGTGGGGCTGCAGACCTGGTTCCCAACCCCCAGCACAGCACAATAAATAAAGAAAAAATAGAGCGGAGGAAACAGCACACTCCTCCCCACCCCTACCCTTCCCCCCGCTGGACATCACAGTGAATTCTCTTGCTTTTTTAGCTCAAGCCCAGTCACTCCTAGGTGCACCTTCTACTGTGAATGTCACTAGTCCCGTCCCCTCCGTAGTCCCTGGGACAGCTGTGAACTCGGACATTCACACCTACCACACCAAGCTGGTCTCGTCGCAAGTTCTGAAGATACCTGTACACCTCTAAAGTCCATTCATCTTCAGAGACACTTTCTCTACAGAAAACTACTACACAGTGGCTTAGACACACACACACACACACACACACACACACACACACACACACACACACACGTTTTCCATGGAAAGAATTTGTCTGTACTGCAGTCAGCATGGATGACTCACCAGCAGTCACTGCTAAACAACAGCCATGTGGCAAAAGTCCCCTACCCATCAGGCATTGCTACTTTAGGATAAGAGCGTCCACTCTGCACTCTCAAGACAATCAGAGGCGACTGCTCAAGTTATTTTTGGAATGTGGGAGAATAAAACCATTTTTTTTTTTTGTCTACTTTGCCTCAGGGCCAGATGCTTCAACAGAAGTGAGCAGAGATATCTGCTTGTTTACACTGGAAGCTGGGAGGAGAGGGGGAGAGAAAACTGAAGCGGTTCACGAGAAAGGCTTTTTATTTGGATTTCTAAGGATGATTTCCAGTGAAATTACCTCAGCCTCCTCTCACTGGGATGAGACATAACACAGCACTGACCCAGGGCTTTACATGCCGCTTTCCTCTCAGCCTTCACCTGCTCACTGCTACTTTTTCTTCCACTCACAAAATGAAGCCAAGACTGTCCATCATGACCAAGGAACAGAGACCATATTGCTGGAGAGAAAAGGCTGGCAACCTCTCCCCTCCACTCTTGGTAATAAATCAAGATCCATCACTGAATAGAAATGCCCGCTAAGCGGAAAATGTCACCACCGGAAACAGGCGCTGTGGAAGAGCCCTCTCCACAGCTGAGCTGATGCACAAACACCTGTAAGGCAGGGACGCCAGGACCCTTTCAGGCCCTAGGACCCTAAGGTGCGCAGGTAACATCTGTACACCTCTCGGTGGCCTCTCTAGCAGAATCCAGTAGAAACACACACACACACACAGTGCACACATTCGTATACACATACATAGAGCACACATCACACACGTGTGTGTACACACACACACACTAAGATAAAACCCCCAGAGAATGAGCCTCTTACTTCGTCTCTACTTTATGCTCACATCTGTCTCCCCCACCTCAGATGCTAATGGGATGCTGGCTAATGGCAGGTGTCATGCAGACAGCAGAGAAAAAAGAAGCACAAATACTCCCGGAGAGACCAGGACAGCGGCGCTGAGAGACACTGCACAGGCAGGTCTGCGCCCCAGCCGGGAGGTCAGGATAGGAGGTGGATAAGGGCTGGCTGGGACGGGCAGGGAGGGAAGGACTGGCTGGAACGGGGAGGGCGTGAGTGACCTATCCCAGCAGAGGTCATGGGACAGAAGGTATCAAGTAGCTGGCTGCTTGTAGGCGGCAGAGGAAGTACAAGCTTAGGTGTGTGGGAGATCAGAGGGACTGGCCATGCCCTGCCATGCTGCGCCATGCTATGCCTTGCCATGCCAAGGCTGGACTTCAGAGGTGGTGTGGCTAGACTCTCAACTCTAAGCTACTTCTTTATTCTGAAACTGAATTCTAAAGTCCTTGGCTGCATCTCAAAGCCCCCATGACCTGTTTCCAACAGTGTGCATTCAGTGTCTATTTCCTATATTCAGCAGGTCTGATATGGACTAGATGTTCAGGAAGTGTCTGGGTTTGTTAGTTTATTTAAACATCTCTCTGATAATAGGAATGAAAGGATCACTTTACACACCACACATGCAGCATTTTTAAAAGCACAGTTTATTTGGGATTCTTATGATTCCATAGTGATGGCTTCATATCCATAATGGGGCTATGTGCTTGAAGGCAATGTATACATGAAGACATGTCATTTATTTCTACCCCCAAGTACGTTCTGTAGATCCCTCAGGGACAGATGTCCTTGTGAGTGCTTGAAATGCAGACACCTGGCCTTCACTGCTGGTCTGATGACCCAGATCCGAGGTCTGAGCTACAGCCAGCTCCCTTGGTGATTGATGACCCCCAGCCCAGCTATCCAGCCCACAAAATTGGAAGACAGCATAAGATTTGCAAACAGCTATGTGCATGGCATCACATTGGAAAGATAATGTTTACAACTCTCCATTGGCCAAAATAACGATCTGTGAGGCAGTTACCACAACCTTAATGAAAATTTACTGAAAACAATGCCTACAAATGCCCCTACTGTCTGAGACACATCCCTGCCAGTCTGGCTGCTCGGGGACTACAAACGCCCCTACCATCTGAGACACATCCCTGCCTGTCTGGCTCCCCAGGGGCCCACTAACTCTCGAGGGCTCAGCAGACAACTTAGGATTTTTGGCAAATGGTCTCTCACCCACTCAGTGCCCAGCCGAGCTCTTGTCCTGGAGTCCTTATGGGAGAGGGAATTGGGTACTTGTTTCCAGGCCTCCTCTGTGGTCCTCGGGAGCCAGTTCTGCGTTTGGATCTAAGCACGAGGCTATAGTCAAGACAATGCCTAACGGTTGTTGTAGTTTTATAAAGGTCTCTATGAACAATCCACCAAGGAGAGAAGGAGGAGAGCAAACATAAAATCTGTCGTCTTTCTACAGCCTATTACTGGAGTTTGAGGAATCATTTTAGATAGAGTCTTACAGACCTCAGCCTAATGTCAGGCACACGAGATGTTCTCTGAGACAGCTCTCACTGACTAGTTAGAGGGCATTTGAGAAACAAGTTACTCTCGGCTGTCTCTTTTTCCTTCATGTCTCCCAGGCAGAAGTCCAGTTTTTCAGCCACAGAACAACCAATTTTTATCAGGTAGGGTTGCAATGCCTCATGGCAAAGCTCGCTCGCTCTCTCCCTGATAGTTACTGCCACCAAAACCCAAACTCTAGTGATTATTTTTGCAAAATATTATGAGCTCTCTTGGGAAGGAGTGTATGTGCACTCTGTGTGTATACATCTTGTTATGGCGTCTGTAGTCACACAACAGTGACATTAAGTAGGAATGCAGTATTTGAGGAATACTAAGCACTTTAGCCAATGGTCCCTTACGGTAATAAATACCTGGACGTAAGTACTTCCCTGGAAGGAAAGTTTATTTCTAGGTTTTCATCCACAGGCAGGGGCACCACTGCTTTCAGACCTGTGGTGGAGAATGCATGCCGTCTCATGGCTCTTTCCCAGAGAAGAGGCATCCCCCGAAGGGCACACCCTCCGTGACCAGAAGACCTTCCTCCCCGCTCCACCTTTACCATTTCTACCACTTCCCAACCTAGACCCTGGAACACAGGAGCGCAGAACATTCCAGATCCAAGTACAGCACCCAAGGGACAAATGTCGACAGCTCACCACATGAAAGCCAAATTCTAAACAATCATTAAAAAAGCAACCAGACTGACTGAAAAATCCAACTCTTAATTTCCTTTCAAAATTAAAAAAGAAACTTAATCTCTTAGATAAAAAATGAATTTAACAATCGCTTACAAGTATTTGCCAAGATCCAAACTGAAAATGACCGTGAAGAGAAAGCGAGCTGCGAAGGACTTGAGCAGCCACTGACTTGATGAAGCCTCCTCGGTGACCTTACCTCACTCCCCTTTTTGTCACCATTTACAGAGTGCCAATCATGGGTCAGCCACCGTTCCAGCCTGGTCACCATCACCACCTCACTTTCCTCATCACAGCTGGATGAAGTACGTGTTAGGACACCCCAGAAGAGCTAAGAGTCAGGTTGATATAAGTTCAAAGTCACAGACTCTACCCTTGGATAGCTGGGTCTTCCATTCTGTGAAGGTTAAGGTAATCTCCCCTTATCCCCAGACTACACACACACACACACACACACACACACACACACACACACACACAGACATGTGAACACATATCCATGTAAGTGCTTGTATGCATGCATGAACACACACACACACACACACACACATATACTCATGGAGGTATGTATACATGTCCATGTAAGTAAACAGATGCATACACATACATATACTCAAGTGTACACACACACACACACACTACACATACAGAAGCAAAAACACTCCCTTCAAGTGCCCAAACACATACACACACTCACACAGAGACAGACAAGCACACATGTCCACGGAAGTCATGTGTAGCTCCCCATACTTGTTAACTTCTTGGTACTTCTTACAGAAGACCTGATGCAACGGACATGGTACTACATCTTGCCTTGCATGTGTAATGTAATCTCTTTCTTGATAATTTATGCTTTGTCTGATGTCAGACTTCATGTGGCAGGATCTATTATGGCAAGGGCATCATCACCTTGCCCCTTCCAGATATGGCCTCACTGGACAGCAGAAGTAGGTGCCCAGGTCCACACATCTTTGACAGTGCTGTTCAATCATTAGCTTTGCCTAATCATTCTTAGGAAATTGTGGTTTTGTGGTTTACATGAAGAGTTAAAAGCTTCTCTTTATTGGTTACAGAATTTTGCGAGATATGAAAACCCTGCATTCCCCACCCCCATTGACCTCCCAGCCTCCCCATTACGCCCTGGCACCGTCCCAGAAATCAGCCTTTTTCTCATTCTTCTGGGACATTTCAGTCGTCAACCGGGGGACAAGCCAAGTCGCACGAACAGCCACCACTCCCTCTGTGACCACAGAAAGGACAGCTTTAGGAGGGCCTGACATCCACACTCTTCACTGTGAAAATCCCAAATTTGTGTGACTAAAGAGGCATTAACGAAGACGAAAACTAAAGTCACAGAGCACGTTTGTCCAGGATTGGCGACACAGTCGCGCAGAAATGGCCCCACTTCCTGTCTGGCCTCTTACCAACACTACATCAAAGCCACACTGGCCACACAGGAAGCCTGCTCATTCACGGGCTGGGTTTGGATTCCAAGCACTCCGTGCCCAGTGGCCTTGGGCACATTATTTTCCCTCTGTGGCATTCAGCAATCACTTCTGAGATTGGTGGCAACACACTCCACTGGTGAGGTCATAGTAAGGACAGGGCCATCTTTGTGGGTGTGCAACCTGTGCAAGGTGTGGTCATGGTGACATCTGTAACAATACAGTCTTTCAAGTGACACTTTGTAGGTGAAGTCCAAAGGGACAATGGAGCACACATGCTACCAAGTGAGGTATGTATGGTGTCTGTGTGTGTGTGTGTGTGTGTGTGTGTGTGTCTCATCCCTGACATCCCATTACTATAGTCTGTCTGCAGTGCCCCATGAGCACAGAACTCCAAGGCAGTGGTGGCGCACACCTTTAATCCCAGCACTTATGAAGAAGATGCAGGCAAAGCTCTGTGAGTTCGAGGCCAGCCTGGGCTACAGAGCTAGTTCCAGGACAGCCAGTGCTATACAGAGAAACCCTGTCTCGAAAACAAACAAACAAAAGGAAAAGGAAAGCAGGCGAGGAGCCCTGTGGCTTCCTTTCCACCCAGGCCGCCTTCCGGGTAAGTCAGCCACTAGTACTGAAGATGGCAGCGCAGAAGGTCTTGGCTAATGGTGAGCAGGAGCACCTGAAATGAGGGTGGACCATGGGTGGGAGTGGCAAAACTGAGTGTGTAAGTAATTTCTACGCATGTGCCTAAGAAGCAGGAAGCACTTTAGGAAAAAGGCAAGGCTGGGAGATGGTGTTGGGGAGAGGGGGCACTGATAAACTGCCATTTGAGTAAATGTACAGAGGGAAAAGAATGAGCTGAGTGGGCGTCTGCGGACACAGATACCCCAGGCAGAGTGGAGGCAAATGTCCCGAGGGAGGAGTTTACCTGGGACGTCAAAGCCAATGGGAACGGGGAAGTAGGTGGAAGGTGGAAGGGGCTGGGGACCTGTGTTATTGCAAGACCCTTGGCTTTTCCTTCTGAGCTGGGCAGCCACTGAAGTTTCTGAGCACAGAGCCCAGGATCTGATGTCATCTCAACAGGACCTCTCTGGCCGCAGTGAGTGACCAGAGGGAAGAGAAGTGGGTGAAGGTGCAGAGCACTGAATTAGGGCACAAAACAAACACAGAAAAGACCAGGCTGAGAAGGTGGCACAAGAGAATGGAAGGCAGGAGACAGCAGAAGTTAAAAGAGGGCATCGACATTAAGAAATGAACCAAACAGATGCCAACAGGATATCCAGTTCTGAGGATGTGAGATGATTTCAGTATAACACGGAGGATAAAGCTTCACACTTATCCCACAAGAAAAAAAAAACAGCAAAACAAACAAACAAAAACCCAAGAAGCAGATTAAATACGACAACGGCTGAGTGTAGATCTGAGTCTGCAAATTAAAAGGTATACATGTAGCTGGGCGGTGGTGGCGCTCACCTTTAATCCTATCACTTGGGAGGCAGAGACAGGTGGATCTCTGTGGGTTCGAGGCCAACCTGGTCTACAGAGTGAAATCCAGGATAGGCACCAAAACTACACAGAGAAACCCTGTCTTGAAAAAATATATATGTAATAGTTTGGCAAAAAAATTATATAGCAAGCTAATTCGAATCACAGACTAAACTTTGGACTCCAGGGGTGTTATTATTCTCCAGATAGCCAGGCAGGAAAAACAAACAATCAAAAACCCTCACCATCTACGCAGAGAGAGACCCGAGCGCTGACCTTAGAGTCCCAGCAGTACCAGTCTCTGAAGGTCCAAGGGCCGTGCTGGGCAGCCCTGACTGAAGGAAAGGGTGTATTTGAAGAACCTCACATTCAGCCAAAGCTGTTGAGACATAAAGGCAATGGCAGGCAGACCCAGTACACACACACACACACACACACACACACACACACACACACACACACACACACACACACACATCATTGCTGGGGAGCTACATTAGTTATATCTGAAGGGGCAGGCATCACAAGGACTCGTATGTGCCTGGGTTCCCAGGGGTGGGTGTTAGAGGAAGCCCGGGGCAAAGGAGGGGCCAGCATTCTCACAGACTGCAGATCTAGAGCCATCTAAAAGAAAAGCAATCTAAGTTATCCATATTTTTATGCCTAAAAAAAAAAAAGGAAAAAAATCGTATTGTTCGACAGATCACTTTCAAGGAGTCTTCCAAGTTAGATTATAGAGGTCAATGGGACAATACCCTGAAGAGACCAACTATGTCCACCAACCAGAACCTAGTTTTTCTCAAGCAAATCAATGATTCATGGGATCATTTTATTGTGCAAACATAGTGGAATTTGTAAGCATGCATACCGTGCTTAAATGCTGCCTCCTTAACATATGTAAATGAGCTCACTTGGACTGGCTGAGATAATTGGGGTCAGAAGCAGCAACAGCCTGATAAACAAATATGCCCCTAAGTGCCTTTCCAGCTGTGGTTAGTGTGAGGGGAGAGGACGGGCTTAGGACACTTACCGAGCTTTAGTGGGATGAGCCCTTTATAATGATAGTCCACTGTGCTTACATATGTAAGAGCTCTCTTGAAATGCTTCAACAGCTGCACGCTGCTGCACGCTGCTGCAGTTCAACCAGAGACTGAGTGCTCTGCGCCACGTGCCACGTGTTGCCCGGGTTCTGCAAGAGCTGCCATCTAAGGCGGCGGCCTCCGCCGTCTAAGGCAGCTTTCTTCCCTCATTCCTGCAACCCGCAGCAAGAAGGAAAACATTTTGTCTGTGTGCTGCATTTATTGGAGTTTAGGAGAAAATTGGACAGAAAGAGAAATGCTTTAGAATGTAAATTTTTTTCTTGGATTGAGATCTGAAACACACATCTTGTCTTTCTTGAATAAAATATAAGAGCTCTGAAAATCTTTGCTGGATATAAATTTCTGCAAAGAAATTTAAAAAAAAAAAATCAACTGACCCACAAAGAGAGTGTTAAGCCACAAAATGCATCACGAAAAGCCAATTGAACAAAACTCTTAAAGAAATGAATGATTGCTGAGTCATTAATTCTGCTAATAAACACTTCATCTGTGCCCCTACGGCACGGAGCATTTCCTCCGATAGGCTGAAAATGGCCCAAATTCAAGAACAGAAACTGAGCCCTCTCTCACTTACTTTCTTGTGATGCAAATAGAAAAGTTTCCAACTCATTTTTAAAGCACTGAAGAAAGAGATTTGAACCCGAGACACCAAGACCGTGCTCTGTGGGTTTGCAGAAGAACTAACTGCTTGCTGTGTGGGGAGATAAAGAAAAGCTTGAGTGCTGGTGCTTGTTTCCAGCTACGGAAAAGCTTCACACACTGGTCAGACTGGATATCTTTTCTCCAACAGCCATTAATGTAGAAATTGAACTGGATTACTCCTGGGTTGTTTTTTTGTTTTGCTTTGTTGGAGGGAGGGGCTTTTGATAAGGAATTTAATAAAAATTAGAAATAGTTGCTCACATCCTTGTTAAACTCCTAATTAAAATTGGCCAGCTGAACTGTGGTCTGTTAGGTCAAGTTTGGTTGGAGTGTTACTGGACACACTGACATCACACAGCATTTCCAATGAGGATAATACGGGACTGAGTGGTGACCTTGATAACCAGGCAGCTACTTATGCAGTATCCGTGTCCCTGCAGGCCTGACTGATGCCTACAAAGCGATTACAGAGATTGCTTCTCCCCTTTAAGGACAAGTCAGGCCTGTGAAAGGGGTAAGATGAACACCAGATAAGATACACACTAGAATCATAAGTCAGCGCTTCGAGGATGTGATTTGAAATAGAACTGGGAACTGACTAGAATATTCTAGTGATGGGGAAAAAATGACTTTACAAACTGTCTGGGTCGGGATGGACAGAGGGGAAGGCTGGGTGCTGGCAGTGGAGCCACTGGTTTGAACTTTCTCTCCAGACCTTTCTTTCTTTATTCCATGGGGTCTCATGCCATGTCATGAGAACTGTTCTTCACTTGGGCTGCACACCAAACCCTTATGACTGCTTTTGTTTGTTTGTTTGTTTGTTTGGGTACCATGAGTCAGAATCGTGTCTTATATTTTCTGATGAGGTCAGCTGCCATTCCAAGTTATCAAACTGGATAATAAAGACTTTTAAAGAGCAAGCAAAGAAATCTTAAGGGCTGTAGAGGGCATTTGCAGAGCAAGTAAAGAAACCAGGTCCATAATGTCAAGAGTAAGACCCCAGCTTCCTTTGCATAGTGTGTTACAGACCAATGTGCTGCAGTGACATGAGCCGCCTTAAAGAGTAAGATATGAATATCAAAATACTGTAGCTACTGTGGAAAATAGTCTAAAAGGCTCTCAAAATTTTCAGTTTAGAATTATCATATGCCCCAGTAATTCCACTCACTGCTAGATACATACTCAAGAGAACTGGAAGCAAATGTCCATAAAATATCTTATACACAGTGTTCACAGAAGTACTATTTATAATCACCCCAAAGTAGAAGTAATGAAGACGACTATACAGAATGTGGTGTACCCATGTTGTAGAATACGACTCATCCATGAAGAGAAAATGAAGTCATGGCACATGCTATAACATCAGTGAACCTTGAAAATACTACCTAGTCCAGTGGCTCTCAACTTGCGGCTTTCAACTTCTCTGAGGGTTGAACAAACTTTTCACAGGGGTCACTTAAGACCATCGGAAAACACAGATATTTACATTATGATTCACAACAGGAGCAGAATTACAGTTATGAAGTAGCAAGGAAAACAATTTTATGGTTGCGGGTCACCACAACACCAGGACCTGGATTGAAGGCTCTCAGTGTTAGGAAGGTTGAGAACCACTGCTCAGGTCAGAAGTCAAGCACAAAAGATCACATGTGCGATTCTGATTTTGTGAAATTCTAGCCCCAAGATTAGTTCTTAAGTACACATAATTAAAACACCAAGCATGTTAGCATATTATCCACTCAATTCAGTGATTTAGATGAGAAAGTTTCCTGTGAAAATAGTAACTCAGGGCCTGAAAATAAAAATAAGCTTCAGGGCCTGAAAATAAATGAAAAACAAGAATCAATAAATCGAAAATAGCTTTTCCCCTTTAGAGTTGCTGGGCCTGCAGGTCTGTGTGGAGCTGCGATTTCGGGGTTTCTGTTCCGCAGGATGGGGTTTATGAAACTTGTCAAGAATAAGGCCTACCTTAAGAGATACCAAGGGAGCTTTAGAAGGCAGTGAGAGGGTAAAACTGACGATGATGCTCAGAAACGATTGGTGACCCAGGACAAAAATAAGTATCACACACCCAAATACAAGATGATAGTTCATGTGACTAGCAGAGATATCGTCATACTGTTACATACGCCCATATAGAAGGGGATATGATAGTCTGCGAGGCGTCCGCACATGAACTGCCAAAGTACGGTGTGAAAGTTGACCTGACAAATTATGCGGCAGCCATTGTACTGGCCTGCTGCTGGCCCGCAGGCGTCTCAATAGGTTTGTTATGGATAAGATCTGTGAAGGTCAAGTGGAGGTGACTGGAGATGAACACAATGTGGAAAGCATTGATGGTCAGCCTGGTGCCTGCACTTGCTATTTGGATGCAGGTCTTGCCCGAACTACAACTGGTAATAAAGTTTTGGGGCCCTGAAGGAAGCTATGGATGGAGGCTTGTCTATGCCTCACAGTACCAAACGATCCCTGGTTATGATTCTGAAAGCGAGTTCAACACAGAAGTACACTGTAAGCACATCATAGGTCAGAATGTTGCAGACTACATGAGTTACCTGATGGAGGAAGACAAAGATTCTCACAAAAACAGTTCTCTTGGTACATAACAAACAACATACTCCAGACATGATGGAGGAGTGCACAAGAGAGCTCATGTTCCATCTGAGAGAGTCCAGCCCATGAGAAGACACAGAGAGAAGTGAAGAGGAGGAACCATCCCAAAATGTCCCTTGCCCAGAAGAAAGATGGGACTGCTCAAAAGAGGACACATCTCCTCAGATCTCAGGAATAAAGCAATTTTCTATGAAGATTCTTTTCATAATGATAATAAACTTATTGACCAAGCAGATAAAATGAATGAACGAATGAATGAATGAATATAAATAAATAAAAAACAAGGCAGGGCAAAGCAGGTACAGGCAGTAGAGTGAGGTGGGATACGCCCTCCCTCCATTTTCTATTATTCAAATCATTGGGATAATTTCCTTTTGCTCATATTTTGGGTTAATTTTATCTATTTTCCAGCTCTAATGTCAAGTCCCATTTTTCTTTCCATGGTCTCTTTGCATTCTTTCCTTTGGAAAATAACTACATTGGTTACCTGGACAACTATTTATCTTCTCATATTTGGGGAGGGGGGGGGAAATGAGGAAATATGTTTTAAGGTCTCACTAAATTTAGAAATATGTTCTTTTCTTTTTGTGTTCTTTATAGGGGTCATGAGCCATTTGCAATGGAATTGTTTTATCCATATTTTGCACATGATGAAAGTGAGACTCAGAGGTATGAACTAGCTTTTCTGGGCCACAGAACTGAAAGGAATGGGACAGGACGACTTTGAAGTTGGCAGCACGGCTGACCCGGGCATTGCATCTGAAGCCCCTGCCTGGGCTGTGCTAGGCTGCTTCTCCGGGCCTCGGCAGCTGGGCAGAGAGGGAAACCTTCCTCCTCTGATTTCTGCAAGCATTTATTCATTCATTGTCCACACACTTACACATCCTTTTCCATGGTAGATACTATAATGTGCTAAAAACATAAACACGGCTCCCTCCACAGCCTCCGGAGAAACTGAAGGAGAGAGGTTATACACAGACCACTCACACAGAAATGTACACAGGCATTAGGAAAGCGGAGGGCAGCATAAGGGAATGGTTAAACAGGCCTCTCCAGAGGGCAGAGGGCTTAATCTGACTGCTGCTTACTGGAGAGCCAGGGAAGGAGACATGGCATCTGGAAGGCAGGGGCAGGAAGACGCCACTATGGCAGGACCCTTCAGATTGCTGTAGGAAAACGGTCTTGTTCTAACTTGCAGTAGGGTCTGCTACAGGTGTTTGGGGGTTAATGCCAGAAAAGCGTATGTCAGAAAGGCTGGGTTTGAGATATGTTTCCAGTGAACACGATTAAACTCATGGAAGGGAGCCTAGGCAGGGAGTTGGTAACTATACGTAAAAGGGGGAAGTGAACTGTCTAAAACGTCAACCAGGGCTGGAGCCTCTCATCTCCCTCCATCCACGCTCTTTTAAGACTCAGAAAAAACTGGCTGTGGCTGGACCTGGGGACGCTGGCCTGTGATCACAGCTACTCGGAGGCTGAGGCACAAAGAAAGATGCCAGGTTCAAAGCCAGCCTGAGTTACAGTGTGAACTCAAGGTTAGCCCAGGAAATTCAGTGAGAGCCAGACTCATTTTAAGGACTGGGAAGTAGGCTCCATGGTGGAGTGCTTGTGTGGATCCTTAAACTCAGTCCACTATTGCAGAATACAGAGAAAGAAGGAAGGAATAAAAGAAAGGATGAGAAACTTGGGTGTCACCATCATTTCCATCCTGAGCAGAATAAAAGTTTGAACAAGACTGTTTTCCTGAAGGGATCACATCATCACAAGATGTGTCCCTAAAGATCAGTGCGTGGAGAAGCAGAAGCCACAAGTGACCCTGTCTGAGCAGCAGGTGCCTGTCACTCCTTTGTGTCTCTCCAGAGCCACCGGTCAGGAAGGTGGGGCTGAGGAGGAGGAACAGAGTCCCCACCTACTAATTGCCCAGTGCACATTTTTCACAGCCTCCCTCACAGATTTAAGAAAGATCCTCTTTCCAGTCCAGCCTCTCATCACCACCAGGAAGATGCTCTGGAGCATCCTGGGGAGCAGAGCTTCTTTGACCTTTATCCCATAGTAGCTGTGACCTCCCCAGGGACCGGTGACATTCCTGATTGTGGTTGTAGATCAGCAATTCTGATCAGAAGAGACATGGAAATTAAAGAATTGCAACATTGCATATTATGGTTACTTTGAAAACAGCTTGGTGTTTTTAGACGTACACACATATGCACACATACATACATACACACCGATGCACACACACTTACACACATGCCAACACACACACACACACACACACACACACACACACACACACACACACACACTCCAGTTCTCCCAGTTATGTGGCATCTGAGCACTGGGAGAAGATGTCCCTGGGTGATATAAACATGCAAGCCTGCCCCAGCAGGGGCCCCCAGCAGTAGAGAATCTCAGCATAGCACCAGGGTGAAAACCACGGGTTTAAGTGTCTGGCAGATCCGGTCCAAACCTGACTCTTCCACTCAGAGTTGATGTGAGCTTAGGTAGGAGTGTCTCCATTTCCTCAGCTGTCAAAAGGGCAGAAGAGTATTACTGCTTCAAGATCAAGCCAGGTGAAATCCCAGCCCGGAAGGGGAGGAGCTCTCCAGGCCCCAGTCCTAGCTGAGGAACAGTTGGTGGCCCCACAGTCATGAGCATATTCAGACAGCATGAACTGGACACAGTGGGCTATTGAAAAAGAGGGCATGAAGTTGGAAGGGGGACCTGTTGAGGGCATGGGGGTGGGGAAGAGTTGGAGGGGAAAGGAGGGATGGACATGATCATACTACATTGTATACATGCATGGATTTCTCAAAAAATAAAAATATTTTAAAAGTAGTATTGGCCTTGTGGGCTTATTGTAAACACTAAACATGGAAAAATCAAAAACCAGGAGTTACAACAACACTTAGCATAACCTCTCAACAGGCTCCCAGCCATGACAGATGGTCCCTGAGAACAGGGCTCCCTCCACCATCAGACGGAGTTAGAGCCACAGGCAGAAGCTCCCTGCTTACTGTTTTGTTCTCACTCCCAGCTTCTTACTCACGCCTTTCCTGTTCTTAAATAAGGAAACGCCTTCCCCACTGGCTTCCGAGGGTTGTTTAGAGCACAAAGGAGGACTGGACAGATACACGTGGGGACACCCTGAGAAGCACGGAGCCCGGCCCAGCTCAAGCCGGGGCTGAACACCAGACAACAACAGGAAGCTGCCGCATTGCATCCCGAGCTGTTCCTGGCAGCTTCAGGAGGACTTTACCAAATGTCCCCTTGTCCCCTGCCAGGAGCTGTTCGTGAGCACTCTGGGCTTCGCTAGCACAGGAACACGCAGGGGTGCCGGAGCGGGCGCCTCCTCAGAGCACCTGTCCCTACCGGGGTGCTCCAAGCACACAGCGGCTTCCTGGGAACCCACTTCTGTGATTCATTCCCAGCGCCAGGTCCCAGCCACATGGAAACCAGACAGCAGAAGGCAGCACCAAATAATTTTGTTTCAACTTCTCTGGTTTTTATTTTGTTTTGTTTTGAGACCGAGTCTCCATGTGTAGCCTTGAAATCACTATGTAGCCAGAGTAGGCCTCGAGCTCACAATCCCCCTGCCTCTACCCCCTAAGCACTGGGGTTACAGGCTTGTTCCACTAGTCCTAATTCAAAATAATTTCTAAAATAAACTATCATTGTTATTGTTGCCAGAATTTACTGGATGCTTTTATGTGCCCAGATACCAAACACTGTGACATGCCATTCTTATTTAATCCTCAGACCTGGGCCAGGAGGGTCCTGCCCTGATGGTGGGCCTTCACGGTGCATCTGACTCTTCTTCTGGTTCCAGGACCAGCTGTGGCCAGCATCCCAGCCTCCCCTCGGTAGATTTCTGACACTGGTGGACCTTGATACCCTTCTTGTGCTCTGCATGGCTGAGCGGATACCCTGAGGAACGGAGTTCCGGTTTCTGCCCATGGACGGACGTGGGATAGCTCTACTCCAGAAGAGAAGCTCGGTAAACAACCACACCCCAGACTACTGTGCTTCCTCTTCCTCAAAAGCCTCTGACATACCTTTGGGGTGACTCAACTTGTTTCTATAGACAGGTACCCCACAAAGATATTTTTCCGGAGTCCGACACCAGATCACACCTGTCTGCAAACCTCACTCACAGGGAAACGCTGACTTACGTTAACTTCCTGAAGTAACACATTTGGTGAGAAGAAGAGTCTGGAATGTCCCAACTCAAAGCCACAAGACTCCAACACTCCGCCATCTCCCAGATTTCTTCATCTCTCTCCACCACGCTGTAGATACCTCAGGGAGGCAAAGCCTTCCTTAACCCAGGCTCTTGTGTACTATATCATCACTCATTCCCTGGGGACAACACCATCCAGCACACTCTTATTCAGCTGCCATTTACCTGACTTCCCTGGACATCCTGACTTGCCCTATGTGACAGATTTTATCTCTTTCAAGAGAGGCATCCAGCTTAAACATCTTTCAGTGGCAGCACCAAGGCATTCACTAGAGAGTATGAATACCATCAGAAATTCATGTCCTGTTTTCAGCCTTGCCCGTAGAATAAAACTTTTTGGAGCGCAAAAATAGATTTGGCATCTACCAGAGGAGGAACCAATAACTGAGGGCAGTACTTGCTTCAGGGGGCAGGGCCAGCGGGTTTCCAACAGTCTTTCTAGGGTAGCTTGTAAAGGAATTGGTGGCGGAAGCCATGCTTTCTCCATCTCTCCTTGTAGTAGAGTATTATTTTAAGGTGTGTTACTTTTGCTTATGTCGCACTTGTTTAACTCTGTGAAGCTGTGTTACTGTGCCTGTCTAAAACACCTGACCGTCTGATAAAGAACTGACCAATAGCAGGGCAGGTGGGGCTGGCAGGCAGAGAGAATACACAGAGGAGAAATCTGAGAGGGAGAGGTGGAGGAGAAAGAAAAAGCAGCAGTCAGAGGAGGAGGAGGACTCCAGGGGCCAGCCATCCAGCCACCCGGCCACCCGGCCACCCGGCCACCCAGCCACCCAGCCCCACAGCAAGCCACAGAGTGAGAAACAACGAAAGGTATACAGGAATAGAAAAGGAAAAGCCCAGAGGCAAAAGGTAGACAGGATAATTTAAGGAAAGCTGGCTAGAAACTAAGCCAAGCTAAGGCTGGGCATTCATAATTAAGAATAAGCCTCTGTGTATGTGATTTATTTGGGAGCTGGGTGGTGGGCCCCCCAAAAAGAATAAAAACAACAACATCTCTTTGCTCCCTGAAAAGAGATGTGTCTGGAGGAGTGGAGTCAAGATGCTTGGAGAGTTAGAAACTGTAACCGTTGGCTTCAGTGGGAATCTGTCTCTTGTCCGACCTGATGCTGCTCCTCTTGACAGATCCACCTACGGCCCAGTCAGCCAGAGCGGCCACCATGAGATGCTACTTCACTCACTACAATGGCTAGTAGGACTTGGGGGGAGGGCTCAGTTGGTAAAGAGCTTGCCGCATGAGTATGAGGACCTGAGTTCAATCCCCAACAGTCGACATAAAAAAACAGGCATGGTAGCACATGCTTGGAATCGTAGCATTGGGGAGGTGGAAACAGGCAGGTTCTCAGGGTTTGCTGCCCAGCCAGCCAAGCCTAATCAGTAAACCCTGGGTCCCTGTGAGAGAGCTTGTCCCCAAAAAACAAACTAGACAGCTCCTAAGGCACCACAGACTGACCTCTGGTCTCCGCATGCACACAAACATGCACACACCACACACACACACACACACACACACACACACACAGCCAGATAATGATATAGAACAGCCAGAATCTCCCTATGTTGCCGATGAGGGTATAAAATGAAGCGGCCACTTTGTAGAGTTGGGAGTTCATCAGGATAAGCTTAGAGTTACCCTATAGCCCTGGAATTCTATACCATATACCTGGCTATATACCCAGGAAGACAGAAAACATGTTCCCTTCAAACTGTGCAAGAATGTTATAGTAATACTAGTCACACTTGCTAAAAAGATTCAAACAATCTGAAAATTCACCAACTAATGAAGGGACAAACAAAGTGCGGGTACAATGGAATATTTTTCAGCCACAATAATGAATAAAGAAACGATACTTAGTACAACTTGAAGGGCTATTGTGCTAAGCGAAGGAAGCCAGACACAGAAGATTACTGTACATTTTATGCATCCATGTCCAGAATGGGAAATCTATAGAGACAGAAAGTAGATTGTTGATCCCTGAAGGCTAGGGTTAGAGATGGAAAAGTTTGAATGGAGAGACAATAACTAAAGGATCAGATTATTTTATTTTACTTTCAGACAATGAAAATCCTAAAAAAAAAAAAAAAAAAAAAAAAAAAAAACCAACCCAAACAAACAAACAAAAACCACTGTGGTGACAAGTTGTATGTCAGGAAGCGTACTAAAATATATTGAACCACCTACTTTAAATAGATAAATTATACAGTATACTTAACAGCTCAATAAGGCTGTTAAAATTAATTGCAATAAAACAAAAGACCTTCATATAAATGAATTCCCTTACCTCACCTAAACTGTCTCCAATCCTGCCCTTTCTCCAGCTGCCCATGAATTACATAGCACGTGCTCACTTGAATCAGCTCCATGTATCTGTAGGGACCGTGCCTAATGGCCTCCTGCCTCTTGTCCTTATTTAAGAACTGACTTACACCAGGGGTGGGCAGCTGGGTAAGCACCAGGCCACTAAAGGCGCCATTACAATGTCTGAGACTTTGTCAGAATCAGTAGCCTAGGCTGTGGTGACACCATTCGGTTGATGAAGGAGTCGCCACCCCATCACCAGGACCTGAGTTCAATCCCCAGAACCAATCAGAACCCACGCGTGGTGGTGTGCACTTGTAACACCAGAGATGGAGAAGCAGAGACAGGCAGTTCCTTCAGGCTTGCCGGCCGGTCAGCCTGACCTACTCTACCAGTTCCAGAGGACTGAGAGATGGCGTCTAAAGAAAACCACGGTGGATTCTCTCACCAGTACCTGAAGCTACCCCACACAGATGTGAGCGTGCGCACACGCACGCGCACGCGCGCGCTCACACACACGCACACACACACACACACACACACACACACACACACACACACACACACGGCTCCCTCCCCAGCCTGAGCTCTCTCCACGCCCTTCCCAGTTACATTATAATGAGATTCACCTGAGAAAGAGTCTCAACACACTCAATAAAAACACTTTCTTTTCTCTTAAACCACCTCACTGGACAGGCAGCAAATTTGAACTTCGGCTTTGCGGAGGTCATCCCTGGCTGCAGTTAATCAGCTGCCGTGTGTAGTTCTTTCCTGGTCTTGTGAGAGAACAGCATTGCCGGGGTGGAGGGGTTTGAAATCATATGTCTCATTACTGATAATTATTCCAACCATGTTTTGAAAGAAACGTATTTGTTATAAAGATCATAAACCAGAGACTCAAATGTGTGGCTGTCCTTCTGCCACGGCCTCCATTCCTGCTGCTCCCGCCCCATTCATTATACATGAAGGACGGCGTTTCCTCTGAAGCACGCAGCACAGGAGAATGGCCCAGGAGGAACTTTATTACTATGCCAATCACAAAACACAAACCGGCGTCCAAAGGCGATTCAGTTACTTACCAGAAGGATCACAGCGGCCAAACCTGAACTCGGGTGAGTCACAGTCCTTGGAATACAGATAGAACAAATGTGTGACTGTGCTATATCTGTGATGAGCCGGGTCAGGGATCTCGGGGACACTCAGGTCCTCAATAATCAGTCTCCTTCTGTGTGAGCCCCTGAGGCTGGTTCTCTCAGATGAGGTGATTTTGCCCTTCTCAGAGCTGCACAATTTCCCCAGACACTTTAAACCAAGGAAGGACGGCATCTTGGCATGGCGGACATGTAATCAAGATTGGACCCAGGAGCCCAGGAAGCAGGGCTCCCTAATAGTTGCTTCAGCTCTCCGGGTTCCTATCATCTCTTTTCTCACTGCCCAGCAAAGAAGATTAAGAAGGACGCATTTAAAAGATTACCCTCAGGAGCTTAGCCATATTTTCAGCCAGATGATTATGTATAAAAACAGCCCACTACCAGGAGCTTATGACTGCAGTCTGAGACAGGAATTCGTACTTGAAAATAAAATTAATACTGCACCTAGGGCAATACCTAAAAGAATTATCCGGCAACTATTTCTAGAATGTCCAATATTCTCTGGTGAGAGTGCTAAGAACAAGTCTAAATAAGCCCAAGATAAACTGTATTCACTCTACAAATGTGTGCCAGGGACAAGCTCGGGTCGTAATTTCAAGATTGCCAGCATTCTGAAGCTCAGGGGGCTGAAGTGGTCCCAGCAAAAGCACCCTGGCTTTAATTAGTAACAGATCAAGCTCCAGGCCAGAGTGAGCAATCATTTCCTTTCCACATTCTAGAGAATTCTTTCCCCCAGTGCCATAAAGTCTGTTGCATTTTCAGTAGCCAGTGTTCGATGGTCTCAGTCATTCCATGGGCTTCCTGCTAATGTAGACATACAGGATGGGGACAGCATTGTCATGGGGTAGAAGCTTCACTGTTCCCCAAAGTCAACCCCAGTAGGTCCCTCCGGGACTCAGGGCCCTGACAACCAAACAGCAGCCCTGGTGATGAGCTTTGTGATGCCCACACTGTCAACCACACAACAGTGACAGGTCAAAGTGAACAAACCTATGCGTCTTCTCCTGCTGTTGGGCCACTGAAGCCTTCAGAATTTTTTTCTATTAAAACCACTGTGTGCTTTAAATAAATGGAACTGTAAGCCTAAGAGGGTCTGCAAAGATAAAGTCCGCCACTTCTCGGAAATTCCTGTGAATATCTACAGAACATTCACAAATACGAATTGTGGTATCTGCTCAGACCTCCACATGAGATTCCTGTGGGTGGGGCCCAGAAATTTCTATTTCTAAAAGTTCTTCAAACCAGGACCAGCAATGGATGCCCCAACCAGCTCTATCCTTTAAGATGAGGAAGGACAGTATCAGAGAGGCTGAGGGACTTCCTTGAGACAGCGCAGCAAGCCTGGGGGCTAAGTGCTCAGCTGTGTTCACGCTACATCAGGAGGCCCTTCCACAAAGGCCGCGGGTGGCGGAGTGAGCTGGGAAGAGCTGGCTTCCTTTACCGGCTCCTGATCCTTAGTGTGGGTTCTGGCAGCAGAATTCAAGTACCAGAGTCACCAAATTTGCTGGACTTGTTCCCCCTGGTGGGAAGCACAGCGGACTCGGAAGAGAAAGGCAGTTCCAGAGGCTTCCCAGCCTGCAGTGGGGCCGGGGGCAGTGGAGTCAAACTTCAAAAGTCTCATACCCTAAATTACAGAATTAAGCCCATGTCAGTCTCCCCCTACGCCCACCCCACCCACATGCACACAGACACACCCTCCTTGTAATGCCTTACTCTAAAGACAGTGTGCATGGCTGCTGCAACAACCTATGTGCCCTGAAGAGCCTATCTTCTTGGCCCAAATCAAGTGTGACAACGCCATTTTACCTCTCGGTCTCTAAACCGGTCAACTGTCACTCACGGAAACTAATTCCACAGCATCAACTCCACCTCTGTGCTCAGCTGCGGCTTATTCCAGCAGTTAATATTCAGGCCAGCCTGGGCTTTGACAGGCTTACAGATCCACGTCTTTACTTCGAGACAGCCGTTGAGATAGGATCTCCCCATGGTGTACTACCTGCCTGGCACAGGTGAGGCCCCGGGTCCATACTCTGCATGATGAGAGAAGTGATTTGTCTTCTAGGATAGTATAAAAAGCAAACATGGGAACTTTGGATTTACAGATTTTAGGGAAGAAGTCTGGTACATGTCAAAATGCTAGAGCAGGGTGGGGAGTAAACCCCATGAGGTGGCTGATGACAACAGCAGGTGCCCATTGCTTTTAAAGACGGCACACGGGGCTGGAGAGAGAGCTCAGTGGTTAAGAGAACTTCCTGCCTCCTCAGAGGACCTGAGTTCAGTTCCCAGCACAACTCACAACTGCCTGCAACTCCAGCTCCAGGGGATGTAAAAAGCCTTTCTGGCCTCTGTGCGCATACAAACAGATACACACACATAAATATAGATGCCTCTGTGCATGCCCACACTCATGTGCACATACACACAAACAGATACACACACATAAATATAGATGCCTCTGTGCATGCCCACACTCACGTGTACATACACACAGATACACACACATAAATATAGATGCCTCTGTGCATGCCCACACTCATGTGCACACACAAACAGATACACACACATAAATATAGATGCCTCTGTGCATGCCCACACTCACGTGCACATACAGATACACACACATAAATATAGATGCCTCTGTGTGTGCCCACACTCACGTGCACATACAAACAGATACACACACATAAATACAGATGCCTCTGTGCATGTCTACACTCACGTGCACAAGCAGATACACACACATAAATACAGATGCCTCTGTGCATGCCCACACTCACGTGCACACACAGATACACACACATAAGTACAGATGTCTCTGTGCGTGCCCACACTCACGTGCACATACACACAGATACACACACATAAATACAGATGCCCAACTACATATAAGGATGAGAAAAGTGGCCTCTTTCTCAGGTCAGAGTTCAGAGCTGGCTGCTCAGGGCTTGGGGCTGGTTGGTGGTCAGGAAACCTGTGGACTAAATTCTACTTCTAACTTAACCTCCTTACATGACTCTAAGTAGGCTCCCAGCAGAGGCCACATCTCAGTCTGCCTGACAGCAGGCCTAGGAAAGCATGGCGTGGGGAGAAGCCTGCGTCCAGCCCTTACCCTGACGCTCAAGCAGCCTCCGGCCACAGTCCACATCAGAGGACAGTGCCAGCACAAGAGGGCAGTGGGCATTGCTGGCATTTATATAGTTGTACAAGAAGACAGCACTCAAAAAATGAAGTAATAAAGACACTGCATTGTGCTACATTGCAAAGCTAGCAATACAAATGTTCACCCCGTGTCTAAGGTTCAGCTGCCCAGTGACCAGCCAGTGACCAGCCAGTGACCAGCCCAGTGACCAGCCCAGTGATCAGCCAGTGACCAGCCAGTGACCAGCCCAGTGACCAGCCCAGTGACCAGCCAGTGACCAGCCAGTGACCAGCCCAGTGACCAGCCCAGTGACCAGCCCATTGACCAGCCAGTGACCAGCCAGTGACCAGCCAGTGACCAGATAGCCAGGAACCTGAACCTGCTGCCAGCAGTTCCAACTCACCTACGTAAGTTCCCCCATGGTATGCTACAAATAGAAACCGGCAGCAGGGAGATTCACCAGGGAGCTTCAGTAAGCGTGGGGAGGCCCCTAGCACTTGGCCTTTGTGCAGTGAGGGAGCTCAGTGACCGTCCCAGGAGATGGACTCCATCTCCGAGCCAGCTTTTGGGTCAGCCCAGCGCTCGGGGGATGGATGTCATAGACACTGCTTTTGCAGGACAAGCCACAGCGCCCCACAAGTGAGCCCCTTGGGTATGTTTTTGTCGCCTGCTGAGATCTACATGCTTCTCGCTAAGAAACTTTTTTTTTTTCAGAGAGCAAATCCCTGTCTTCCGATGAGACTCTTCCTGCAGCCTGGAGTTCTCGAGAGATGGGCTGAAGGTGGCCTGCAGCTTCCTCAATCACTATGGAGCTAACTGCTTTCTGGAGGTTTTTAAAAGCAAAAATGAGCAAACCAAAGAGCTCAGGAAGCCCCCTGCAAACCGGCCACAAGCCCCTACAGGAAGCTCACGACATCAGAGTGATCTTCAATGCTAAGCAGAACAAATGGTGTGTGTGTGTGTGTGTGTGTGTGTGTGTGTGTGTGTGTGTGTGTGTGTGTGTGTAAGTGAGAAGGCTGGAGAGAGAAGGGTGCCATCGGAATTCCCAGCAAGCATCATCAGAACCACTGGAGCTTCTCTTCTGAGGCATGCTTCCTGCCAGCAACACAGCTTGGTCTTTTGCTCGTCTGCAGTCTCAACCTCCGTGCAAGCCTAGCCCGAAGGGGTCTTACCTATCCCTCCAAAGCAGGCTGTGATTTTCTGGGTATACTGGCACAGGCTTCCATCAGGGCAAGGCTCCTCCGCAAGGCCTGCTTCGTCCATCCCCGCGAGCATCTGCCTTTCTTCCCGTAATACCACTCGCCCAAGACCTGCTCAAAACAGAGCGAGCTGCCAAGCCCCCTCTCCTGCATCATCTCCATCAATAATTCAGATACTACATAAAATCTGCTGAGCATTCAGGACTGAGGTACTCTGAGGACTGAAGCACAATTAGTTAACGGACATCAAGTGTCTCAAATTACTCCCTGACAACATTCTCCATAGGCACGATTTTCAAGAAGCAGTGAGAGTCAGGCTTGAGACTCTCAAGAAGCAGCCACAGACAAGATGTGCTCAGAGAGAGAGCACGAGTGTGCCCAGGGCTCCCAGGCGCAGTGTTAGACGAGGGTCTCCATGGATCTCCTCCACAGAGTCAGAGCACCGAGACACGGCACAGGTCACATTTCGTCAGACCTGCTGCAGAGGAATGTGCTTCATACTCCAACCCCTTACCCTCTGCCATATATTTCTCTCATTTGCTAACATTCCTCAGCCTGCTTCCCGTTAGAACCTCCTGGAAATCCCCCTGACCTGAAGAATGCAGCTGTTACCTCTTCCTGTGAGGCTTCCAGGAGCAGTGTGGCCAGGACACACGTCCATTCTATCTCCAGACGACAGCTCTGCTCAGTACTGACACAGCCTTCCTCATCATAGGGCTGCTTCTAGACTGTCTGCATCTCCTGCCAGCTGCTAAGCAACTGTCCCCTCACCCCCTTTCCTTTCCAGGGGGCTCCACACACACTGGACACTCAACAAGAAGAGTGACAATATCCCATCAGAGGCTACTGTCAAACGTGAACCCCAATTCTTGGATCAAACTGTTTGACCACAGATAAACATGTCGCCATAGTCGGCTGCTTTGGTAGGAGAGGAAGACACCCACATTTTATGGCACAGTGAGGCACAAACAGCTTCAAGCTCTTGGCCAGAGTTTGTCTAAGTGCCACTGATCTGGAAGGCACTAAGTGGCAGGCATATGCCCAGAGGCCCCCACCAGCTGTGGCCACAGGAAGCTGTCCCAGTAATCAGGAAACAGGCTGTCCTTGCCGGCAGGATAACTCACGGAGCGTGGAAGCTGCAGCTCCAAGCATCAGCACTCTGCGCGTGGGCTAGCAGAGGTGCTGACCGTGAGCAGGTGCACTGCGCCTGCCTGCCTGCCCGCTTCCCCTCCTCCAGAGGTCTCCTGGGAGGGAGAATGCAGAGGGAAGCATTTCCAGTGGCCCGGCTGGAAGTATTTATAATTTATCTCTCTCAACACTGAAAAGCCCTGACTCATTCTGGCAGGCCTCAAGTTCTCTGCTGATTTCTCGGAAATGTCCAGTAGCCCAGGTAACCATGTCCCCTCTATGTCGCAGCCAGGTCTCTTGTTTGCTGGTTTCTTCCCTGGAGATTACCCACCTTTAGATTGGAACTTTGAATTTGCAGAATTCCCTGCAGGTTATGGTCATAAAAATGTATAAAGCAAAATCATGCCTGGTACTTGAAACCTAGAAAGCCACCCAGGGCTAATAAGGTCACGGATTTAGGAGGAGAACCTGCAGTTGTCACTTTGCCAAACCAGCATCATCCCCGATTGCATCCTAACATTTATCCTTATACCCACAGACAGGCAATAGACAGAGACCATTACAGGAAACTACAACTGAGGCATTAACTTTATTCTGCAAATATGTACCGAGAGGCCAGGGACATGTCTCAGTGGGTAAAGTTCTTGCTTTGTGAACATGAATGGATGACATCCCCATCACTGATGTCAAATGTTTGGCATGATAACACACCAGTAACCCCAACGCTGGGCAGGTGGAGACGGCAGAATCCTAGGGTTCACTTTCCAGCCAGCCTAGAATAGTTGGTAAGACCTAGACCTCAGTGAGAGACCCTGTCGCAAAAAATAAGGTGGATGGTTCCTGAGGAATGACACCCAAGGGTGACTTCTGGTATCCACACACATGTGCATAAATGTGCACAAACAACCCCTTCTCACATGCACATTAATTAACATAAAAATACAAACATGTATTGAGTGCACAGATGTCGATGGGCCAGATGTTAGCAGCTTTACTGATGAACCAGCCAGAAGCCCTCTCAGGCACGGGAATGCCTAAGTATAGAACAACCCAATAAATACAACCTCAACATGCAGGTGCGGTGTCCATGGGTTGCAAGGCAGTGTGAGAACACGGCTTATGGTCCCTATTAGTTTCTCATCTTTTTTGTTTGGGCTTTGTTTTCATGTAGCTGGACTAGCCTTAAACCCACGATCCCCCTGCTTCTGCCTCCCAAGTGCGTCACCACACCCAACAGGTTAAAAAATATTTCTGAACACAGAAATGGCTTATGTGTCCCATTTACACGAACAGTTTCCCATATTTCTATTTCAGCCCCAACAATGACACACAAGCAAATGGATGGGGCACATCAAGTGAGTTCCATTGTGATGTGCCTGGATTTTGTGGACGTGCCCGAGGAAAGCCTGAGTCAGCCTGACACTGCTGGGACTGTGGGGACCCTGGTGTCCCCACTGGTCTTTGAAGACAGATTTATTAAGAAACGAAAGGGGTTTGGGGAGGGCAGAGAAGAGTATTCTAAGTAGAAGGTTCTCCAGAAGGAAGCTCCCTTAGATCACAGGAAATGAAGGGAGGGAGGGACTGGGGTGAGTCCCAGTTGGAGACCATCCACCCACATGTGCACAGCCTCCCCTGGGGCACGATGCATGGCTCTGAAAAGTATGTCCATGGCCTTCTCTCCTGAGTGGACTAGAATTCCCAGAGAGCTACTGGCACATGCCCACAAGCACGTTTTGCATGGACCCACTCTTCACAGACCCACTCAGCACTTGGTTTCGCCCTAGTGCTGTAAACCCACAAGTGTGTTAATCACAGCAGTGACTCTGTGAGATGAGAGACCCACATGCTCGACTGAAGAGCAGCGGCTCGCCCCTGAGAATAGCGTTTCCCTCAAAACTCCACCCCTACTCAGAATTCCCAGCTTGAAAATAACCTGAACTCCCAAAGGCAACTCCAAGGCTTTAATATGAATAAAAGATGCCTTTGGCTATTTTGAAGTCCACAGCTGTAGATGGTTTTGGAACACACTGTTTTATATGTGGCTATAGATGGACAATGATTTTTCTAACAATAGAGAAGTTTCCGGAGTCTGGAGCTGATCGAATAGCCAGTCCGCTGCATCCTTTATCTGCTAGGGACAGTTTATTGGATAGAAAACTGGCAGTCTTTCATATGGAAATGCTCTAGGGCAGAATCACTGTGCAGGACTCTATTGTTTGTCAAAACAGAGTGTGCAATAGCTTCAGGATAATCTGTTACAGAGTGCAAGAGGATATGTCAGCACAGACATGTACCATGAACACGTATGCATGCTTTAGAGTGTATTTAATAGGAATATGGCATAAGAATATTTCTCAAGAAAGAACATACATTTATATGCTTTATTTTTTACTATGAGGAATGCTAAATTACATGTTTGGAGACCAAGAATTAATCTACCAAAATAAACCACACAGAAACTGACCATAACACCAATAGCCACAAGCAAGTACCAGCACTTTCTGAGACAGAAACAGCCCGTGATTGCCGCCATTCTCCTGTCACAACCTTGGCAGCCGAAGGGCTAGAGTTACAGGATGCTCATGGCCATGCCCAGTTCTGGGGATTGAAACTCAGGCCCTCGAGCACGCGCAGCCAGGACTTTTACCAACCTAGCCATCTCCTCGGCCCCAATTTCTTCACTTCCTGAGTCTTGGCTGCCTCATCTGTGAAGCGGGTAAAATGCCAGTATCTCTCCGTGTGTCAATTAAAGCCCTTGATAGTTTCTGACGGACAGAAACACCCCATAAAGGTTAATTTAGACATGACAAAGAAAAATACCCAAAGGGGTGAGAATAGAAACTTAATTAGAAGCAGCAGATGGATCCAGAGATAATTGTGAGTGGTAAATAAGTATAAAGCAATTATATCCTCATTTTACAAAGGAAAGGGTCTGTGCAGTTTGAGGCGACTACTGCTATTTTACAATGGGATATTCATATTGTGATGTGAAGTCAACTCCACCTTCCAGCGTCAGTCCCAGTCCTGCCATGGTCGGAAAGCTTTCAGCCTGGGAAGAAAGGCGTAGTTATTCCCAACTGTGTGCCGTCAGCCCCCACAGGCCAAGCTTAAAACAAACAGTTGTGATTTATTTCATGTAGTGGGTGAAGGCAAGTATTTTAAGACCACAAATTTTAGGGCATAAGATTTTTTTTAGAAACTTTGGAAGGGTCCACATTAAAGATCCATATGTTCATTTCTAAAATCAGATTTCAATCTCTTGTGGATCATGTCCTATATTGCCAAGTGATTGAGTGTGTGAGTAGGAGCACTTTGGAAGCAAATTCTGCCACTTTCCCTAGTCACAAATACAAGAATATGTCTTCTTTCTCCACCATTTTGCATTCAGAGCTGTCCATATGCTTTCTTCTTTGACAGCTAGTGGAATACTATTATGCATCTTACTCCAAAATCATTTTAGTATAAATTGATTTTGTTATTTTTCATGAACATACATTAAGTAAAACGCATAGATCTTAAATGCATGGCTCAATGAGCTGTAACATTCATTCACCATATAATGTCCATCTTCTGTCTAGGGACAGAACACTTCCTACTCCCAGAAATCCCTGGTCCACACATCAGAGATAACAGCTGTTACGATTTCTATCTCTTTTTGTACATTCCATAGATGCATCCATATGTGCCCTTACGTCTATAGCTTTTTCTACTCAGTATGATTTTGAAATCCATTCTTATTTCTCCACTAGGTTTATGCCAACATGTATCCCAGTGGAAACTCATAGCTTCTCTCCATCTTGCTATATATCATAATCAAGATATCTAGCCCACAACAAACACTCATTCCATGAACTTTTAGAAACACAAAAAGGACATATCAGTGACAGGAGCAAGTGACAATTTAGGGCGCTTCCCGGTGAATGGCATTGAGTGATGGGTGCATGTCCAGCTGTACAAGAAGGGACAGAGTGTGGGGTAGTCTCTGCAGATCCTGAATCCAAAAGGAAACTGGAAATGGAGACTTGTCAGCTGTGGGAGGAGCATGCAGCATAAGCTGAGGTAGCAAGAGAAAAAGGCAGCTTGATGGCTGAGCACAGGAATGAGACAAGATTGTCCACAGAGAAGTTATAGGAAACAGTTCCATGACTGAACCATTCCCTTCTTGCACAGTCTCCTGTACTCAACCAGGAATGGGCAGTGTAGCTAGAAGGTGACCCCAACACACAAAGGGACAGCATGAAATGTCACAGATACCACCTAAAGTGAAAATACATCTTCATGATAGTGACATTGAAAAGAACCCTGAAGATTACTCACTGCCTGAGAGACCACCTAGAAGCAGAGTAAGAAAAAGAGAACAGGTTTTTTGGAAAGAGATGACAGACAGTGAGCTCATGTCCAATGGAACACTTGGTTCATGATGTCATCAGAATATCCACGGAGTGAGTGGAGTCCAGCAGACAGCAGAGACCACTGGAGAGAGGTGGAAGATAGAGGCTACAGTAGCCTCCATCCACCCAGAGGTCAAGTCTGGGGCCACAAAGCCACGAAACAAACCACTGAACTGTGAGCCTGGAAGACACTGATATGCTTGTCCTGGTTTTTAATCTTTTCCTGGGATGGAGAGAAAGCTTTACAAACATCTACTTACTGTGGATTGCCTTGAAAAAAAGATTAAAACTGCATCTATAGCTTCAAAGTTACTAGAAGTGCCCTCTGCATAAAAAATGTGAGAGCCTCTCAGTTCAACTAAATGGTCCTTGTAACATGAATCTTAAAATGGTCTTATAATAAAAAGTCCGAGAGCCAGATATTGGGATAAATGCTGAAAGATGAGAGAGACAAAGGAACAAGCCACTGCCATGTCTCACCTCCAGGACTCCTCAGGCTGAAAAGCCTTGAGTTCCTGTCTCCTCACACCTTATATACCTTTCTCCGCCCAGCCATTTCACTTCCTTCCTAGTGCTGGGATTAAAGGTGTGTGTCACCACTGCTTGGCCTCTGTGTTTAACCTAGTGCTTGTTCTTCAGGCAAATTTTATTAGGGTACACAATCTATCACTGCAGGTCCTACTTGGCGGTCTTCCCTGGCATTGGAGTTGAAGATGTGTAAATTTTATTGATTACAATTTCCAGTCATACTGTATAGTCCATTACTTACCCTGTCAAGAAAGGGAGAGGCTGTTAAAAAAGAGAGAGAGAGAGAGAAAGAAAAGAAAAAGGAGGGGAGTAGGATTTCTGTTCATCCTCGGCTATCACTAAGAATATGAAGATTGACTAATTAAACTCAAGGTTTGCTGAGAACAGAATCAGAAATAATGGATTTCAAGATTTTTTTTTGTGACAGGGTTTTCCTGTGTAGCTTTGCACCTTTCCTGGGACTCACTTGGTAGCCCAGGCTGGCCTCGAACTCACAGAGATCCGCCTGCCTCTGCCTCTGCCTCCCAAGTGCTGGGATTAAAGGCGTGTGCCGCCGCCGCCGCCGCCGCCGCCGCCGCCGCCGCCGCCGCCGCCGCCGCCGCCGCCACCACCACCCCGCGGATTTCAAGATTTTTACTCCTTTACTTCACAATTATAAATGTGCATCCATCAGTAAAAAAAAAAGTATAAGAAAAAGCCAAGGAGGGCAGAAAGGCAAGCCAGTCAGTGCCCGTTGAGCCGTTTGCAGCGGATACTTTCTTTGGGCCAACCAGCCTCTAAATAAAGACACGGAGACTTATTATCAATTGTGAATGTTCAGCCTTAGCTTAGGCTTGTCCCACTAGCTCTTTTAACTTAATTTAACCTCTTTCTATTCATCTACATTTTGCCTTTGGGCTTTTTACTTTCATTCTGTATGTCCTACTTTCCAGTTTACTCCGTGTCTGGCTGGCTGGACCCTGTTGTCTCCTCCTCCTCCTTACTCTCCCTGCCTGAGAGTAAGCCCCGCCTATCCTTACCTCCTCCCTTGTATTGGCCATTCAGCGTTTTATTAGACCAATTAGGTGCCTTAGGCAGGCAAGGTAAAACTGCAACACATCTTTACCTAGTTAAACAAATGCAACACATCTTTTCACAGTTAAACAAATACTTTGCAACACACATTGTTGTCTGAGGCCCTGTAACAGTCCTTTAACTAAACAAAGTGTCTTGCTTTCTATTTCCGATGCAAACTATTCCCTTAAAGGCTCCCAACACAAGAGTTCTTCAGGCCAAGCAAACAAAAGCAGCCTAGGTCAGGATGAAGTTGGTGGTGGGTCTCCTCAAGAGCACAAATGGACTCCCTGCCCCATAGTGTGTTGAGGTTCCTTTTTCTTTTATCCATCTTTTTTGGGAGGAGGGAATAGCTTGGCACAGCTGATCTTTAATTTCTCATTGGCATACAGAGCAACAGGAGAGAAGCCCCAACCTCAAAATGAAAAATGAAGCAGATGGTAATGCCCAGAAATAGAAGGGCTAGAAAAAAAAGCTTGTAAAAATGCAAATGGAGCGTGTGTTTGTGTGCACACCTTTAATCCCAGCACTCAGGAGGCAGAGGCAGGCGGATCTCTGGGTTTGAGGTGAGCCTGGTCTACAGAGTAAGTTCCAGGACAGTCAGGGCTACACAGAGAATCCCTGTCTCAAAAAACAAAAAGATAAAAACAACTCAAATGGAAGCACAGGTGTTGGCACACACCTTTAGTTCCAGGACTTGGGAGACAGAGGTAGGTGTATCTCTGTGAGTTCAAGGCCAGCCTGATCTACATAGTTCCAGCTACACAGTCATCTCAGCAACAAAGAGTAAAAGTTGTCACTGGCATAGGAGATCGTCGTGGTAGGATTGCAGAAGTCAACGTACTCAAAGGACTGCAGGATACGGGGAATAGAAAAGAGAGTCTGCACAACACTGGTTGAGGCCCACAGGTCCAAGGAAACATCATCTAAGGTTCATGAGTCATTTCTGATGCCTGTGTTCATCCACACCCTTCCCTCGATGACAACCCAGCCCCTCCCATAGTTTATTCCTCTGGGAAGCTCTCTCTTACTCCACAACCTGATTCTGAATTGCTACTTCATCCCTAAAAGTCAAAAATCTCATTTGCAAGCTGTCAAACTTTGTCAGGTAACACCACAATTACCATTTCTCCCATTAAAAGGTTTCTGGTATAAAAGTAATATACATTTGTTCACAGAAAATTCAAAAGCACCAAAATTTTTGAGAAATAAACACAATTATCAGATCCAGAAACCACTGTCTACCCCTTTGTGGATTTTCTGTATTTTCTGGATTTTTGATGGGGTTCAGATTGCACAGATAACCTTTAACTTGGACTTTCAAGCATTCTTCAGTAGTGCTTGGATCTACCTCACTTACGATGCTAAGATTTTACTGAAATCTATTTTATCTACTGTGAAGACCACAACTTCAAGCAGACACTTAGGTAAATCTTCACAACCCAGTGACCACCACCAGGGCCAAGATCTAAAACATGTCTAACATCCCCCAAGGAACCCTTGGTCCCCACACCACACTGCAGTCCATTAAGGCTGAAGGGTGCTGTTGGAGTTTCAACTTTAAAGAGGATCCATGTGGCATGGACTCTCTGTTTGGCTCCTTTTGTTCAACATAATACCTGTGTGAAGCTTCCATATTGTATATAAAACATTGTATATTTTTATTTTGAATTGATATTCATTGAAACAATGCACCATATCAATGTGGCCATCTTCTAGTTTGGGGACATTTGGGATTTTTTTTTATAGTTTGGTACTACTATGAAAAAATATGCTATGAATATTATCGCACATTTTGTTAGTGGACATTCATGCTATGGATTACACACACATTTGTGTGTATATACATCCTTTTGATGGTTTTGCCAAATACTACTCTAAGGAATTGGTGTGGTGTCTGTGCCTGTTAGCCATGTAAAGCCACAGCTGCTCCGTATAGTTTCTGGCACCCAGCACCAGTGGTCTGTCTCACCATAGCCATTGAGACAGACAGACATACAACAGCAGTTCACTGGGGCCTGGTGTGTATCTCGTTGAGGGTTAATGACAGACTTCTCATGAGCTTCTTGGCCGTCTGGATGCTGGCTGGTGAAGTGTGTGCCTTGGTTACGGATGCCCACGTGGATGAAAGAATCACGGCTTTCACTGCTGCGGCCCCAGCTCCTCACATGGTGAGTGTACAGACTGGGGCCCAGGAAACAATAGTGAAGTGAATGCAGCAAAACTGTTTAGATCTTTAAACCTTTTTCCCCATGTGCACTTTGACATGGCCACCAGGAAGAGACAGAAAGCAATGGAGGGAAGGGGGTGTGGAGGAAGAAGGAGAGAGTTGGGGAAGAGAGAAGCTCCCTAGATAGGTGGATAAATGGGTCAGGGCGCGTACAGACCCAAGAAGAACTGGGAAATATTAAGCTTTGGTAAAGCTTTAATAGAACTAGGATTCATCACAGCACTACTCCTTCTTAACTTCCCCAAACTATGCTCTGGACGCTTCTCTATCTGGATTTACTCAGTAGAACCCCACGAAGCTTAGCCTACTAGGTCCAAACAGAATGCAACAGAGTAAAGAAGTATCAGATTTTTAGCCAAAACCAAAACAACCTCCCTTTCGTTCCCTAGCGTTATTTCCATGTTTCAGTGTCTCTTCAAATATGGACAAGAAACCTGTGATGCCCATAATTTAAAATCTACCCTGTCTCGAAAAATCAAAAAAAAAAAAAAATCTATATGAAGGGCAAATGAGGCAGAAAAACCCCACTTGAATTCTACACATTGCTTCCTAATTATTAGAGAAAACATCCCTGGTCGTCCATTTAGTTCCTTTATATAAATCTAGGGCACACGAGCCAGATAAAAACTTAAGAGTGGCACAAAATCAAATCACATTAATTAGGTGTTTTTCATTTCTCCTAATTCTTCTCTTTCATTTTGAAGCTAAGCAAAAACATTAGCATTCACGGTAAACGCGTTTTCGAACAGCCTTTCAGAGTAGGTGTCCTGTGTAACAAGACACATTTCTGGAATACTTCTCATATTGGCGAAAGTGCACTAACACGATGGAAAATTTATCTAATGAATGACCAACATGCTTTTTTTCTGCTTTCATTTCTAAAACATGTCTTGTTAAACAAAACAAAACTCCATTGTATCAAACCATAATTTCTATTTCAAAATATTTCCCACGGCTTGCTTGTTTTTATTTCTTTCAATAGCCTAGCCCACTGGTCTGTAAAGAAATGCTTGCTGCTGCACACACAATTGTATTGCAATGCACCTCTGCCCATTCATTTGTGTGCTACCTGTGGCTGTCTTTTTGCCGGACTCCCAGTTACATAGTTGTGCCAGCAACCTTTTACATCACAAAGGCCAAAATATTTACCATCGAATCGAATCCTTTACAAAGTTCACTCTAGACTGTGAACACAAGTGTTCAGATCTTGTGTTTCTCAGAATTTGATCCTTATAAACCTATCTATTGTTCCCTCCTGGGCAGCATTTCTTTAAGTTTGGTGGGAAGGATCTCCATCCACCCCTCCCTCTTTGAATCAAAAATTGAAGTCTTTCAGATTAAGTAGGATTAAGATTTACTTCATAGTCATAGTCTCAATGAAACCCAGTTCCACCCATAAACCAGGTCTGGTCCGGCACGCTTGTAATCCCAGGGCTCCCGGTGGGGGTTAGGTGCAGGAGGATAAGAAGTTCAAGGTCATCCTGACTGCACAGCAAGTTTGAAAAGCAGCCTGGGCTACATGAAAGTTTGTCTCATATAAACAAGATGTATACGTGACCATGTCTTCATTTTATCTTCTCACCGCAGACATTGGATACTGATGAGCCATGAGGAGTGTTAGGATCTCAATTTTATACTCAACAACTGATAAGGAAATGCAAAATCCAGAAACTGCCCTCTAAGTTTTTTTTAAAATCACATTTCATATACCAAAAGAGGCCATTGTGATAATGAGAGGAGAGATGAGCTTAGAAACTGCCAATCTTGAAAATTAGCGTTCCAATCCAATTTGAAGTTTTCCTCATTCTGTAACGTTTTCTTTTGTGCTGTGGGATATATGAGCAGATGCTGGCAGCCAGGGAAGTCACTGGACACAGATTCTCCTTCCTGGAGTAACCTGGGTCATCTCAAGCTCCTGAATTGTTTTTATGTAACTGCTCACTCCACACCCACTGAGTCTCTAATATCCTAGGTCAGCAACAGTCCTCAGGCCTTCTTCGTGTGGATCCCTAAGTGAAGAGTGTTCGGTTTTTGTTTTTTTCACTATTTTTTAAAAATATTCTCTCTCTCTCTCTCTCTCTCTCTCTCTCTCTCTCTCTCTCTCTCTCTCTCTCTCTCTGTGTGTGTGTCTGTGTGTGTGTGTGTGTGTGTGTGTGTGTGTGTGTGTGTGTGTGTGTGTGTTGCCACAGCACATGTGTGGCAGTCAAAGGACAACTTGTAGAAGTTGGTTCTCTCCTGCTCCATGTGGGTTTGGTAGTTAAGTGCCTTTCTTTACCCATGGAGCCATCTTGCTGGCCACATTTAAAAAAAATTCTTTTATATTTATTTTTTTATTTTAATATTTTGTTTTCTTTTGAAGACAGGGTTTCTACTTTTAGCCCTGGCTGTCCTGGAACTCACTATGTAGACCAGGCTGGCCTCAAACTCACAGAGATCCACCTTCCTCTGCCTCCTGAGTGCTGGATTATAGGTGTGCACCAACACCACACTCTTCTTTTTCATTGTTAAAGGGTCATTTAATAAATCAGAAGGGAAAAGCCATTGTAGAAGTAGTAGCAGTAACAGCAACTCAGATCCAGGGAGACGTGAGATCTTAGAATCGGGTCCTTTACAGGGAAACGGTGCATGCCCCCTTACATGGGTCAGACGAGGAACAGTTAGGCACTTAGTAGATGACCAATTCATTCAGCTATGAAAAGTAAGGACAAAGCAGAAAGTCTCATCAAGAAACATCGTATCCCATAACAGCAATGCCCAGTTAGGAAGCCAGACCAGGAAATGTCCCCATTCTCTGGCTTCCCCATCAGGGGAGAAGCTGCTATGTGTATATAAATGTAGGAACATGCATTACTGTGATGACGTAGAAAGTAAATAAATCTGAGGGCGGGGTTACCCCTTGGTTTTGGATGTCAGTCAAGGGCAGTCTTGGTCTCTCACACACTATAAGGTTTATTCTTGTAGGATTCACATAAAATGAATAATACCTAAAAGCAGAAATAACTAAACTAGAATCTGTTAAAAAACAACAACAACAAAACAAACAAACAAAAAACCTAAAAGCAAAAACAATCCAAACTAGAACTAGGATTCCAAAGATTCCAAAGGATTGGCCAACAATCTAATTAATTGAAAGGACTTGGATGCTTGGCTGGAACTGTTCATTCTTCCGGGTGGGGCGTGTGTTTTATAGCTGTTCCCATCTAATCTCCATGCTCCTAGGAAGCGGGGAGCTGTGCTACCTCTACTTTTGCAGATGTAGAAATTTAGGATGAAGAAATTAAGAACTCAAGCTGGGTGTGGTGTCATATGACTTGGGAAGTGGAGGAAGAGAATGTGGAGTCCAAGGTCATCATCAGTGACACAGCAGGTTCAAGGCTAATCTGGGTGACAGCCTTAACCCCTGAGAAGAGGTAACCTCAGCTGAGAAAATGCCCCCACAGACGAGCCGTGGTGATGTTCTTGACTGATGATTGATCGGGGGACCGCCCTGGGCAGGTGGTCCAGAATGGTATAAGCAGGCTGAGCAAGCATGGAGAGCCAGCCAGTAAGCGGTTTCCCCCCACGGCTTTAACTCCTGCCCTGACTTCCCTGGATGACGACATCTGCAAGCTGAGATAAAGCCTTTCCTTCCCAAGCTGATTTTGATCATGATATTTTACCACAGCAACAGAAATGCTAACTAAGGCAACACCCATTCCCCAGAAAAAAAAAAAAATTAAGAAACTTGAGGCCAGGAAGACGGCTCTGTTAGTACAGTGCTTGCTATATAAACCTGAAGATCTGAGTTCTATTCCCAGCATGCACATTTAAAAAACAAACAAAACCCTGGCTACTGAGGTAGGCCTCAGTAATCCCAGCTCTGGTGGTGGGCTAGGCAGAGACAAGGGGGATACCTGGAGCTCACTGGCCAGCCAGCCTAGCCAATCCGTGAGCTCTAGGTTCAGTGAGAGCATCTGTTCTGAAAATGTGAGGTAGAAAGCAATGGAGGAAAACAGCCAGTGTTGACCTCTGACCTCCACACACATGTGCACAGACATGTCCATATCTATGTGAATTTATACATGCAATACACACACACCACCAAAAAACCAAAAACATTTTAAATTAAGAAGCTTATCCAAGGTTACATGGCAAAAGCTGAGATTTGACCCATGTCTTTTTCTCTAGACAGCAAGTACTTAATCAGTACCCTGCGCCCAACAGATCTGTTCTCTCCTTCTTTAACTCCATATTGTACACTTATATCAGAAAAAAAAAATGACTTTGAAGTCCACCAAAGAATAGTCATATCAACAAGGGGAAAGTGAGCCTTCGGTCGCTGTGGTTCCAGGAGTGAGAAGAGGCGGTGGCCGTGTCTGGGGTCAAGAGGCACCGAGATTGAAGTCGGGGTGAGAAGTGGCCACAGTCGGACCTGCCCTGGAAACCAACAGGGTCACCAGAATACCAAGACGCCCTCCAGCTCCTCTAGTGACCAACCCACCCATCGTGGATGACAACAGGCTCTCACAGCTTCTGTCTCAATACTCATGTCCTGTCCCCGACCCACGGTCTCCTGTTGGATGGCCGCCAAACACATCTTTGGCCCGGAAGTGCTAGTGGGTCTTCTGAGGTCATAAATGACAGAGATTACTCTGAACAACACCTGCCACCTGTGGAGAGGCGCTTAGTGAATTAATTGCATGAAGGGAATGCCAAGTCGAGGGAGGATGACACATGGGAGAAACTGTCGATGTCACCAATTAGAGACTACCACAGTGAGAGTATCTTGAAAGTTAAAAACAATAAAGTCGTGGGTGCCGCCAAGAGCCTTGAAAGGGAGAGAGCGGAGTGAAGTAATGCAGTGTGCTTGTGCAGTCACATGGCCACCGTCGTCTTTGTATGGAAGCCACTTTGAAATAATCAGTAGAGAGGCATTCGCCGCTCTGCTACCATGCTAACTAACCAAGACCGAAACAGTGTGTCCCACAACTCCCGGAAGACTGCTTCAGTTCACACATCAGCATGCGGCGTGGGTCCCCTGAACAGCAGCATGGAGAAAGGAAATGCGGGGTTCATAGTGTCTGTCCATCAAATTAAGGTCTTGCAGGCAGCGTGGTGTAGTCCCACACCTGGGGAAAGAGTGGCCGGCATGGTGGGGGAGGGGAAACTCAGCAGAGCTCTCAGAGCCCTGGCTGTTGCTGTTTTCTGGGGCCTGGGTGCCCTACGCTCCTGCAGCATGTTCTCACTCCTGCAGCAGGTTCCTGGCAATGGCGTGCTCTGATTGACCCACCTTCCTGGACACAGGCAGAGCTCATTTGCAGAAGGAGCTACGAGTGCCTCTTAAAGCAGGAAAACTCGCCCACTATCTTCTTCCTCTCCCAGAAAACCCAAGAGGCATCCAGATGTCTTCTTCCCCTCTTTGGAAATGAGTGACACAGCACGAAGTCATGTTAAACACCCATCTTCTGCTGATTATCCTGGCTCTCACGGCAGCCTGTAAAGTGTGTATGTAACGATGGAGACCTACGTGTCAGCAGCCACATTTAAATATAAAATAGAGGGCTGGATATCTCAGATGCCTAAATTACTATTAATCATATGCAAATACTAGCTCGTGCATTTCTTTTATATCTGAAGGGAACGAATGAATACATCAAAAGCTGCTTCAGCAACCATTTAACCAGCTAATGCTTTCGAGGTATTCTAGGAGAGGAAATAGGGTGATCTACCCTAGTAGTGAAGGGGTAGGATTTGTTTGAAAACAAACAATAATGAGAATAGAGATGATGTTTAATCATGGTCAGACTCATGTCCATTCAAAGTATCCCTTCATAAAAAAGGAAAGTCCATCCAAACTATATTGCTATAGCCAAGCATGGCATCCCGTGCTATAATCCCAGTACTGCATCCCAGCAGGATGACGCAGGATACCAGCCAAGAGGTCAAGGCCAACCTGGGCTACACAGTGAATTTAGGGCAAGCCTAGACAGGTCAGAAACACTCAAAACAACAACAAATACATTGCCAATGTTCCCTATATCGAGCACTGTTTTTTTAAATACAGAACAACGAAACCCTTTTTTGTTCCAAACATAAAGCATGCCTGATTTTAAGTCTTGAAATAATTTGCCAAATTCCAATCTAATTATGACTGAGATTCAAGTCAACTACTGAGTTCTAGAGATACTTTCTTCGGATTCCAGCTGGCAGCAAGTGGAGACTCCAGATACCTTCAAAATATGCCACGGAGTAAAAAGGGAGTCAATTAAAATAAAGGAAAAAAAAGCTATTTTCTTTCTGGGTTTAGCCTCTAAAAATTGCATCCATTTACAGCTTATTCTATTTGCCTAGAACCTCCTCTGCCATGTAAGATTTTACTGGAATTTACCCTAACTTTCCTGAAAACCAAAATGAAAATTCCTTCCTTGTGCAGCACAAATAGCAGCAGAAGTCCCTGGATTTATTAAAAATAACACACTTGCTACCATACATTATTTGAATGTAGACATACTAAGAGATCCTGAGCTACTGTAACTTGATTACCATGGCCTCTTTCACTTGGAAAAACGATCCAATTATAGTTTTTGACCAGAAAACATATGTTACTACACCTTAATGACAATGCATAGTGTTTTTATTGAAATTTAGATTCTACCCTGGAGGAGGGCCCAGAGGATGTCAAAGAATCTTTGGTAAACACCAGGCAATCTTATCCTTCAGTGGAGCTGGGGGGAAGGGGAAGGGGAAGGGAGAAGGTAAGACAGATTCTGGTGTAGTGCCCACACAGGGCTACTGTCAAATTTAAAACTTACTCTGCTAATGTTTGTCAACTTTTATCTTCCAGTTAGTGTCTAAGGCAGGTCGATAATCAATATAGAATCATATTACCGGATTGTTAAACCAGCCTGGGCTTTGAGAATGCCTTTACTGGAAACAGTAGCAAGCACCAGAGGCCGCATGAATTATTCATCATCTACAGTATGCCAGCCCTGAATGCCGTCATGCCTCCTGACAAGTGTGCGCATGTGAAGCGGACCCAGGCTCCCGAGTCCTCCAAGTGCTGAGGGGGACGGCAAAGCTGAGCAGAGCTGAGCTGACCGGAGGTGCCGCCACTCAGACAGAGCTGTCGGAAGCGAAGGAGGGAGCACAAAGCCCATCTGCCTCGGTGGCATCACCCACTCTCTGCTCTCCAGAAACCAAAATAAGCCCCATCCTCTTGTCCTACGGAGTCCACATGAAGAGAGTCAGCAGTGACGGCCACAGCCTGTGGGTGTCAATGACCACGCCAGGCTGCCTTTGAGGAGGTCTGGTAGATGGGGTATTGGCTGTCAGCCGTGGGGGATGAGGTTTCTCCCAAAGCCAGCCTCACCAGGAAAGGACGGCTCTCCCAAAACACGAGGGCAGAGAAAATACCCCGGGGGCAGCATCCAATCTCAAACAAAACTCTCAGAAACACAAGCACAAGTGTTTGGCCACTGGCACGGAGGATGCCTTTAAAGTGCCCAACAGACTGGCCTGCCCAGCTGCAGTGCTCCTGTACCAAAGAGTCCTGTCCCGTCCAACATCCCGTGTTTATTAACATCTGCAGATATGCTGACATATGAGACAGGCATTTTACATAAATACGTATCTTTGGAATACGTAGATTACCACGCTCACATGTTAAAATAAGCATGCAACGGCTTTACCCAATGGAAAGAGCCCTTCATTGTTCCTTCTCACTAAAGAGACAGCCTCCCTCTAGACAAGTTTACGAAAGGACGCTCAAACCTTTGCAGTCTTCAGAGAGGTGACGAGGGTCCACTACTGCAGTCATTTCTGGGGTGTTAACCTGTACCAGGCTCTGGGGTTCGGCTTTACTTCACCTGGCTCTGGCACACAGAAGGACTGAGTCCACTCCTCAGAAGCTAGGCTGGGCCTGGCTCTCTTCCCAGGAGTCATCTGTGGGCCGAGTTAACTCAGGGAGGGGTGTGTAAGTGGGTGTGCTGCTGGCCCCGGAAGAACGGGGAGTTTCCTGTGTGATTCTCACACCTTCCTCACCTACAGCACCCTCCGCCAGCCTCCCCAGAGTCCACAGGACCCCCTGCCAGAGCCTCTCAGACCACCAACACAGCTTCAGAAGAGGGCTGGCTGTCCCCGAGAAACTCCCGAGAGAGCACGCCAAGAACATTCCAAGGGTTTTGCTCTCCTTTGCACAATCCAGAATCCAGATTTTCGTCACCATCATTTCACAATAGCTCAAGGAGGAGAACGGAGAGAAAAGAATGATCCTCCTTCCCACTCCACCAAGACTTCTGTTTCCATCTTTTCCTAAGTGAATCACCATCTTAACCAGATGGGCTTTTATTACTATTTTTTTTTAATACTAGGATTTAAAACATACTACAACTATACAGACTTTTTTTCTCCCAGGTGCTCATCTTGACTCTGGAAACTGCTCCCTGGTAAAGCACAGGCGTGGGGCTGGCTTTGAACCGTATTCTGTCAGGTGTATGCTGGCTGAAGACAACAGTCTTAGGTGGAAAGGAATCCCCCCTTAGTCAGGAATACCTGAGCCTGGCTTGGGTTACCCAGTTTCTTCTGAACACCTCGGATTTTTGAATAGTAGGAAAATTATGGAGACAAAGCTTCCATGGGGAAGGACACGGAAGACAAACGTCCTCACATCACCATGTGGATGGCCGAGGAGCGAGGAGGAGATTGACACACTTGGTGTGAGTGGGGGGGAAGAACACTGACTTCCTTCAACAGGGAATTAGCCACTGGCACCCATTCTGAGAGATAATTTAATGTACAGCCCAGCATTCACTCACTGGGGGGAAAAGCCTAACTTAAACACATTAGTCAAGCACAAGGCTGACTAATTCAGGACTCCAGGCGCCCCTCTCCTTCCCTATTCACTTGTTCCGCAGTGGCTCTGGGCTAGCCACACTCGTGGGTCCCCATTCTCCCTCCCCTGGTGCAGGGCCACTGCCTGGGACTCAGGACCTCTGATAATATCCTTCTGGTGAAGTACCAGGCGCCAGACACGGGGCCATAACTGAATCACTCACTGATAAAATGTTTGGCATCTGAAGAGCCGTCATGTGTCAGCTGATTCCAAAAGGTCAGCTGCATTGATGGAAATCTGATTAGACCTGCTGCCTGGCATTCTTATGACAGCGATTCCATATTTCAGTCCTGATGTTCAATTTTGTTATTGTCAGCGTCTCGGGCTTTCCACCACCCGACCACCACAGCAGTCTATCGAAGCTGCCGCCTAACTCTTGATGGCCTTCCTTTAAAACATAGGAGAAGCCAGTCTCCTAAATCTCAAATTACAGTTCCTAGATAATTTCAAGTGGAAAGGCAAGAGAGGGTGTGGCCGGGAGAGAGCTCAGTCAGTAAAGCGCTTGGCTCACACGCATGAGCACTGGAGTTCCACCCTCAGACCCGGGTGAAAGCTGGGTGTAGCAGTGTGCTTGTAACTCCAGTGACAGGGAGATGGGGGGTGGAGGATCCCTGGCACTCCGCACCCAGCCAGCCTAGCAAGGTGGTGAGGTTTCAGGTCAGTGAAAGACTGACTCACAAAACGGAAGAAGGTGCCTGAGGAATGAAACATGAGGTCATCCTCTGACCTCCACCTGCGCACACACTCACCTCCATACACATACACACACACTTTCACACATACACACATTCACACATACACACTCACACACACACACACACACACACATAGACACACACTCACACACACACATACACACATATTCACACACACATACACACATACACACATATTCACACACACACACATACACACATATTCACACACACACAGAATGTGGAAGAGAGAGAAATGAAGTCTTGTATGCCTTATCTACTTTCTGGGGCTAAAACAGTTCTGGATAAAAGTGTGGCTTTCTGCCCTTCATAACAGGGGAACTGAGAACAGAGACCATTCAGTATTGAGATATTTCCAGGAAAACAATTTCTCCCTGATTCTCCTCCTCCACATGAACCAGACATGATTTGCTTTGGAATTTATTAGAATAAAACAGACTGTTACAGCACACGGCCACTTTGTAGTTAAATGGCTCTGGTATGTGACAAGCTCTGAGACACTGCTGGGTGTCCCTGACCTGACAGAGCAAGGTCACCTCTGAAGATAGGACAAAGTGCTTTCCTAAACCCTGCTCCTGTACTGTCCCCGAGGAAGTGATTGTCACATGGTAAACACATCAGAGAGTTTCCAGTGGCATACCCACCCATCTGTGAGAAATGCTTGATTACACATTGTTAAACAGGCTTCTTGGCAGGTTTGATAGTAATATACCCATGTGACATGTAACCAAGAGATGAAAAAGATAAGCGGCATTCCATAAATTTATTTGACCAGAGTTGCTCTGAGCCTTGGGTAACTATTAACCACAATTTGGAGGGTGCTGTGCTAAAAAACACCAGAAGGGATTTATTGGGAGAAAATTGCTAGCAATCCACGGAGCCTGCTTAATGAGCAAAGGAATTTATTTGGGGGTGAACTCACAAGGCAGAATAAAGGAATTTGTCACAG
This sequence comes from Peromyscus maniculatus bairdii, assembly GCF_049852395.1. Lineage (NCBI taxonomy): Eukaryota > Metazoa > Chordata > Mammalia > Rodentia > Cricetidae > Peromyscus > Peromyscus maniculatus. The sequence goes on from NC_134852.1 coordinate 210,525,366, forward strand.
GATCCTGGAAGGATGAGGCACGGTCCAAGGCTGTTCTCTGGAGAGCTCTGCCCTGGTCCATCCCAGCATCCAAAACCACAAGGTAGCAAAGAGAGAGAGTGCGTACACTAATCCCAGGTCTTAAGGGTCCCCAGCGGCCACACCAGGGGGCATGTACCTCAAAGTCACAGGCATGTGTAACCGCCACCTGCTACCTCACTAGGGGCGGTGCTTCAGGGCATGGCTCAGACAGCCACCCACTACAGGGATTTAAGAGAAACTTTACACTATAGTTTGAAAGATGAGAAGTCTTTAAAGGCCAAAGAATTTAGAGGCTTGCCCAAGGTGGCACAGAAAATTTGAAGACGATTTCTCTGCAGGTGGTGCTGGGTTTTGCCATTTGAAGGGCTGTGATGGCCTGTGTGGCTCCACCTGCAGGTAAGGTGTGGCCTGTGGTGACACTCTCAACCCTGGGAATCACATTACAAACAGCAAACGCGACAAAAGATGGCATTAAAGGCTGAGACTGGCTTTGCAATTACAGAATAGAAGATGAGGCCAACCAGAATGCAATTTATGATGAGCCGTGAATGAAATATAGCAGATCTCAGTAATGAGGCGGCCGCAGGGTCCCTCGCCTCATCCTTTAAACTAAGCCGAAGAGACAGAAGCCGAGACAAATTGAATTTTATAAGACAAAAAGACTCTGCTATGTAAAACAAAAACTAAATTTATTAAAAGGTCATACTTAATAAGGAAGAAGAACCTTCTAGACCTTTCAAGAAAGACAGACGGGAAAAAGCCCTGGAGTGTCATTTCCTTTGAACTTGTGTTCAATGATGTCGTGTCCTCGGCCCTGGCGACTGCCTCGGCGGGAGCTCGCTCTGAGGATTGAAGATGTGGGTTTCAAGAGCTGAGGGACCATGCGGCTCACCCACACCTCAACAGGGAGCTAAAGCCAAGAAGGGTCTCTGTGGTGCACAACTCTCTCTCGGTCACTAGACCCGGGGTCCACTCTTCATTTCTGAGCAGAGACCCTGGGGTCAGTTCTGAGACTGGACTGTACATTTATGAACTTCACTAATGCCAGCACCTACTGTATACGTCTCTCTGAATCCCAGCTTCCTAAACTGCAAATTCAACTGTCTCAGTTTTATTCTGAGATTACATTCCTTGAGGGCTTGTATAAAGATCTTCTCTTCCCCTCCCTGCCTTTCTCTCTTCCTCCCCATCTCCTTTTTCCCTCCCTCCCTCCCTCCCTCCCTCCCTCCCTCCCTCCCTCCCTCCCTCTCTCCCTCCCTCCCTCCCTCCCTGTGCTGGGGATAGAACCCAGAGCCCTGTTCACGCTCTCCTCCCTCTCTGTACCTGGCACTCCAGCCCACACGGTTTCTTTAGGACACTTTAAGCAGGAACCATCATCGTTCCCACTGTAAAACTGAGGCAACTGGGAGAGAGAAGTTCAAGAATTGCTCAAGGTCACCCCAAACAAGTGTTTAAACATAAGCAGTAAGACTCTGACAGTTTGCCTTATGAGGTAAAGCCATTATTAATGTCCTTTTTTGTTTTTGTTTTGTTATTGTTTTTGTTTTTCAAGACAGGGTCTCTTTGTGAAACAGTCCTGGCTGTCCTGGAACCTGCAGACCACATTGGCTTCGAACTCAGAGATGGGCCTGCCTCTGCCTCCCATGCGCTGGGATTAAAGGCATGTGCCACACCCAGCTCATTATTAATGTCCATTTAACAGAGGAAGAAAGCAAACCTAGAGATAAAGTTAAAATCTCTGAGGTCACTGCTTTGAGACAGAAGAGTAGGGACTTGAACTCGGGTCTGTGGGGCTTGATCAGTGCTGTAGTGAGATGTGATGATCAGCGTCAGTGCTGGTGTAAGGACTGCAAGGACTTGCATACAGAGCCAGCCCGCAGAACCCACTTGGTCCTATGATGTGCTCGCCATCTCTCCTGGGAGGCTCGGCAGGCTCCGGCTCTGGGTTCTCTACATCCCTCTCCACCCTTGTGGCAATTTCATCCTGCCCCGGCTTTTAGATCCCACCGTTGGAGACAAATAAAAACATTCTGTGTTTCCTGCCAAAACCAACACCTGGCACTTCTCTTCAGGGTTGTCACAAATGAGATGTAGGAGTGCTCCAATCCTTCAGTGCCTGGGAAGGTCCCAGGAAAAGAATATATCACTGACAAACGAGGAGATTCCACTGTTGTTCACGCAAGATGGGCAAATATTGAGTAAATCAGCATGACTTGTGCATGAGTTGCATTTTCATTTGCCTCGTGAGTGACACGTGCCGAGGGCAACAGCAAAAGACTCCCGTGGACGCTCCTCCCTGAGGGCGATGCTCCTCCCTGAGGGCGCAGCCTGCTGGCGGCACTGTGTACAGAGGGCTGCACCTTACGCCGAGTTTCTTCGCTGCTCATGGGTGGGAGAATAAAAACACCCGAAGATTCATACCTGCCATGGAAATACTACCTCTGCACCCCATCTCTCCACATCTTTACCTCAGCATCGGTCACGACGTTTCCACACCTTCTCTTTGAAAGTTGTGTTCAGAGTTAATAAGAAAAGAAAATGTTCTGTGTTGTAATAAAATAAAAATGTTTCCCCTGAGCCAAGAACTCTAGTTCAACACTCCAGGGTACTCTGGAGGACTTTCCGTTTAATATGCTGCATTTCCCTGTCTGTTTAACAGATCACGGGCAGTAAAAGCCTTCAAATCCAGTCTCTAATGAGAGAACCATTTTATTTATGGTCTCAAGCACACTAATTACCCTGAAGACTTTTCTGTTGACTTTGGAAGCTCATGATGTCTTATCTCTGTTTGCGTTCAGATTTTGTCTTCCAAGAACATCGTTACCTCACTCCATCAAAGGGAGACCGCTAGTCACAGCTTCACAGAATGAGTCAAAACCCAGAAAGTTACACCAAATAATCTTTCTACTCTGCTCCCTCCCATGATCTTACACATTTTCCCTCAAAGACTTCAAAACAAACAAGTAAAAAAAAAATCCTTCAAAACCCACTAACATTGAAGCAGGCTTCCTGGCTGTTTTCAGGGTTCCTAATAACCTTGACCCACCAGAGTCAAGGACGACATTATATTTAGTTCTGTTTGCAAACCACAGCCACATGATACCCCTGTTCTGTGCCCCAGAGCACAGAGCTAGGCTGCTGGGAGCCAGAGAGAGGCCTTTTACTATTAGAGCCGACTGCTTGACAGATGAGCCCTGGGAGGCTGTTCAAGGGCTGATACACCCGAAGAATGCTGGGTCTGGGCTCCACCACAGCGTCTGCCTGAGAAATTTCAGCTCTTGTACTTTATCTTCCGGGCCTCCGGATAAATCTTTATTTGAAGAAACGGCTTGTGAGCACACACCAAATTACTCCCACCTTGCCCAATCTGTTCATTTTAGAAAAAAGGAAAACGATGGCCAATGAGTAGACAGAGGTTCCAGAGTGAGTGATCAAGGCGGGCTTTCCAATAGCCCCAGGCTCTGAGCACCACCCAGCAATGTCTGCGCTCTCCCCAATCACCAGGTACGAAGTCCTGACAAACGGGTCCCTCATCCTACCCATCATGCACTGCAGCTCTGTGTATGCCATGGTAGTAGTTACTATTATTAGTATTGTAAGTGCTTTTTTTTTTAAGTACTAAACAAAAAGCTAGAGACGGAGCTAGCTAGAGCCTTGCTGATTCAACATGAGAAAAGAAAGCGTTCCGTAGTTTAAAGTAAATGAATAGCAAATCATATTTGGTTGATGAAAGTTGGATTTACAGTTGAATTGGGACAGAGAGGTGGAAGGGCCGAGGACACTGTAACCTATGCTTTTACAGGCTGCCTTCTGAAAGTTCTGTACAGTCAACCACAGCTGAGCTGCCTATGTGGGGTCCAGGTCCGAGTGCCACTCAGAGCATGCCCCCGGCTCCTGCTTTCTCCTGTTGGTCCCCAAGACAGTGCTGTATAGACTGTGGGGGATTGTTCTGGTTGTTGACAGATGTAGGAGATGCAGCTCACTGTGGGTGGTACCATCCCTAGGCAGTGGATTGTATAAACCGGCCCACTAGTCACCAATCAGCATCCTTCAAGGTTTCTGCTGTCCTGAGCTGTGAGTTCGCTCCCTGGACAGGAGTGATGCTGTGTGTAATCAAGCAGGCCCGCCCTCAAGTACCTACTTGAGTTCTTCCTACCCTGACTTCCTCAGCGAGGCTGTGATCTGGAATTGTAAATGGAAATTAACCCTTTCCTGCCCAGAGTTGCTTTTAGTCACTGTTGTATCACAGCAACAAGATGAAACCAGAACACAGAACACGGGTAAGAATTTAGTGAGCAGTTTCTGGTACACAGTCATGTCCATAGAAATTGCAGCCAGCATTCTTTTAAAACATTTAAATGCTAGACAAAGGTGAGGGGCAGTAAAACAGTGAGAACGTGGCAGTTTTAGACAAAAATTGAAAATTAAAAATTTTGGGTTTTTAATGTAAATTGACAGAAAATAGTCATTGCTTTACGATAGTGGAGTGTACAACTTGAATCAGCTCTCCTGTTCACTTTACTCAAGGGTCCTGCTACTCAAAACCCAGGCACACAGTAACATCACCTTCATTTAGGAACTCGCTAGAAATGTAAAATCTTAACCTCCAACCCCACCTTCCTGTACCAGACCAAAGTCGGCACTGTAACAAGATCTCTTGGGAATTTCTGTATGTGTCAGAGTCACAAAGGGTCTCCCGGTGGCTTCTAGAGGGTCTGATGACTGTAAGTCCAAGGACTAAGCCTTGTTCTGTAGTCCATCTGAGCTAAATCTCGTGGTCCTTCACGGCTGTGACAAAAAGCAAATGTCCCTCTAAGGGGACAGAACAATCCTTCGAGAGGAATCTCCAGCATCTGATCACTTGGTAGTAACAGCCGTGATTTCAAATATCTTCTCTGCACTTATCACCTGTGCAAACACTTGGTGAGCCCTTAAAATGCACAGGGAATAACTAGAGTGTCCTCCATGGGATCGTATTCATACTCACTATCCTTTCAGATCCCATTACTATTCCTATTTTAAAGATTTGTTTATATATATGTATATATATATATGATTTATATTTATATATATGTTAAATTATATGCATGCATACACGTCTGTGTGCACAGGTGGCGTGCAGGCACCCATGGAGACCAGAGGCATTAGATCCCTCCTGAAGCTGAAGTTACAAACTGCTGTGAGTCACCCTGGAGGTGCTGGGAACTGAACTTCAGTCCTCTCTCTGCAGGAATAGTATGGGCCCTAAATCACGGAGAAACCTCTCCAGCCCCTGTACCCATTTTACAGATGAGGACGTAAGAGACTCAAGGGAGCTACATTGCTGCTCAAGGCTGATGGAAAGGGAAAAGAGATCTTTCTGAAATTCTCTATTGCTACAAGTTCAAGCCATACACCCACAACATCTAGACAGAGCTCTGTGAGGTGGGGAGCAGCAGTGGCCCCACTGGGGTAATCAAAATAGACACAGATGGAGAACAAAGAACAAAGAGTCACCAACCTAAGGTTTATGTCAGAAGTCGGACTGATAGGAGTTAATACAATTTTTGAAATTAGAGAATTCTGCCTGTGACATCTGAGATGGAGAGCCCCAGCACACAGCAGAGGGCAGAGGATGAGGCTTCTCACTGACAAACCCAGAGGCATGAGACTGTGATCTGGGAACTCAAGAGCCTGTTAGAATGTTGGGTTCTTCGCCTCATCAAAATGCAGCATCTTAACCTGTTACCTGAGGCAACTGGCCCTCATCAGCGTGCATCAGCTCCCGTCTTACACGATGTTATTCTTGCATACCTCCGACTTCTTCTGATCACAGCTGCCAAGGTTCTATACTCAACTCTGACAGCCACCCAGCTAACAACTCGGCAAGATTAAAATCTCTCCCGGGGTCCAGCAAGATGGATCTGTAGATGCTTGCCACCAAGTCTGATGACATAAGTTTGATCCCTGGGACCCACGTGGTAGATGGCAAACCAACCCCACAAGTTGTCCCCTGAGTTCCTTATGTATGTTGTGGTACACGCACCCCATCTCGAATGCACACAAAAACTTCTCCTTCATATCTTCATTGTGTAAAGAAAGCCAAAGAAACAGGTATTAGAATCAGGAACTAGGATTTGTCCAGGTCTCAATGAACACATTTTCCTTTTTTTTTTTTTTTTTTTTTTTTGGCCTATAACGGGATGCTGGAAAAGCACCAGCAATTAACAAAGGATGCTCTATTAGTTGCTACACTGCTGTGGTAAAATATAGCAGATTGGATGGCTTAGGCAACAGAAATTCACCCTCTTACAGTTCTGGACGCTGGAAGTCTGAGGTCAAGGGGGTGACAGGTTGGTTCCAAGACTTTCCTTGACTTGGGGAGGAGCACTGTCCTACTCAGTGTGTATTGTCAGCTTGTCTCAAACTGAAGTCATCCAGGAAGAGGGAATCTCACCTGAAGACTTGCCTCCATCAGACTGTCCTCTGGCCATGTCTGTGAGAGACTCAGGAGTCAGATGTTGGGGTGAAAACCTGCTAGATCAGAGAAGCTGAGAAGCAACCAGCTGACCCTCCTTTTCAGCTGGAGACCCTGCAAGAGAGTGTCTCTTCTCTAAAAAGGCCCAAGAATCTCTAAGTCCCTTCCTGCTTCTTCCTGAATGTCTGTCTTCCCAGGTCCTCCATACTCTCTCTTGATAATTCTTGTCAACTAGTCACTGTCTCCACCCCCATCCAAGGTTAATTTTATTAACACAGTCTCAAGTTTGACAGTGCAATCAAATATCCCAAAACAATTGTGTTGACTGATGATTGACGTGGGAGGACCCAGCCCACTGTGAGTGACACCATCACGAGGCAGGTGGGCCTGAGCTGTGTAAGCAAGCTAGTTAAGCATGGCCAGTAAGCCCTATTCCTCCACGGTTTCTGCTTCAGTCCCTGCCCTGACTGCTCTGTGGTAGACTATGATCTAGAAGTACAAATCCTTTCCTCCAAATCCTGACTTTGCTTTTGGTCAGAGTGTTTTATCACAGCAACAGAATAGCAAACTAAGACAACTCCCTAGGCACTGTGACCCCATACTGTACATATATAGCCAGTGACTCTGACTCTGTGTGTGATCTAGATTCCTTTTCTGGGGGAGTGGTAAGGACATTAGTAATACTGAATGAAGCATTGTATCCTAATGATCCTCTTTAAATAAATGACCCCTTCATCAGCCTTATCTCCAAGTACAGTGGCCTCCTGAGGTGCTGAGAGTTAGGGCTTGGGCATGTGGGTTGGTGGGGACTGTGTAACACAATTCAATCACAATGGATGCCGAGTGACTTTTCACCCATCACTATGATAGCCCAGGGCCACATGAGCCTCTGCTGTTGTCTGAGTTCAGAAGAGACATGGCTCAGAACAGTCAGTTTCTCATGACTCAAGTCCCAGAACGCTGGAGGAGAACGGAGGTGGAGTCAGATACAAAAACTCATTCTTCCCTTCTCTTTTCTCATATATGAGGCTAGAGAAAAACAGTTCTCAGCTTCCCTATAACCAACATAACCCACCTTCCTCCCCACACCCCACACATCTCAGCTTATGTAAGGACATTTCTTAGGAGGACATATATATATATTTTTTTTTAAATTTAAGTGGCACTTATAAAATAGTCTGAGTCAGAGACATGGGCAGTGACTAAAAAAGTGCGATCTGGAAGGAGGAACTCCGGCGTGGCCGCTTGCAGGACCTCAGCTACCTGGGGCAAATGCTGCCCTGCAGCGGTGAACCGCCCTGAGGAGCTGGCACTCAGTGTCACACATGGCTGACCTGCCCAGCAGCATCGTGATGAGACGAAACCTGCCAGCAGCCGGCCCACTCAGCTCAGGGCAGCAGCCCACAAATGCCAGCAAGCAGAAGGGAGGGGCCAGCACAGCCGGCACCTGCCAGAACGCTCCTACACACATGACATGTGCAAACAGCTTCTGAAAAGGAAGTAGGCATTCTGTTTACAGGCATCCAAGCCATGATACAACAGAGACAGAACACAACAAGATAAACCTGAGAGTGTGACGTTTTCTAGTAAACAGAGAGTGCCTGCCACCACTCAGTTTAATAAGACAGCTGTTTAGGAAGCCTTAAGTTTTCAGTTTTAGTAATTATTTATTCTTTAAATCTTCAGCTTTTGGATTTAATTCTCAAACCTTTTTCATATCAATATGTAATTTCATACTTTTCCTTCAGATTTTAAAAAATCATTTTGTAATTTATATATGCCAAGTATTTTAATAAGAATGCTTTTAGAGAATGTTTCCTTAAATTTATTTAAAAGTTTGACTTAGAAATCTCTCTATTTTTAGACCAAAACAACTATAGAGGAAAAATCCTACCGGAAAGGAAGAAATAGGAAAAACTGACACCCCAAAGGAACCTGCTTACTAACCTTCCTATTAATTTATTAGGATGAAAAATGTCAGACACAGCCGGGAGGTGGTGAAGCACGACCTCAATCCCAGCACTCGGGAGGCAGAGGCGGGCAGATCTCTGTGAGTTCTAGGCCAGCTTACAGAGATCTGTGGGGTTGAGGCCAGCCTACAGAGTCTACAGGTCGACAGAGCTAATTCCAGGACAGCCAGGACTGTTACACAGAGAAACCCTGCCAGAGAGAGAGAGAGAGAGAGAGGGAGGGAGAGAGAGAGAGAGAGAGAGAGAGAGAGAGAGAGAGAGAGAGAGAGAGAGAGAGAACACCAAAACAAACAAAACCAGACACACAGCTAGGCTTATTCTGTAGGAATTCAGAAGTCCAGAGACAGAGAGATGATCTTAAAAGCCTGAGATCAAAGCAGATTATGAAAAAGAGCTTAAGCAGCCCTCAGACTGGCAGCCACTCTGACGGCAGAGGCATGGCATAGAGCCTTTCAAGTCTTCATGGAAAAATACCGAAGACCACACACTCACACACACACAAAAGCCCCTGTGGATCTATTCCAGACCAGTCACACCTGTGGTCAGAACAAATGATCAGCTGTGCATCAATTCTATTAACTTCTCATCCAGCCTTTCTGAAAAATGTTACTGAAAACTGAGTCAAATAGGAAGGAAATTGATGCCTAGCAAAAGATGCCAAGGAAATGTGGAATTAGTTTAGGAATAAAATGTGGGGAAAGGAGTTGGAGAGATGGTTCAATGGTTGAGAGGGCTTGCTGAGGGGCTAACAATGTGGACTGATCACTCTTTGATCATACACATTCCAGGTATTTGGAGAACAGCCTCAGGAAAGGCTTTCTCTGGAATCAGGTATCTCCCTTGGCCACTTTCAAGGACTAGCAGTAATAACAGTCCACATGCAAGTCTCCTGATTTAAGATAAATTCCACAAGGAGACACTGCCTAGGTCAGGTGGACGTTAGTAATAGCTTTACACAATTTAGCTTGGACCCTCCCTTCTTACAGCCTTACTAACTTTATAGACCTTTAACTCCTTACCTAACTACTTCTATGAATATTTAGATAACTTTCTGTGCTGACAGCTATGCTCAGCCAGAACCCCAGTTCAAGCCTCCCTGTAATTATCATCATTGGCAGCATCCAGCCAGGTCCATCCCCAGTTGGAGGAAAGTACCTTATCAGAGATACCTCTGTACTCTCTAAGAACAGACTTAAGCATCCAGGCTACCTGTTTGAGAAGGCTTGATAGATGTGCCAATTAAGCTTAACTTCCTCCTTTCCCAAATCTTACCTCTAGTTCCAGATCTCCCTTTAACTATCACCAGAGGCATCTAGCTGTACACAGGTTGCCTAGCGACCGAGCACACTTTCCCCCACCCTGCAGAAAAACGGCAGATAGCTTGGACAGATAGGAGCCACAGGAAAAAAAGAAGAGAGTTTTATTTTCTCCCATTGACCTAGCAACTTATAGATTCTTAACATTTTCTATCAATCACATTTAAGATTATAGTTGAGCACATAAGAGCCCTCTTCTTAGATATTACCTGAATTGAGCCTTTAGTTAATTCATTTCCCCATTGGTCACTTCCCTTTGAGGTTGCAAATGATAATTAATGGTTATTGCCCCTCTATGTGATTCTTATTGCCCCTCCATTTGACCCTGGAAGCCTGGCTTTGCACTGCTAAGGGAATACTGCTTGTAAGTGTATATATACCAGGATTTCCAGGGCATGAGGAGGATGGAGAAAAAAAAAAAAGAGAATGGAAGAACTAGATGGGTAAGAACCTGAGAGGAACAAACTGAGACGGGGAAGAACTAGGTTGAAGGGCTAGAAGAGAGGACTAGAGGAACGAGATGGAAGATGAGGAAGAGCCAGATGGGGAAGAACAAGCTGAGGAAGAAGGAGATGGGAGAGAAGGAGATGGGAGAGGAGCTGATATGGGAGAGAACAAGACGGATGAGAACCTAGAAGGGACAGAACTAGATGAAGGAATTAAGATAGAACCTGGAGGGGCAACAGATAAATATAGAGAGATATCAGGCAAGAAAGGAGCTAAAAATGGGAGCAGAGTATAAGCTTGTAGAGAGAAAACTGACAGAATAATAAAATGTATGGACTGAGGAATTTTGTGTGCATAGATTAATTTCTTTTCTTCAAAGATTAATTATCAGCTGGTTGTAGATTCTTCCCGGATTCTGGGAGGGGACTATTGAGGGGCTGGACCCCCACAGTCCCTGATAGCTTATCATCCCTTGTACCCCCAGCTTCATGCCCTCTTTCAGACCCTGCAAGCACCATACTCATGCAAACCCACATACAGACACACATGATTTTGTAAAATATAATAAAAATGTAAATTGTTTTTAAATGCAGGAGGAGGAGAACCCCACCATGATAAGTAGGCAGCAGACCTAGAAATCAGCGAGTCCAAGGCACAGCACATCAGAGCTCCCGAGAAAACACCCCGGAAGGAGGATTTCATCCAACAACTGCTGACCAGGAGCCTATAAATCCTAGTGATGTTGTTAACACCTTCATTTTCCTTAGCAAAAATCTCTATAAGAAAAGGATTGTCTAAATAGAGGCAAAGCAGCACACTGAGAAAATAGGGGCTGTTGGAAAAGTGCCTCTGACCACGCTTTGACAGTGCTTGCATATTCTTTTAGAGCAGTGGTTCTCAACCTTCGTAATGCTGCCACCCTTTACTACAGTTCTTCAGTAGTGTTGAAGAACCAAAAAATTATTGTTGCTACCTTGTAACTATAATTGTGCTACCGTTATGCATAATAAAGCAAATATCTGTGTTTTCTGATGGTCTTAGGTGATCACTCTGAAAGGGTCATTTGACCCAAAGGGGCCGTGATCCATAGGTTGAATATCGCTCTTTTAGAGCAAGACAGATGGCCTCTTCTCAGGCTGCAGAGACGGCTCAGTCAATAAAGTATTTGCTGCTCAAGTATGGAACCAGGGTTCAAGCCTAGGACCTTCATGAAAAGCCAGCGCTAGGGTGTGAGCGTGCAACCCTAGAAACGGGGAGGCAAAGACGGGAGGGTGTCTGGGCAAGCGTCAGGTCCAGTGGGAACCTATCTTAAAAATAAGGTGCAGAGCAAGTGAGGAAGACATGCGATGTTGACCTCTGACCTCCACATGTGCACCTGCCACACACCTGGACACACATACAAGTATATACACACAAGTATAGGCTCAGTCACAACGTTTGCTTCTGCTATCAAGAATATAAACAAAATTTTAATGTTAGAAATGTCTTCTTGTAAGCCGGGCGTGGTGGCGCACGCCTTTAATCCCAGCACTCGGGAGGCAGAGGCAGGCGGATCTTTGTGAGTTCGAGGCCAGCCTGGGCTACCAAGTGAGCTCCAGGAAAGGCGCAAAGCTACACAGAGAAACCCTGTCTCGAAAAAACCAAAAAAAAAAAAAAAAAAAAAAAAAGAAATGTCTTCTTGTGTTGCATCAGTCTGTTTCTACTGGTGAAACAAAATCCCTGAGGCTGGGTACTTTATTTTAAAATGGGGTTGAGCTCACAGCTTTGAGGGCTGTGAGTTCAAGCTTGAGTGAACACAAGACCATCTGCTTGGCCCCTGTTAAGAACTTTACGGCAGATGGCATGGCAGGGAGCCAGAGAGATCTGGGAGCCATGCTTTCCTGTTATATATAACCCACCTTTTAAAAAACAGGGTCTCGCTGTGCTGACCTGCAATTCACCATGTAGACAAGGCTTGCCTGGAACTCACAGAGATACACCTGCCTCTGCCTCCCGAGTTTTGGGATTAAAGGTGTTCACCACCATGTCCAGAATAACCCACTTTCAAAAGATCCAAGAGAAGTCTCATGAAAGTGACATCAATCCTTTCGGTGATGGTTCCTCAAATGACCTGTCTTCAACTAAATCCTACCTTCTGAAGGCTGAACCTCAACATGGCCACACTGGGGCATTCAAACACTTGAGTGTGAGCACACACATGTATGCACACACATGTACAAACAATAATTTAAAAACTGAAAATAATATATACTCGAGAACAGTAAAAAGCTAAACTTGTGTGGAGAAGGAAGGGAAGGTAACAGTTTCCTCCTTTTCAATAGGGAGTCAGATGTGTCTAAAGTCAGTAAAAGTTGGAGGCTAATTCAGAGTTAATGAAGTAATTCTCTATCAGTAATAGATTTAAAGCTACTAATTCCCTAGCAGGAACTACAAATGTATCCAAGAGACAGTGCTTAAAGAAATGTAAGCAAAAACTACTAATTAGAATTACAACACACCCACCCGGAATAAAAGTAAACATCTACGAACAGCCACGTCTGCTATCAAAACACCACATAAGGGATCCTTAAGGAACAGAAGTGAGATATGTCTTTACTAATCAGGGTTAATACTCTGGCTGTTGTATCATACCACACAGTAGTACAAGATATTGGCCCATTCCAAGAGAGGATTACACAAGAAAGTTGATTTAGTGATTCCATTCTTGATTCCACCTGTGAGCACATTTATAGACAGGATTGGTAGAGTCACTGGCTGTAGTGAAGGATGCATCAGTGCTGGGTGTTACTTCTTTGTGAAACCTCCTTTGGAAAGAAGCTCTTCACAAAACACTATAAACATTTGCTCAAATAAACTAAAGCCTAAATAAATGGAGATACATATCATATGCACGGATTGTAAAATCAGTATTAAGATATTCATTTTCCTGAAGTTAATGGGTAGACTCAAGGTAATCCCAATGGTGTCTCCAAAGGTCTTTTTAAACATATGTTGACAAACTGATTTTTAAAACAAACATGGAGTGGTGTGGGAGATTGTTTGTGTTGTTGCTCCGAGACCACCAATGGAGTTGGACCTTGGTTTGGAGGGCAGGGTCCACATTCAGCTGGCCAGAGTGGACCACAGAGTTTTCTGGCTGACTCAGAGGAAGACAGAAGGACACACAGGAAACATAAGGAGGGGCCAAAAGCAATGCACAGGCCTCTTCGACCTGGGAATGTGGAAAAGAGGGGGAGGTGATTGCTTCTCTGCCACTCTGTGCATCTCTCAGGTTTATCCCCAATAGTTAACCCCTGAGCTTTATTTTATTTTATTTTATTGGTTTTTCGAGACAGGGTTTCTCTGTAGCTTTGGTGCCTGTCCTGGATCTCACTCTGTAGACCAGGCTGGCCTCGAACTCACAGAGATCCACCTGGCTCTGCCTCCCGAGTGCTGGGATTAAAGGCGTGCACCACCACCACCGCCTGGCTGAGCTCTATTTTTTTAATAAAACAATAAAATAAGTCACAATTTCTGGCACCCAATGTGGGGCTCAAATATCCAAACACAAGGCCTGAGAAAACTAAGAAAAGCTCTGGACAAGGAGCTGGACGTGCCTTCCTAGTCCCAGTCTCCCAGGAAGGCCAACGCTTGCTACCTACGGAGGTGCGGCTCCTGGCCACTGTCTGCAGACTTGAGCCACCAGTGCCACGTGCTAAGCAGAACCTCATAGCAGGTGGGCTGGCCCTTTAAGGCTTTGCTCTTGCAGTCAGAGAACACTGCAGATGTACAGAAAGCCAGGTCCGGACAGACACACACACATACACACACACACACACACACACACACACACACACACATACATACACACACACATACACACACACACACACACATACACACACATGCACACAACCTCTAAAAAGGTTTGGTGGCAAACACTTTTACACACTGAGCCGCACATCCAAAGCAATCTTTTAAATACTGATTTATTTTTTGAGATCAATAAACATTATTTCCCCCTCCCCTTCCTCCCTCCAAACTCTCCCATAATACTCCTCCCTACTCTCTTTCAAATTCATGGCCTCATTTTCAATCAGTTGTTGTCACAGGAATATATGTATTTCTAGATATAACAAAGGTTATCATTTTATGAGAGCTTTATAAGCTTATATGTTATGTTTATGTCTATGGTTCATGGTCTAGTCTGTGTGTGATGTGGGGTTAATTTTACCCCTACGTAGACGTCACCGACATTGACAGTATCCCTTCATTTAATTGCATTGGTACATTTATAGAAAATAGATAGATAATATATACTTCTAAATATAAGCTTCCAGTCTGTATAATGTTACTTGTGTGTATGTTTTCAGGCCTGACCATTCGGTATTGAATAACCACTCGGTGTGCTCTTCCCGGGGGAAGAACACTTCTGCTCCAGTTTGCTTTGGTTGCCTGCGGTTCTTTATTCAGGGTTGAGGCCTGTGGTCTCTTCCCTGTCCACTTTGCCATGTCTGTTGTCCTTGTTCAGCTCATGTGTAGGCAGTCACGTTGGTGAAACTTTTGGGGCGTAGCTTCTGACATTATGAAGAGATAGTCCCTGATCCTCTGGCTCTTAATCTTTCTGTCTCATCTTCCTCAGCCTTAAGTCCAAAGTCATCTTTTTGAAACACCAAACGGTGGGGGAATGTCTCAGTCATTAACCCCCTTGCTGTGTTGGCATGAGAACCTGAGTTCACTTCCGGGGCCCACACAAAGCCAGCTGTGGTGCTGTGTACTTGTGGAGAAGCCCAGACAGGAAGGTCCCTAGGGCCTGGCCAGCCTAATGAAAGTGGTGAGCTCCAAGTAAGATGGACAGATGTCTCGACAACAGGGAGAGAAGTGGCTGAAGAGACACCTGAGGTCAATAGCCACCCTCCACACACATGTGCAGACATGTGTGTGTGTATCTGCACACGCCTCCACATGCACACATACATACAATCTGCACACCTCCACATGCATACATACAACCTTCACACACCTCCACATGCACACATACATACAATCTGCACACACCTCCACATGCACACATATACACAGTCTGAAGAAAATAGATGGAGGATTTATAGCATATGTCATGCATATTTTATAAAACTATATTAATCAAGACAGTGTAATACAGGCACAATGTAAAATAAATTGATCAAGTAAACAACCGACATTCTAGAAACAGATCCACACTTATATATTATTGATTTTCTATAAATATACAAATGAGTAAAGAACATTGTCAATAAGATGACATTGACATGGGGGTGGAGGGATTACAAAATGGACCATGAACCATAGATTTAAACATAACATAAACTTATAAAGCTTTCAGAAGAAAAAAATGATCACTTTTGTCACCATATGGCTAAACTAAGATTCTTCAGACAGGATACTAAAACCACAACTGACAGACCATAAACTTCATTAAGTTTAAATACTTCTCTTCCCTAAAAGGTACAATTAATAGCATCACTGGGAGCTGGAGAGATGGCTCAGTGGTTAAGAGCACTGACTGCTCTTCCAGAGGATCCAGGTTCAATTCCTGGTATCTACATGGTGGCTCACAACTGTTGTTTGTTTGTTTGTTTGTTTGTTTTGAGGAGCCTGCCACCCAGCTCCCAAATAAACTACACCACACACACACACACACACACACACACACACACACACACACACATTTATTTTTAATTATGAACACCCAACCTTGGCTTGGCCTAGTTTCTAGCCAGCTTTCCTTAAATCATCTCACCTACCTTTTACCTCTGGACTTTTCTTATTCTCTTACTCTGTAAATCTTACTCTTATTTCATGGCTTGCTGTGTAGCTGGGTAGCTGGCCCCTCAAGTCCTCCTCCTTCTCTGGCTCCTAGATCTCCTCTTCAAATCTCTCTTCCCAGATTTCTCCTATTTATTCTCTCTGCCTGCCTGCCCCACCTGTCCTTTCTCCTGCCTCGATATTAACTGTTCAGCTCTTTATTAGACCATCGGGTATTTTAGACAGGCACAGTAACACAGTTTCAGAGTTAAACGAACGCAGCATGAACAAAAGTAACACACATTGAAATAACATTCTACAACACGCAACTGTCTGTAACTCTAGTTCCAGGGAATTCAACACTTTCTTTAGGCCTTCACAGGCATCAGGCACGCATGTGATACACAAACATACATGGAGGTAACCCACCTATACACATAATCTTTTTAAAAAATAAAATCTTTGAAAAATAACATAATTTCTAGGTATGGAGGTATATACTGCCTATGATTCCAGCGCTTGGGAGTGGAAGCAGAGGATCATGAGTTCAAGGTTACCCTGGGCTATATAACAATTTCAAGGTCAGCCTAAGCTACACAGTAAGACCCTGCTTCAAAAGAGCCGAGCTTGAGCTGTAACTCAGTGGCAGAGTGCTTGCCTAGCATGTGGAAGGCTATGGGGTGGCTCTCCTTCACAGTACAAACAAAACTCCAGGCTGTAAGAAATATCTGCCAAACAGAAAACAAAGAACCTGCACACATAAAACTCATACAACTCAAATAGAGATTTGTAACTGACTGACTACATGAAAACTTCTCAGGTCAGTGCAGGGTGCAAGTTCAAATCACTATAAGGCATTACTACACCCAACAAAAATACTGCCTGTGGGGAGCGTAAATAAGAATGAAGAATGACATGTTGGATAACGAAAAGCTTTGGCCTTCCCTTTAACAGTTCCTCACATTTGACCCGGCAAACTGGGTGTTTATCCAAGAGAAACAACACACATCTACCGACAACAGCTTTCACAAATGCTGGCAGGGCTGGAGATGCGGCGGCTCAGAGAGCTTGCTGATCCAGAGAACCCAAGTTTGGTTCCCAGCACACACACGTGTCAAGTGACTCACAACTGCCTGTGACTCCACCTTCAGGGATCAGAGGCATCTGGCTTCCTTGGGTATCTGCACTCACGTGCACACACCCACACTCACACACATGCATATACACAATTTAAAAATAATAATAAAAGAAAGCTAAAATAAAAGTCTTAAGCTCTAGTCTGTGGGGATGGAGAGATAATGGCTCTGTAGTTAAAGAGCACTTGCTGCTCTTCCAGGGGACCTGAGTGAGATTCTCAGCACTCAAGTCCAGTGACTCACAACTGTCTGCAACTCCAGGTCCAGAGGATCCAATACCTTCTTCTGGCTTCTGCAAATACCTGTGTGCACATACACAAACCCACATGTGTGCACACATACACAAACCCACATGCAGATACACACATAACCACATATATAAAAATAAAAAAAAATCTTAAAAGTCTAGATGATCAATATGTGATGCTTATTATATTATCATGTTTACTTTTTATAATCAAAATCTTCAACTATCTGCAAGGAAAAAATATACTAAATTTAAACTTCAGAGTTACATGCTCCAGTGTTTAGAATTATATTACTCTGAATCTTAAAAATTCCCCTAGCTAATGTTCTACATTTCATTCTTCCTTTTTCAGTAACAAGCTACCAAGATGTTAGTCTACTATTTTCAAGCTTTTCTTTCTAAATATCACACTGCAAGTGAGAGAAGCCTTTATTGTAAACAGTCAAAAGGATAAATTACAGATCACTGCTAATGTGTTACCTTTTAAAAGTATTGGCTTTTGAAAGACCAAAGATACACTAATGAGTTATTCAAGGATTTTAATTAAATGAATGAAACTTATAAATCTGGTAAAGATCAAACTGAAGAATAATTTACAGAATTAAAGCATTTTTAATGCTAAAAATGATTCACTTATATTTAACATCAATGGTCTGTTGTGAGTGTATGTTAAATAACATGTGAATAAGATGGCATGGCACTGGATATAGCCAGAATTATTTACATATGTAATAAATCAGTTCCACTTTCATAGTGTTCCTTCACTTGTGAGGCATTTTTAGAAGAAAAATATTTAAACATTAACTTATGGGTTGATTTTTTCTAAATAGGAATTATGTTGCTTTTAAATACATGAACTTCAGGAGTGCACAGAACAAATAAAACATTTGGAAATCCCTCAAAAATCTTGAGCTGAGGAAGACCCAATAGTTACAATGCATGGGAGAGCCTTTGTTGAACAGAGTTTTGCAACCTTAGAAAGAAAGTCATGTATGTTTCTCACCCAGGAACATCCTTCATGCTCCCTGACAGCTTCACTCCGCCCCCCCTTACCTAAAGAGCTTCACTCACCTTCTGTGGGGCGTTTACCCACCAACCCCACAGCTCCCCAGAGTTTTCTTGAGTGTGAGCAGCAGGAAATATTAGATAGAAGGATTTATTGCGGAGAGAAACAGATAGAAAATAAAGGATAGCCTCGAGAGGGCCTGGAACCTTTTCCAATGGCCTGACTGTCTCTGGCCCAGGGTTTTCATAGAGACGCTCAGGGGTGGAGCAAAGGACCTCCTCCCCCAGCACAGCCAAGTGCAGACCATCTCAGACACCTGCACTCAGGCCCGTGGTCCTGATCATCCTCTATTTGGACCTGCTGGGTAAAGCCACGAGGAACCCGAGAACGGGCTCCCACAGCCTTCCACACTCACGCTGCAGGAATTTGATCACTGTGAACCCTGAGTTGGCATTAATTAAATAAAACCTTGGGTCAAGAGGCAGAGCCAGCAACTAGTTGACAGGAAGTAGCCATAGGGAATTAAAGGGAGTCGGAGAAAAGGATAGAGAAATGCACAGGAAGTAGTAGGGAGAGACTTTGGGTGTGGCAGTCCTTTTTGGTATGGGACTGTGGAAGAGAGTCTCTCTTGCCGGGTCACTCTCTTGCTGGCTAAGGAGGAAGGTCAGCTGGTTGCTTCTCGGCCTCTCTGAGCTAGCAGGTTTTCACCTCAGCGTTGGACGCCCAAGGCTTTATTGGTAAAATAGAATGATAGGGACTTAGTTAAAAACTACATTTGGCTGCAGCAGCAGAGGCAGACACAGAAGCCCTGCTGGGCCTCGCCTAAGCAGTGATGGCAGAGCTGCCGTCAGTGGCTGAAACAGCAGTATGTTCAGGTACAGCCGCTGTGCCGACGATAAAACAACACACTCGTTTCAAAGTTCATTACTCTCCTCCAGGCCTTCCAATCCACTCAGTGCTCCCTTGCTACAGAGTCTAATCTGACCTCAACCACCCACTGTAGGATCATTGGAAGACCTACGGCTTCCAATAGGCCCATGTCACAGTAATAGATGTTTCCTTGTACCCATTTTACAGATGGGAAAACAGAGACTGAGGTAGTGATATAACTTCCTCTAACATCTCTTCCCCTCCCCAACACCAGACCCCCAACGAATGCCCTTGCTGCTGAGGACCCCAGCAGTCGCAATGAGAAGCAACTATTCTGCACATTGTTCCTTGCACACCCTGTAAACACCACAGACTTTGATCTCGGTTTACATATACGCTACAAAGATAAGATTATGATGGAAGCCATTAATCAGCTCATTCATTTTAACAGAGTCCAGAAGTGTCCCCAGCAGGGGCTAGGGGAATGGTCTTCCACTACCCTCTACTGGGCAGTCAGATCCTCACAGGAAGCCTCTATAGCTTCTCCCAAGAAGAGATGTGTAACTCCTTTTAGAGTCAATGTGCTCACCAAATCTTTATCCTCGGGCACCTGTGGGCTCTCTGCGGGCCACTGTTTCCCTATGGCTTCTCCAGACATCCTTAGTGTTGCTTCTTTCCTTCTTCCCTCTCCCGGTCTTACACTTTCTCTCTCCTCCCCAGTTAACGTCCCCGCCCCCATTTCTCCTTCCCCTTTCATAGCTCCTGCCTCCCACTCCAAAACCTGTATTACTCTCATACCCAAACCAGGTCAAGACACAACAAATAAAACAAAACCACAGGCCAATATCCCTGATGAACACAGACGGAAACATTCTCAATAAAATACTTGTAAACTGAATACAGGTGTATATTCAAAAGACCACCCACCACCAAAATCAAGTTGGCTTTGATGGTTGGCTATCGGCAAACAATAGCTTCAAGGACATCCCTTTCCTTGATCCAGGGATGGTTACTTCAACACACATAAGTCAACAAGTGAAATAAACAATACAAGTGGGTTTAAATACCAAAATCATGTGATCATCTCAATAGATGCAGAAAAGGCCTTTTTACAAAACCCAACGACCTTCATGATAAAAGTCTTGAAGAAAACAGGGCCACAGGGAACATATCTCAACATAATAAAGGCTGTATATGACAAAGAATAATTACTTTTTAAAGTAGTAATAGTAAATGCTTTCCAGTTGTGTATTTCCATTACCTATGAATCTACGCTGGCTAGCTAATAATCCAGAATTTCATACCAATAACACACATTGACAGAGATCTCCTCATGCCTGTTTCAAACACTCCTTTGGCTGATTGTAGCTCATTTATGTTTCCTTTCTGTGGTGATACATTGTGTACCCCAATAAAGCTTACCTGGGGATCAGAGGACAGAGCCAGCCACTAAATTAGACATAGGTGTCAGGCAGTGGTAGCACACACCTTTAATCCTATTACTCCGGAGGGAGAGATCCATCTGGATCTCTGTGAGTTCAAGGCCACACTGGGCTACATGAGAGAAACAGAACCAGGCAGTGGTGGCACACACCTTTAATCCCAGGAGGTAACATGGCAGGACACAGAAAGGTATATAAGGCATGAGGAAACAGGAACAAGATCTTTGAGGCTGAAGATTTCATAGAGGTAAGCTAGTGCCTGGCTGTTCTGCTTCTCTGATCTTTCAGCTCTCACCCCAATATCTGGCTCTGGGTTTTTTATTATAAGACCTTTTAAGATTCATGTTACACCTTTCATTTTCTATAAAGTGATTCATATCAAAGCCCATCTTTGGTCATTCTGGGGGGACAAGGCAAATCAGGCTCCCCGATCCTGAGTGGCTATGGAGTCCAAAGTCTTTGCTGTGGCTTACCTGGGAATGCGAAGGGCCCTTGCCACAAAGAGAACCCTTAGGTTCTACCCAAAAGATCTTAAAGATCTGGTCACTCACTGACTCTAACAAAGAGCAGAGACCAACCTACTGTGCCCAGTGACGCTGAAAGACAAACTCATGGATTCAAACTAACACTCTAAGGCAGTGAGAAGTCCAAGTTCTTGCTCCTGTCTGCTCTAGTTCTTGGACTAAACATGTTGAACCAGTTCAAACAGGAGCTCCAAGTGTCTGGTCCATGTCACGACCTCCATTTGCAAAGTTTTTACACTATCTGAAATGCAGAGCTGTTTGTGATCATGCCTAAGACTTCTTGAGGAAAACAGCAATTTTTAAATGCTAAGTCATAATCATAGAATGAATTCTGACCTGGATGGAAACAACCAGAGTGAGCTATGTTTTCAAGTGGTTACCAGAAGGTAGTTTATTAACAAGATGTGATGCTATGATACAAATCCCATAACGCCTCTGGGATATTCTCTTAACCCAAGTCAACAGAGGCCCCTGGGGGCCCTAACATGGTCTGCAAGGGGATGAGTCACCGGGTGAGAATGTGAATAAGGACAAGGCAGACTTCAGGCCTTGGAGAAGGAAAGGGATGTCCTTGAAGCTATTGTTTGCCGAGGGCTGGACCTAATGAAGACTGACAAGCAAGGAGTGATTGTCTGAGGATAAACAAACATAGGAGATCAGCAGAAAACGTAAGAAGCCATTCATTCACAAGGTAAAAGTTTAGACAGACTCTCATAAGGTAAAAGTTTAGACAGACAGACTCTCCTAAGGACACCTGAGCATAGGATTAACACAAACATTAAAGGCAGCCATGCAGAGATTAGAGTAAAACTAAAAGAAGACTAAGAAAATGCGGCCACCTTTTCTTCCAGAGAAAGATTATGTGCACAATCATTTGCCAGGCATGGTGAAGTGTACCTATAACCTGAGCACTCAGGAGGTCAAGGAAGGAAGATCTGGAGTTCAAGGCCAGCCTAGGCTACATGAGTTCCTGTCTCAAGAACCAAAATAAATAAATAAATAAATAAATAAATAAATAAATAAATAAATAAATAAATAAATATCTTAATTCATATAAGTATCTCCAATACAAGAGGCTTTATGAAATACATTGTACATTGTTTCACGCACAGGAGACTGAGAGGCAAGGATATAGTGGAAGGTAACAGTGGGAAACAGGTCAATTCGTTAATAATTTCATTAGGTTATTTCCCAGGGGAAAGCCAGCAGGTTAGGTTTAGCCTGAAACCTCTGATCCGTGGGAGTCATAGTTCCTTCTCTAAAGGTTTGCATCAGTTGAGGTCTTTAAGCCTCAATCTCAAATGATGAAAGACTACAGTCTCTTCTCATTCCACTTCAGAATCTGGCCATCAAAAAGAAGCTGAGAACCTGCTGTGTGAAAAATAATAACATATAGTCGGGTAAGGACAGGGGAACAGCAACTGCATCCGGTCAGCACAGCAGCAGGTGCAGAGTGGGAAGCCCTTGGGTGCTCCATCCACTTCCGCACAAGCCCTCTTTCTCGGGTAGACATCATCTCACCCCTTTGCAAGGTTCCTCTCTCACCCATGTCTCGTCAACAGTGTTTTCTTTCACAGAACTTGTGCCAACGCATCCACTGACCTACTGCCAAGGTTTTGTGGGGAACACTTACTATCCCCACGGATTTCTACCAGTAATGAAATGGCAACTCTGACCCTGAGGAACAAGCTGATACGCAGTCCACACACAGGGACACAAATAGTAAGGATGTGCAAATCTCAGCACTAAATTTGTCCCTGTGAGAACATGGCAGTCTGAGGGGTAGAGAGCTTCCAACACCAAGGCCATGAAACACCAGCCTAAATTATCACCATCAAGGGCAGTACGGTGATGAAAGGTGACCTTTGGTGGCAATATTTTCCTTAAGTCGAAAACTCGCTCACTTTGTGCTTTGGCTTGGGATACTTCCCTAGGGTTTCATTATCCCACCTCTAACTTGCTGTAAGACAATAGCCTGCTGTTCCGATTCATTATGTTTGGGTTGTTCAACTAAACAACCAAATCCCATGGAAAATCAAAGCAACCACTCCCTGAACTTCCAGGAAGCCTTCAGAGCTTCCCTGGGAGGTCCAAAGTGTATAAAAAAGGGGTGTCACAGACCTACCAGGGCTGTGGCAGAAAGGTAATGCACACTATTTATGTAGCTTATGCCTTCTCCAGTAACTGAATACAAAACTAAAAGGAAACAGGTCAAACTGATTTTAGTCATTATTTTATTAAATGATGTAAAAAATACTATTATTTCAAATGAGCTTGATATGACCACTAGCCACACAGAGACCGCCATATCCCAAGGTTCGCCACTCACCGGGCTGGGGTGGGTGATGTCTTATTCAGGGTTTCTATTGCTGTGATAAACACCACAACCAAAAGCAACTTAGGGAGGGAAAGGTTTTTTTCATCTTACAGTGTGGAGTCCATCATCCACAGAAGTCGGGGCAGGAACTCAGGCACAGCAGGAACCCAGATGCAGGAGCTGATGCAGAAGCCATGGGGAGCTGCTGACTGGCCTGCTCTTTGGCCTGCTCAGCCAGCTTGCTTATACCACCCAGGACCATGTGTCAGGGATGGTACCCCCCAATCAGCAGGGCCCCTCCCACACCAATCAAGACAAATCCCCACAGACTTGCCTACGGCTCTCCTAAGGAGGCATTTTCTCAACTAAAATTCCCAGATGTGGTGGTTTGAATGCTTGGTCCCCAGTTAGTGGACCTCTTTGGGAAGGATTAGGAGATGTGGTCTTGTTGGAAGAGGTGTGTGTTCCTGGGTCTTGTGTTTGTGTTACCGGCGGTGGGCTTTGAGGTGTCAGAAGTCCGTGAGCCGCCTCTCTCTGTCTCTCTCTCTCTCTGTCTCTCTCTCTCTCTGTCTCTGTCTGTCTGTCTCTCTCTCTCTCTCTCTCTGTCATTCTCTCACCCTCTCGCTCTCTCACTCTCTCTGCTTGCTGCCTACGGATCAGAAGCCACCATGATGAACATGGATTAACCTCTGAAACCACAGGCAAACCTCCAACTAAAGGATTCTTTTAAAAGTTGCCCTGGTCACGGTGTCTATTCCCAGCAATAGAGCAGTAACTAGGACACGAGCTATGTCTAGGTTTGTGTCCGATTGACAAAAAACTAATCAGGACAGGTATTGATTAAACCAACTAAAGACTTACCATTAGGAGCTAATTACCACTGACATCCATTTTCTACCTCTTTCAAAGCCCATCTGGGGCTAGGGATGTAACTCAGTTGGTAGAGAGTTATCTAGCATGTACAGCCCTGAGTTCAGTTCCCAGTACCACATATACCATAAACCAGGTGTGGAAGCACACACCTGTAGCATGAATCTTAAAAGGTCTTATTAATAAAAACAAACCCAGAGCCAAGTATTGGGGTGAACGCTGAAGGATTAGAGAAACAGAACAAGCCACAGCTTCCTAATATCGCCAATTCCTCAGCTGATCCTGTTTCTTCAGACTGGAAGTTTCTGTTTCCTCCTCCCAGTGGATCTCAGCTGAACTGCTGCTAAAAGTCTAAAAGCTTAACCAGGCTCTAGTTCCTGGTCCTCATGCTTTACATACCTTTCTGCTTTCTGCCATCACTCCCTGGGATTAAAGGCATGAGTCACCATGCTTGGCTGTTTCCAATGTGGCTGTTTCCAGATGGATCTCTGCCTCTGGAATGCTAGGATTAAAGGTGTGTGCTACCACTGCCTAACCTCTATGTTTAATATTGTGGCTGTCCTGTTCTCTGACCCCAGATAAGTTTATTAGAGTGCACAATATTTTGGGGAACGCAATACCACCACACACACCTATAATCTCTGGCCAGGAGGTTGAGGCAGGAGGATCAGAAGTTCAAGATCATACTCAGCTGTGCAGTAAGTTCAAAGCCAGTCTAGGCTACATGAGACCCTCTCTCAAAGGGGAAAAATACCTGTGTGGTAGCAGGTTTTCTATTTGTTTATATGCAGTGACACAGATGAATCACATGCAACCCAACCATCATGGTGATGGGACCTTCCAAACACCTTCCTTAGCTGGGAAGGAAAGGAACCACCATCAGGACAATGGCACAAAGAAATGCTGCATGCTGAGTCAACTTCTGGCACTCTCTGAAGTGAAACAGCCAAGAGGCCCCATCTCAAGGCTGTGAATATGATGGTCAAGGAGGTCCACCCTCTGAATGACATGAGGTCTCTTGGCTTGAAAACAATAGCAGCCACCTGCCAAGAAGTGATTACTTGGTCAAGCCCTCTCTCAATGCTCTTCCCACATTTGTAACAGAGAAAAAACAGTTAAAAGGAGGAGAGTGAATGGGGAGAAAAAGGAGAAGTAACCCAGGGAAGTTGTAAAATCTTCACATGCCCAGATGGGGCACAGCTCAGTGGCAGAGTGCTTGCATGGCATGAGCGTCCCCTGGCTTCCATCACTAGCGTTCCCCAGACAAACTATAGTCATAAAAGCTTCCCCTCCTAAGGTATTCTAGGTCAGTTTCCATGACCCCCCAACCCTCCCACCCCAGTGTGTGTGTGTGTGTGTGTGTGTGTGTGTGTGTGTGTGTGTAGATACACATTTATGGGCAGGTACGTATACACATGTGTACATGAGTGTGGAAGACAGAGGTCTATTCCAGAGGCTGCTCTTCAGAAGGCCATGTACGTTGTTTAGGGTACAGAATTTCTCAGTGGGATCAGGGCTTACCAACCTGGCTAGGCTTGCCGGCCAGTGAGCCCTGGGATCCATTACTACCTCCTCAGCACTGGGATTCTAAGTGCACACCACCACACCTGGCCTTTTGCTTGGGTTCCAGAACGTGAACTCGGGTTCTCGTGCTCACATGGGAAACACTTCACCAACAGAGCATTTCTACAGCCTCCATAGTGTGTTTCCTGATGCTTCTGTGAAGTGTCAGGCGGTGTTTAAACGTCAAGAACGTAGGGCCCCTGTCCACGTCCTGGGAGAAGTCCCAGCATGCATTCACAGGGTCACAAAGATATTTAACCACAGTCCCTTATAGGAATCACGTCTTTGCATTTTAACTTCCCTCTCTTAGGTCAGCTTTGGATGTCACTGGCATTTGTACCTGTGGATTTTTCAAAGCGTATCTTGGCTCATGCAAGTGGAGTTAGTGATATTTTTAGTTTGAGGTTTCATGGAATATATTTATAGGGTTCAAGATCACTTCCATGCATAGTTGTTCCTGATGGCGTACAAAAGGTCAAAATAATATCCAGGAACACTCTGCTTCTCCTGCGCTGCCCCAAGCCCAGAGGCCACACGTGACCTGACTGTGTCCATGGCATCTGGCGCCAGAGTACGTAATGAGCAGAAGAAAAACAAGCCTCAGATAGAACAAAGCAACTGCCGCTCTCTGAAGGGAGGTTCTGACCACCAGTCCTAACAACTCATCCACACTGCACGACGTGGCTTCTCTCCTGTCATGAATACGCTTGATAAGGAAATAAGTGAAATTATAAACGTACCTTCCACGTCAATGATCACCCTGTGAAGTGGAAATGCTGGTATTGAAGACCTGAAACTACAGCAGCGAATATTTCTGTATGTAAATCACTTGTTTTCCATCTCCAGTAATAAAGGTGAATTTCAGTCAACTATGCTAGAAAGAACACTAGGGGCGTTTTTCTATATATGGAAAATGTCACAGAACTGCTGTCACCTGAGAGCCAGAGACTACGTTGTCAAAAACGTCCATGTGAAGGCTCTGTCATTAAAGGCAGGGGCAATCCACTTACTCCCCCAGTCCGCATCTCTGTTACTGTGAGGGGATGGACCAAACAGACTGGACTCCACTGGATGCAGAGTAGGGGAGCTGCTGATGGAGTGAGCCATGGAGAGCTGTCTCCCAGAACAGGGCATAAGGACAAGCTGAGTGGGTGGAAGGGATTTGCATGACCGGCCTGTGGCGGTGTCCACCGGCAGAGGAGGACTCAGGTCCCCACCCCTTCCCACTGAACTATTTGATAGGTCCTGGGGAAATCAATGTGTTCATTGTACACTCTGATGACCCAGCAGCTCCAAAGGACAGTGTCAACCCAATGGTCACACTGGTCCTAGGTAAACAAAATGGGTCACACTACAAAACCAAAAGTCATGAGTCCAGAAAAAGGACTGGTAGGGACTGGGTGTGCGTGGAATTGACAGAGGTAGGAAGGAGAAAAGAGAGTGGGTGGAAAGAGTAATCATGATGCATTATATACAGTTAGGAAACTGTTAAATAACAAAATTAACATAATTTAAAATGGTCCAGTGAAATGGTTCAGCGGGTAAAGATACTTGCCACGAGCCCGTAAATCCACATGGTAGAAGGAAAAAACAGACTTGGCACACACATGCCCACACCCATACCCATAAATAAATAACAAATGTAAAATAAATTTTTAAAAATTAAGAAAAGCAACAATAGTTCCTTTGGTTTACATAAAATCCTAATTTTATACATAGAGGTTTGAGATAGTTTTCATCCCAACACAATAAATTCATGATTTGGTGGTTTGAATGAGAATGTCCCTGATAGGCTCAACATCTGAACACTTGGTTCCCAGTTGGCGGTGCTGTTTGGGACACCAGCAGCCTTTAGGAGGTGGCCTTGCAGGAGGAAGGACATCACTGAGGGTAGGCTTTGAGCTTTTACAGCCTCAGCCCACTCCCCGCTCTCCTTTCTCTGTGTGGATGAGAGTGTAAAGCAGCCAGTGTCCCGGCTCCTGCTCTCACTCTGTCCCTGCTGTGACGGACTCTATCCCTCTGGAACCGTACGCCAAATTAAACACCTTCTCCCCTGACTTGCTTTTTTTCAGGGTATTTTATCCCGGCACAAGATAGGAAATTGAACAGGAAAAGGCTGCAGCCTATTGCAGGCCAGCTTCAGGAAGATTGTCTGCACTTCACCAAGGCTGCCTTCTCTTTTCTAGGCTCCCAGGGCATGCTGGATCACGGGGTTTCATTTTCTACTCCATGATCCCACACCATGAAACAAGTAAGCTAAGTGGACAGAAGACCTGGAAATCGACAGTGCTAGTCATGGTGTTCATCAACATTTCTGTGTGGGGCACAGTCTACGAACCTTCAGGACCTTTGACGTACTGCTGGACCCGCTCAGCAGAATCGCCAGTGATTTCCTGTAAGTGCACCTTACCAACTGCCCCTCTCTTGTTCCAGCCGTTGAGGAAATGCACATATGGTTCTTGCCCAGTTATTTCTACACCACTGCTAGGCAGGGCAGGGCACTTTTACATTTATTTAGCTCACTTTTTATAAGAGGACATTGTCCTGGAACAAGAAAAAAAAAAAAAAAAAAGGAAGAAGGCGCCAATCCCGCCACCTTGTCAGCTTCCTGGGGCACATGTGGTACTTTCTGAGGATGGCAGATCAGCAGGGTTGAGGTCTCTGCTCTGGATCCAGGACAGAACAACCCCATCCAGTGGAATGGTTAAGAGGCTGCTGCAAACATCTGCATTTCAAGGGGCCATATTCCCACGAAGTGAGGGACAGGGAGAATTGTAAAGCATTGGCATCAAAATCTGTCGAGAAATGGCACATCCCAGAGGAACCAAAGCTCAGTACAAGATAGAGAAAAGCAGAAAATAAAGAGAAGCCACCTCGGTGGTTCTCCTACCCAGGGAAAGAAATAAAAAAGCTTCTAACTGCATTTCCTGCCCCTGATCTGCACACGGGAAAGCATGGCATTTTCATTGGTTGACTTTCTGTTAGGAAATCTAAGGAACTGCACTTTGCTGTCATTTCCAACCACCAACTTCATTGAGCAGGAGCATCCCCTTGGAGGGGCAGCCTTTCAGGACACGTTATCCTTCCATTAACAGAGCAATCCACACAGTGAAGCATTCAAATACATCTTGCTGTCAGTGTTTAACAACCAAAGTGATTATACCACTGTTGCCCAGAACATGGAGTTTCTCTCTAAAAATACAATTCAGGAGTGCATTGAGTGGACACCCAAAGGGGACAAAGTAAGACAGAAACATATTAACTTGGGCTTGAGAGTGGCCTCCCAGAAATTCCCAGAGAAAAACAGCAATAAGATGATCAGCCCCTAGCCACGTGTTTTCTAGCACATCCTGCCGCGAGTGGACTCTCCGCTGAGCCTTGCTGAGCGCCTTTGCTGGGGACGAAGCCTTCCCTTCCTGTTTCTTCCTCGCAGGGTTAGAGCTGGTATTTTAATTAACTGCACCAGATCACGAATCACCCCTGAGCTCCGCCTAAGATCTCAGCCTAACGATGAGGAAACCAAGTTCACGGAGGTTAAGTGACTCGTTTCTCTCAGACCAGACGGCTAATCAAACGGCACTCAGATCACAGTCCTTTGGACACCGAGTCCAGGGCTGTCTCTGCAACAGCGCCTGGTCCCAGCCAAACACAGGCACTCAAAAGACTGTCAGCAGCTGGTCCTGTCAGGATTCTGAGTTGAAAGCTGCACTTGAAAAGATTTGAGGACTCTAGACATGGGATGCATGGGATGCCACTGAGACTCTGTAACTGTCATCCTCAAACCTGAGCTGGATGAACGCAGTACACACGTGCTGTGGTGTAGCTCTCTAAGCTGTGACCTGAGTAGGCAACCCCAGAGCGGTGTGAACTGCCAGGCGCTCCTGTACGTACACACACACACACACACACACACACACACACACACACACACACACAACTGGGCACATCAAAGTCAATAGTAGATTATTGTATGTAAACTATCTACAGGTTTGGAAAACCTTTAGGTAACAATCGTCCATGTACTGTGATAAGAAGCAACTAAGTTGAACCCACATCATCTTCTCGTATAGCAGAGAGGTTTGGGTTTTTTAAAGTTAAATTTGTATTCTCTTGTCTTCGGCACTCTTTCTGCCTTCCTATGGTGACAGAAAGGTGGAGGTCACTCCATTCCACTGTCAATTACAGGATATTCTGAAAGGAAGAAGGAAAAAAGAAACGAAAAGAAAGGAAAGAAGAGCCGGGTATGGTGGTACACGCCTTCAGTTCTGGCTTCATGGCTCACGCCTGTAACCCAGCACTTGAGAGGCTGTGGCGGGAAGTTTGATGAGTCTGAGGCAGCCTGGACTATGGAATGAGACTTTGTGGTGATTTAAATGAGCTGCTCTCCACAATTCTCTGGCATTGAAATACTTGGTCCCCAGTAGGTGAATATCTGGGGGGAATTAGAAGGTGTGGTCTTGCTAAGGGGAACGAGGGTGGACTTTGAGGTTTCAGAAGACTCCCTGCGTTTTGAGAGAGACTATCTGTCTCTCAACTTCCTGTTTGTGGTCCGAGCTATGAGCTCTCGTCTGCTGTCTCCAGGTCTGCTGTTGCCTGTGGCCTGCCGTCTCCACTCAGCCATCAGGGACTCTAATTCCATAAGCTCCAAATGAACTTCTTCTACAAGTTGCCTCAATCATGGCAATTTATCACAGCGATAGGAAAGTAACTATGACAGACCTCGTCTCACAAGAGTGAAAAGCGAGGCTGGTGTGTGCACTGCTACTTTGGAGGACACAGTCTGCTTCCCAGCACCCACACTGGGTGACTCTCAGATGTCTGTAACTCCATCTCCAGGAGATCCAATGCCTCCAGCCTCCATGACATGCCTCCTCCATACAGAGACACACAAGTACACACAATTAAATTTAATCTTTACAAAAAGCAAAAGGGGGAGGGATAAGGGGAGATCTGTGGTTGGTATGTGGAATGAATAAAAATTTCTTAATAAAAAAATCCCTTATTCATTTATGAAATAAAACAGACTTCCAGGAAGAAAAAAGAAAAGCAAAAGGGGGACTAGAAGAAGGGGAGCCAAAACGGAAGGTGGAGAAAAGACCCAAAAAGCAAAGTAGAAACTCTACCAAAAAGTGCAAACACTTTGTTATCACGGTAAAGATATTTTTCTTTTCCAGACAAGGTCTCATAGAATCCTGGCTTGCCTTGAACTTCTGTAGCTGAGGATAACCCCGGCTAGTCTTGAACTCCTTCTGTAGCCAAGGATAACCTTGAACTTTGGATCATCCTTATTCCACCTCTAACTTCTGGGAGTAGAGGCATGAACAGCCTCCTCAGGTTATGAGGTCCTGGGGATTACGTCCAGGACTTCATGCTTGTTAGGCAAGCACCAAACCAGCTGAGCTCCATCTCCAACAGTGATGTGTTTAGTAGACTCATGAAGTTCATGGAAGCACAGGTCTGCTTATGTGATATAGGGAAGGGAGGAAAAGAGAACTCCCAGACAGGCGGGGGGCCAAGGGAATTGGAAGAGAGAGCCAAGAGCAAAAATTCCAGTAGTCCCACTGGCTATTTAAGAATGGGTGCCCTTTCCTCCTAATTAGCTAGCCAAACACCATTAACTCTCACAAACACACCTAAGATCAGTATCCGACCCCCTTCCTTCAATTCTTTCCAAGGAAAATCAGTCACTAGGAAAAGAGAAGCCTGGGAATTTGGGAATCTTTGGCTCTTTCCTTAGTAAGAACATACTCAGTGAAGCCAAACAAAAAACAAACCACATTCCTTAAAAGAAATGGATTCCCAGCAACGTCTCCTCCCTGAAGTTCTCCGGGCTGATGGCATTTGAGTCACCTTTCTGGGCATAGGGTGAAGCTGTGTGGCCGCTCTGCACAGTTAGGTTGCCAAGGAAGGCAAAGGACAGAGGGACAAACAGGCAGGTCAAGGACACCAACAATGTTCTTCGTGACCTCAGCCTTCACTGTGAGCTTTCCTTTTTACAGGAAAACCTTGGTGGGTTGGTTATGAAGATGAACTTTTAGTCCATATCTCTGGAAGGTAACATGTCCTCTGGGAAGCCATTGCTCATTTTGAAGTATATGTTCTACGTTGTTTCATTGTAAGACTCTTCATCTGGAGTGGGGCTGGGGCTGGGCTGATGATGGACTGCTTGCCTAGGATGTACCAAGCTGTGGGTTTGATTCCCAGCACCATAGAAACAGAGTGTAGTGACTCACACCTGTAATCCCAGTACAAGTAAAAGTTCTCAGCAGTTTAAGGCCATCCTCAGACTCACAGCCAAGGATTCATGACTTTCTTGAAATCAAAACAAAAGAAAACTCCAACCTTTTATTTATACACCAAGAATACAGGCATTGTTACAGCAGATATAATGAACGACAAACGCAATCAGCAGTGGCGTGTTACAGACTGCCCCTGAGAAGCAGACGAATCCTAAGGGCTTGGGACGGCAGTCACGGCAGCCAGACTCTACAAGATTGCCATGGGAGCCCTGCTGAATCCTTCCTGGCCTCACTTCTATTTACCAGTGTTTCTGCAATTGGCAGGAAATCACTCCGGCCCCATTAAAAGAGCACTTTTCATTTTCCACCCACCTGGGTCACTGCCACATAGCTTAGGTGGTCATCTGGAGTCCTGCAGGCCAGCAAAGTACCAACCATACAGGAAGTACCAATCCTACAGGAAGTACCAATCCTACAGGAAGTACCAATCCTACAGGAAGTAGTACCAACCCTACAGGAAGTAGT
This sequence comes from Peromyscus maniculatus bairdii, assembly GCF_049852395.1. NCBI lineage: Eukaryota > Metazoa > Chordata > Mammalia > Rodentia > Cricetidae > Peromyscus > Peromyscus maniculatus. The sequence continues at coordinate 210,558,082 of NC_134852.1, forward strand.
ACCAATCCTATAGGAAGTACCAACTCTACAGGAAGTAGTACCAATCCTACAGGAAGTAGTACCAATCCTACAGGAAGTAGTACATAATCCTACAGGAAGTAGTACCAATCCTACAGGAAGTGGAAGGGATATAGAACCATTCATCATTACCCAAGGCACGGGCCCTATTCCTCCAGGACAGGAAGAACAGACCCTTCTGTCTGTCACAGCTAGTGCCTCCATTCTGTCTGAGATTCTTCAATGGCAGTAACTAGGGGAGGTGCAGGCAGGATGTGATGGCTTCACAGAAAATGGTCTAAATTGGCAGGAAGAGGGGAGGGACCACAAAACTCCAGTGTCCCAGAGAAAGAGGAACATTTTTCATGGGATTGTCTGTATGGGCTGTGACCTTGTGAACTCGAAAGGGATGTTTTCTCTAGGGAAGCCACTTTCCTGACACTTGGTGCTCCTCGTCCTGACACTGATGCTGTTAAGTGTGTGTGCTTTTCCCATTAGAAGCATCCTATCCCAATGAGAACAACCATTTGGGAATCTGAGGGAAAGTAAGTACCTCAAGGCTCCAAGAACAGGCTAAGTGGAGTGCCATGTGCCCATGGTCCCAGCTACTCAGGAGGCTAAGGAGCAGGAAGGATCACTTGAGCCCAGGCGTTTGAAGCCAGCTTGGGCAATATAGTAAGACTATATATCAAAATTAAAAAAGAAAGAACAAATGATGTTCCACTCGGTGGTTCTAGCCAGGTCTTCAACCCTAGGCTCACCATGTGCTAGCTGCTCTTCCAAATGCCCATTGCCAAGTACACAGAACTGTTTACACTGCTTGGAGCTATTTATCAATAGTAACAGTAGGAAAACACAGGATAAATGGTGAGTTCTACTAACAATGAACGCCAAGAGGTCACAGAAGTTGTCCTTACCATAGAGCCGTCACAGAGAGATGCAGATTTCCATCGAGACCATGGCTGTAAGACCATCTCATGGATGACAGCACAGTGCTCCACTCATTCACCCACTCAACTAGTGTCTATTTAACCTTTTGTACCACCTGTGGTTGGGGACGGAGCAGTGGAGGAGACAGGACCGCCACCATTGATGGGTGATATGCTGGTGTATGCATCTATTGATTGGAATCTGAGAGCTTACAGGTGGGAGAAATGTCCGGGGTCCTAAGAAATATTTTAGTATTATACAAGAAAGTGTTTGATGGGCTTTCCTGTCCATTACCCAACTGCAAAAACAGCTGAACTAAAAACATGTTGAGAGACCATTCAACTAGGTAAACTAACTAGGAATCCTCAACCCCTGAACTTTTGATGCCTGGGGCCAGATAGTTCTTCCTGGGGGCTGGGGCCGGGGAACCTTGGCCTGAGTCTTGTTCTGTGCTTGGCAAGGCTCCTGGCTTTCATCTAGAAGAATCGAGTAGCACCCCTCTCATGTTGTGGTAAATAAGTATGTCTCTAGACATGCCACACATCCCTGGGGGGTTAAAACTGCCTCCAGCTGAGTAACAGATGAGATCAGTGTGGAAACAGAAGGCTGCTAAGGTCTCTTCAAACTCAGATTCATTGAGAAGGTAGGGAATGAGGAGAAGGAACGATGTACACTCACTGTCCCTTCAGACAAGCTTTGCAAAATATCAGGGACTAACGCCAAAGAATCGGTGATTTACATTTCCTCCCACACACACCCCAGGCCCACGCTTTCCACCTCTGTTTTCTTCTGGTGCCAGGCATTGAACCCAGGGCCTTACAAGTGCTCTGCCACTGATCTACAGTCCCGGTTCTACCTTTGATTATGATGGAAAGCCCAAACAGAAACACTTTTCATATTTACTGCATAATATTTACCATATACACGCACACATAAAATCACATGTGCCTCCATTCTGTTCAGAAATTTTCCTTCCCCTAAAACCACTGGTAAGGAGGACAAAGGATGGGAGCAGAGGGCCCCGTGATTAATTGCCTCTGTGGAACAGCAGTGCGGCAGCTGAGTCTGCTAAGTGTCCCTGGGACCCATAATTAACTCAGAAGGTCTTCCAGGGGGAATCACACCAGAAGCCAAAGGAATATAATTAAATCCCTTGCAGTTTCAAAGGTGCCAAAGTCCTAGATTCCTAACCAAATGTAGCCTTTGCATGGAACGGCCAGTGCTCACTTCTGCCCAGTATCTCGGATAACCTGAGTTTATCTTCAACATGAATGCAAGCTTTTTAAAAACATAATGAAAAGCAAGATGGCAGCAACATGCATGGGTGGCTTCTGTTGTGAAGAGAACAGGCTATGAATGCTCTCACACGCAGGGGAAATTTCACAAGGAACTGAGGAAATGGTGGCTTCCTCTAGGTGTGGTGACACCTAGCACAGAAGTGCCCTCACTGGACAGCCCCTGTCCAGTGAGATTTTTGTCCATGCATGTATCTTACTTTATAGCAATGACCAGCCATCATGCGAAAACCTGGCAAGAATGGCCTTTGCTATAATGAAAAGTAGGGAAGCCAGTGTAAGATGAATATATTAGATTTTTTTATCTTTCCACTTTATATGATAGAAAGTGTCACCTATAGTTTTGGGGTTTGACAATTAAGTGTTAGGCTTTTCCCACCAGTGTGAAATAAACATGTTTTGATGCTATACTGGGTAGCTTATATATATAAGCTGAGTGGAACCTTCAAACCCCTGAGCAGAAGGTTATCTATTCTCATATTAATTAAAGGACCTGTTCAAGGTTACTGAGTTGGTTAAACAGCCACAGAGAGATTTGAGTTTGATGCCAAATCCTCCTGTTCACACTGCTTCACCTCCCTTCAGAACACTTGGTGAAAATGGCCCCTCAAGTCACTGACTCTGGCTTCCTTGGACTGTTAGGAGAGATCAGTGGCCTTTGTCGGCTGGAACCGGGCACACTCCATATGACAGTGGGCATGTTGGTAACAGAGGGGCTCATCCCGTGTCAAGACTTATATGACCTCTGACCTCAGGAAGCAGAGGCAGATACCTTTGCCAGCACACTCTCATCCTTAACTGGACCATCCTGGCAGCTCTGTGCTGGCTATTCTGTCCAAGACTGAGGCTCAGTGTTTAGCTTCCTGTTGGCCTCTGGGAACCACCCCATTTTCCCCATCCTTAAGCAGTTCAGCCTCTTAATTCTTTAACTAAACATCCTTGCCTTTAGCAAACCCTTCAGAATTATTCTCTATTGTTAATCCTACAAAGAGAGTCATGAAGGAGTATGTGAGGGTAAGTGCAGTCCGCCTTCCTAAGAAGTGTAGTTTCTAGAACTCAGACTGCTCTCACGCATGGAAAAGAAGGGGCGGGTGTGTAGGAAGGAGCGGCTTCCGGTAGCCACCTTCCCCAGCCCTCCGGGCTTTGTGCGTGCTGAGCAAATGTCTGCCGGATGAGCTGCCTCTAGCAGCCTTTAAGTCGTAATTTTGCATGTGCTACACTTCCTCTGTGCAGAGGCCCCACCCCTAACCGACCAGCCATTGGCAGTGATGGCTACTGGGAAGGGAGATCGCTTTCACTGGGGGACATGGGTAAGTGGCACACATCCCAGGGGACGACCCCACACCCGTGTGCTTATGGGAAGCACTAACTGGACTCGGCGGGTTAGAGTATAATGACTAATTAATTTTAAAAGAAAAAACATGAGGTTTTGAGGAAGATGAGCTAGAAGGTTCAGGTGGGTGTTGGAGGACAGAGAAATGAGATGTGGGGTTGACCAAGAAACATTGCAGCATGTACGAAATTCTCAGAGACCTTTTAAGAATCATCAAGAATGAAAACTGTAATCTTTAAAAAAAAAATCAACCAAATCTGCCCTTTGTACAACACAGTGTGGCCCTCACCCCTCACGTCAGCCCTTTGCCCACCACCAGTCCAGATGTACCAATAAAGAAGGATGGCGGATGGTGCTTCCCATGAGAGCTGGTCCCAGCAGCGGCTTACCCTGAAACCCAACGCCTGCTTTGTTCCTCAGAGGTCTTCAGCTTACCTGAAAACTCTGGCTCATAGCAAATGTCACTGTGACTCCACGAAAGCCTGCTCTAGGAATGTGTTGGAGGTATCAGTCACGATAAGGAGGTGGCCACACTGCCTATTAATAGGTCAGGTAGCGTCTCAAGTCTGGTGCGACTGGAGGATTAACTGTTTTCCCAAGCACATTCCTGGCTTGATCCCATTTGGAACAACTCTGTAATGAGCTACTCCCAATAGGTGAGCATCACCTCTGGAGAGGGGGCATCCCAAGGAGACCTTGACCTTGGTCAGCACCTCTGACAGGTCTCAGGATGCCTGCTTATGTACTTAGCCCAGCAGCAGCAACGCCCCACAGCACTTGGAAGCTCGCAGACCCTGGGTTCTGGATCTAACCACCCATCCATTTGGAAAGACTCTGAGAACGCCTTGCCCTGCACAGATCACTTTTAAGTGGTATAATCAGATTCAATGTCTGGCCTTTTTTTTTGTCCGGATAAATTCCAGACATATGAACTTCTAAATAAACCCATGAACCTTAACTAAGAAATAAAAGGTCAGCCAGGTCTGGTGGCTCAGGGCTATAATCCCACTTGCTTCCGAGCTGAGGTAGAAGGATTGCATGTTCAAAGCCAGCCTGGCAACTTTGTGAGACAGTGTCTCAAAATACGAAGTAAAAAGGTTAAAGAGGGGCTTGGGAAATAGCTCAGTGGCAATGTTTGTCCGGCATGTGCGATATCCCAGAAGCAAATTTTCTATTTACTTGTAATTCATGTCATATTGCACACACGTGTGTGCAGTTACACTTTCATGGCAAGAAGAAAATTTGTTTTTGTTTTTCCGATATTTCTGTGGCCCTAACTCATTAGTTTACAGGACCGCTGTGGTGCTCAAAGAGACCTCTCTAAGCAGATAATGCTTTGGCCTTAACCAGGCGCATGAAAGCCAGGAACGAGATGCCTGCTGTCACCGGCTGGTCTGGAGAGAAGGACAGCTTGGCACCCCATTGCTCTTGCCTTCTTTTCCCCTTTGGCAGAATTCCACCCCTGCCGCCAGACCCAGCTCAGGCTGCACTAAGGCCCCCTCATCCCCTGCGACCAGAGCTTGATGGGCACATCCCTCCACTGGAGCACTGGAGACATTGTCCTATAATGATTATTTACCTGTCTGCCTCACTGCTAGTCCAGGAATTCCTCCCTGGGCTATTGAACGTCCAGTGCCCAGCCCCAGGCATGGCCACAGAGCAGCACAGCACAGTCTACACAGACTTACTTGATTCTTCCTTGCTAAGTGCTTGGCCAGGTACTCGTGAAGAAGAGAAACTGACGGAATACTTGAAAATGCTGAAATATGCCAGAGAGACAGGCTCAGGAGAGCTGCGTCAAAATGAGCAAGGGGTTAGAATCCAGCCGTGGGTACCAGGAAGCATGCACAACAGGATGAGACCCTGCAAAACACCTCAGGTTATCTGTAACCCTCGGGAATCTGTAACCTCACAGAAATCTGTGGTCCTGGGAAATGAAATACAGGGCAGGAATGGCTGAAACAGATAAATAAAACACACATGGGCTCAGAGGACAAGTGTGGGCAGAGTTATCCTGAGGCCATCAAGCCTGGCCACTATGGAAGGACTGCAGCAGAAAGGCCAGAGTGCTCACTGCTCTCGGCAAACCCTTGAACCAACTCTATCAACCTATCCCTGGCTAACCCGTCCCCATTTTCCCTCGAAGCCCTGCAGCTCTTCCCTGGCCTGCCTGACAGAGCAAGTTAAACTGTATAGAGCAGACTGGCTCGGTAGAAAGTGTGCATTCTCTACATATGGCACACACGACATGAGTCTAGCTCTGTTCACCAATGTGTGTGTGTTCACATGTCTGTGGATACGTGTGCATCTGCGTGTGGATGCAGAATTTCAGGTTGGGTGTCGTCCTCAGTCCCTCCCACTTGACTTACCAAGTCAGGGTCTCTGGCTGAACCCGAACTTGACAATGTGGCTAATCAGGAACTAGTCAGCTTAGCTGGGCTCTAAATTCCTGAAGGCTGGGTCCCCATGCCATCATGGTAAGCACTTTATCTACTAAGCCCCTCCCTAGGCCTGTCTGTCAACTCGTTCACACCTCTTTGCACTTAGACAGCCAAATGCAGCCTCTGCCTTGTCTGACGGGGACTCAATTGTCTCCCTCCCAGCTGATGGGAAGTCAGCTCACCTCCATTTATATAACCGTGGTAGACTGAATGGAATTGACCTCCATAATCCCATAGGAAGTGGCACTATTAGGAGGCCTTGTTGGAGGAAGTGTGTCACTGTGGAGCTGGGCTGTCAGGTTTCCTATGCTCAGGATCCTGCCCAGTGTCTCAGTCAACTTCCTGTTGCCTAAGATGTAGGACTCTCAGCTACTACTCCAACACCATGTCTGCCTGCATGCTGCCATGCTCCCGGTCATGATGATAGTGGACTGAACCTATGAACTCTAAGTGAGGCCCCTCAATTAAATGTTTTTTTTATAAGAGTTGTTGTGGTCATGGTGTCTCTTCACAGCAATAGAAACCCAAACCAAGACAATACCTGTTTTAATAATCCTGATCCAGTCTGTTCTTTCAATTCTCTTTTCAAAAACTATTTATTTTTATTATTATTTTAAATTATGTGTATGTGGAGGAGGTGAGGTTTGGAGGTTTCCATGGATATACAGCCAGTGTGAGCGGGCCAACATGGATGCAAGAACCTGAACTCACATCTTCTCCAAGAGCTGTGCATACCTACAATCACAGTGCTACCCCCCGGGGGACCAGAATTTGTCATCCACAGCTACACGAGTTGCAGGCCAGTCTAAGCATATGAGACCCTGTCCTTCCACCAAAGAAAGTCTGAGCCAGACTATACCACACCTCACACAGAGGTTAGTGCTATATTACCATCTTCAGGAAAACAACAAATCCTTGAAATTTGGGGAATTCAGCTCTTCTCACATTTTTTTGCCCAAGGACATGAAGGAGACTAAGTAATCTTGGGCATAGGGACATCCTACAAGGAACACACAATTACCAGTCCTTCAACTGGACTGTCCAACTCTAAGGAGAAAGTCTGAGACTCTGCCAGGCCCAGAGACAGCTGGAGGAGCTCACTCAGACATGGTGGACAGGTAACTCAGCTTCAGGTGCTTCTGGACCCAGCAAGCAGAGCCCGATGTCTGCCCTGCTCCTGGTCAGTGATGCTGGCTCTCTCACAGCAATGTGAAGCAGGATCAGTTAAAGCATAGTTCACATTTTCATAAATCCAGATAAACTATTACATTTTCTTTTCTCTCTTCATCTTCAGCTACAGATATGACTAATGCTTTAAAAAAAAAAAGAAGAAGAAAGCTTATTGAATATGCATCAAACCTTCAGTCTAAAAGAGAGCATTCAAGAATAAACTGTGGGGCGGTTTGGGGGGCGGGTAGGGTGTGCATGTGTACACCAGTGCATGTGTGTGTAAGATATGGAAGACAGGTATGTTGGTCACAAGGTGTTCATCATGATTTTTTAAACAGGGTCATTCAGTGGGACCTGGGGCTCACCAGTTAACCATGGCCGGCTATCCAGCAAGCCCCTGGGGACCTGCCTGTCTCCACGGTCCCAGTGTTGGGATTACATGTTAGCTGACCCAGCTTTCTATGAGTCCTGGGGATTGAACTTGGGCCCCTCAGCATCCACTCTCACTGGAAATGCACATTTTTAAGGCCCTGATTTCATACTCCTCACTAGTCCTCCAAATTTAAGAAGTATGCAATCCGGAAACTGTTACAGATGGGATTTGTAACAATTCACTTGATTAGTAGACTGGCAAAAATAGGCCAAATGTGTGTATGCACAAGCATGTTCCCTGCAGCCCAATTCTTACAAAGCAAAGTCAAATTAAAACACCTAAGCACATAGTAAAAGGGAATGAATAATTAAAGAAATAAATAAAACCACGCAGACCATCCAAGCCATAAATATGATACTGCCATTGATAAGGGCTGGCATGCCTGCTTAGCTGGCATGACACACGCCCAACATAGATTATCATACTAAAGAATAAAGTATGGGTGCTAGGGAGATGGCCAGTGGGAAAGTGTTTACCCTGTAAGCATTTGGATCCCCAGCTTACAAAAAGCAGGGCACTCCTGAAATCCCAGAGCTAGAAGGCAATACCAGGGGATGCCATAGCTCACTGCTAGCCAGCCTAGTCCATCCCATGAGAAACCCTTTCTCAAAGGTGCAAAGTGGTAGGGGAATTACATCTGGCTTCCATGTGGGCACATGTGGGCACACACATGCAGATACCATACACGAAGAAAAAGAAAGGAAGTTCAGGTTGGTATGGGGAGCATCACCCCTGTTTCTCCTAGAGGAACATACTCCTCACTCCTGCCAGCACCTGAGAGAAATACAGTCACTGCCCAAACACAAAGGAGCTCTTGCTGAGATGTCAGCTGTGAAGTCTATGCATGATCTTCCTGGCGCTTCCCAGATTTTTAAGGAACTAATGTCGATGGAGTTTATGACTTCATGACTTGTAAAATGTTCTAGAGAGCAGGCTTGGAGACTGGAGGTTGCTACAAAACAAAGCAGCTGTTATGGGTATGAGGAAAGCTGTTTTCTGAGTTATTACAAAAGGCCTTCATTTTGCCAAAGAGCAAAAAAGTTTCTGTGAGTCACAGAGGGCCAACTCTGTCTACTTGGCAGAACAAGTTAAGTGAGAATTCATATAAAGAATGGCAAGAAACAAACTCTTGAAATTCTACAGGGTTCCCAAATCTCAGCATCAAAATCTTTACTTCCCTTCAGTAGACTGGCACACCCCAGAATCTGAGCAAGCCAGGAGGATCCTGACTTCCTTTCCCCAGTGAGCCTGCCAGCACCTGAGAGAAATACAGTCACTGCCCAGACAACAAGAAAGAATTCACCAAGACAAAAACAGTTTTACTTCGAAAACCTACAAGGTAGGTTTTCAAGTGACAAGATGAAAGTCTGTATTTGGTTTTTGAACTTTGTTTTTTGTTGTTTTGGGTTTGATGTTGGGTTTTGGGTTTGTGTGTCTGTTTAAATTATTTATCAGCTTGTTTCTTTATTTATTTTTATGTGTATCGGTGTTCTGCCAGGATGCATGTGCACCGTGTATGTGTGCAGTGCTTGCAAAAGCCAGAAGAGGACATCAGATCTTCTGAGACGGGAGTCACAGACCATTGTGAGCTGTCATGTGGGTGCTGGGAATCAAACCCAAGTCCTCTGGAAGAGCATCCAGTGCTCTTAACCACTGAGGCATTTTTCCAGCCCTTCTACTGTATTCTGACACAATATTTTAAGTTATTTATTTATTCCAGTGTGTGTGTACAAGCATGCACATGCCACAGTGCCAGTGTGCAAGTCAGAGAACAACTCTCACGAGTTGCTTCTCCCTGCCACTTTGTGAGAACTGGGGATCCAGCTCAGGACTTCTCTGAGACAACTTGCTGGCTCAGTGACTATTTCTAAATTCGGATATGAATATAGACCACCTAGGGCGAATGTAAAAAGTATTTCTCAGTCACCCACAAATTGGAAATGTTTTTCCTTGTCAATTATACAGCGTTAATTGCTTGCCTATGTTGCAGGGTGGGGGGTGGGAATGGGGGATCCTAGCTGCCTACTTTACCACATACACACAAATAAATTCCAAATGGACTTTATTTTTTAATAGGGAAAGTGGAGCAGCACACATCTGTGCTCACACTTGCAAGGTAGAAGCAAGAGCTTCAAGAGTTCAAGTTCACCCTTGGCAAATAATGAGTTGAAGGCTGGCACAGGCAACATGAGACCTTGCTCCCCCCGACACCAAAAAAAAAACATAAAGAAATATAAAACTGTAAAGAATATAAAATTATTTTAATGACCTAATGGTAAAGAATAATTTCTTAGTGGGGCCAAATAGTTTAAATCATAAGGGAAAAAAATATTTCAAACCACACTGACTACATTTAAATTTAAAATTTCTGTTAATGAAAGAGAAATAAATTAGACGATATGTCAAATATATAACTGACAAAGAATTGGTACCCAGAATTTATATCATCTACAAATTAATTTTTAAAGTTATTTTTACATTTATTTATTTGTGAGTTTGTGTGTGTGTGTGTGTGTGTGTGTGTGTGTGTGTGTGTGAACTCAGGTTGTCAAGCTTAGCAGCATGTGCCTTTACCCACTGAGCCATCTTGCTGGTTCTACACATTTTTTAAATGACAAAGAAATCCACAGGAAATGTATAAAGATATAAATAGGTCATTCACAAAAAGGAAAAACCAATAAGCATAAACACAGGAAGAGGAGTGCTGTGCAGCAACTTCCTCTGAGACAAAATGTCCATCTTGGAAGCAGGCTCCTTACGTTGCAGGGTGTTAAGTGGGGAGTGAGGCAACAGAATGATCTGAGTGGAAGTGAACCATTCCACCCAGCAGGGACACTCATTAAGGTCGGGAAGTAAACAACTCAATAGCATCAGGAAGTCCCTGAAACTGAACGAATTCTCCAGGATCTCCTCTTCCCAAGGATAAATAAGCCATATGGACTGCTGAGACACTCTCAGACAAGCTGAGCTGCCTGGAAGAGGCAGAGGACCACTTTGCTGCCTGGGGAGGTTCAGTCCCTCTGAGCTACCTGCAGAGGACACTCTCCAGCCTGTTGAGCTGCCTGTAGGCTGTGCAGCACACTCCAGGTTTCCAGCTTTCATTGGCCTCCACCCATGCCAGGGTGGGCTTTGGCAATGTGGCGGTCTTTGAGTCATTTCTGTTCCTGTAAGTAACCCTAACCCACATCCCTATAAGTAACCCCAATAAAACTCATTGATTCAACAAGCTGGACTTGGGTGACATCTCTACTTTGGTTTGTTGTCAGATCCCTATTGGGTGAGCAGACATTGGTTCATGCCTCCCCAGGAACAGCATCACATCACATCTTGTTCAGACTCTTCAGCAACTGGGAAATGCCAGTTAAAGCTAGAGCGAGATATGACCCCATACTCAAGCCTGATGAGGCTAGTGTTGGTTGTGTGGAGAAGTGAGCGTGTTTTTACACTATGGGTAAGATAAACCCACACAGGGGCTTTGGAGGGAAAATTGTGAATAGCCAGTGAGAGGGAAGACCACCAACCCAAAGCCCCAGTCATTCCTCGTGGTCTGCTCACCCTGCCTCAGGCAATGCGGGTGAGACTGTTCAGTGAATCACAGAGGCAAGAAAACGGAGCGATAGTGCCTCTAAATATCCATCAACAGCAAGAACAGATAGATTCTGACACAGTGGAAAACACCACAAGGCAGCAGAGAAGAACAACCTGGGCTCAGGGCCATTCGTACTATCCAACTGCTTGGGAGGCTGAAGGCAGAGGATCACTGGAGCCTAGGCGTTTGGAGCCAGCCTAGACAATATAGTGAGAAGGCCTATTCCTTAAAAATTAAAAAGGAAGGAGGGAGGGAGGGAGAGAGGAAAGAGTGGACAGGAATGGACTATAGAAACATGTATGAACAGGATTAATCTCAAAGACAGGAGAGAAAGAAAAGCAGATGGAGGAGAGTGCTGTATGTGCCCTCACACAGGAGTAAAATCATGCAAACCACCGCCATACAGCGTTTGTTGATTGACATGCAGATAGAAACACTTTAGAAACATGGCAGTGTTAACACCAGATTCAGGACAGTAATTATTTCTGGAGAGAAGAGACTAGATTTGTAGGAGGGCCCTGTTAAGGAATTCAACCATATTACTTCATTTTTCAAAATGTCAAAGCCAAGTGTGGGGAAATTGGAGAATCCTACACAGTAAGGTGCATTCCTGGCCTTTCCTACTCTTTCCTGTGTGTTCTGACTTTAAGGTGTTTGTGATGTGATGTCTGCAGCTGTAGTCAGGAGGACTCGGTGTCCACCCAGACAGCACTCCTCTGCTGTGCATGTTGGGACCTCCCAGCTACTGAGTCATAGCAGTAACATTGACTACGCTAAAGCACCTCTCAGATTGGGCCTCTGCGCCTCACTGTACTTTGCTTTTATTACTTTATTTTGTCAGTGAGGAAACTGAGGCATAGATGAAATCCTCAACTAAGGTATCTCAATGAGCAAATGGCAGTATGACCCTGGGGGGACTCCTAAAGTATCACTGGCTACTTGCTTTCTGTCCTCAGGCCCAAGAGTGTGCAGGGATTCCCAGCTGGCCTGGCACTGCCACCCTGGCCCCAGAACTGACATCCTCAAACTCCGGGGCATCCCAGGAAACAAAGTCCCTTAAAAAATATCAAGGCTTCTGTTGCATCACGATTGGAGCAATAAAATGTCCCTGGGCACCAGATGTTGACATAACTTACACCGCCTGATTGAAACAAGCAGCCGAGTGAGTGTTTAAGACCATGACCATGAATCCTGTCGACTGCCTTCAGGACACAGAATGTGGGAAACTGCGGAGCTCAGTTTAGGAACAGCCATAGCCTCAGGGTGTTTCTTAAACCCACGTCTGAGAAAATGAGACTGTGACTCTGTTATGGGGAACAAGAAGTCAGCATTTTGAAAAAGCCCCCTCTGACCACTTTGCCCTCTGGCCAGCTGGCCGGCCGTTAGGTCAATTATTAGTGAAACTCTGAGCCAGCTGAAGAGTCAGTTTCCTGGCCCTTCGAGCCGCTTCTCTGGAATATACACGTTTTGAGAACAGAGGTAGCACATCAGTAAACTCTTCTCATCCAAACAAAACAACCTCTATCAGTAGTTTTCCACTCTTCATCAAAAAATGGCTGTACTGTTTATATAGCAAGTTGTATTTCTTTTCTAAATTAATGTGTATGCAAGGAGTATGTTCCTTGAAGGGAAGTATGGGACAAAAATAGCTGCTTCCTATACTCAGCACCCAGTTCCACCTCCACGTGAGCTGCTGAGCTGTGATCAGTCTCCACAGCGTCCCGAGACTCAGCCCCATCCCAGACGGTTTATATAACTGAACCATAAATTAAACAAATGCAAGTGAATTTATATAAATTCATGGGCAACCCACAGGCCACTCATGAGACTCAAAGATGCACACTAGCCGTATTTCTAAATAAACCTCCTACCTCTATGCTCAGTTCATCTTCCTATCCTTTGTTTTTGAACTAGAGGACACATGCCACCATTCAACCTTTAAGTGTTTCAAAGAATCAATCTTCAGTGGACTTTCCTGCAATCACGTAGTTGTGAAACCATCGTTACTCTGTAGTTCCAGAACACAGCTATTGCCACAAAAGACACCTTGTACTGTTATGTCGACAATCAATCCCTGCTCTTCCCTCTCTTACTTACTGATTCTACTCTGGGCATTTCCTAGACATGGAGTCAGAGGACATGTGACGCTAGTTTCTAGTTTCACTAAGCAAGCTCGATCCCTATAACAGTGTGTTTCAGGACTTCATTATTTTCATTGCTAAATATTATACCACTGGTTATATATAACATTCTGTTTATCTGTTCATCACACTATGAATTCTGTCTGGGTTATTTCAAGCATTTTTGCTCTTCTGAATAATGATAAACATTTACAGACAAATTGTGTTTTGTGTGCACAGATAATGTGTGTGCAGGTACACACACGTGTGGAAGCCAGAGGATAAGCCCTGCTGATGCTCCTTTGTGATGCTCCTTTATTAGTTGTATGGTTTTGGACAGTCTCTCACGGCCCCGAGACTCACCAGGTAGGCGAGTGTGGCAGGGCAGTGAGCCCCAGGGAACCTGCCTGCCTTGGCTTCCCCAGCGCTGGGCTTACAATGATGTGCCGCCACACTGCTTGCTCTTCACTCAGGTTCTGGGAAGCAAAGCCAGTTCCCCAGGACAGAGCGTGCTTGCGCTTCTTGGTTTTATAGCTTGAAGTAAACTAGCTGAGTCATATGGCAAACTTGTCACTTATGATACAAGACTTAACTTTTTGGGGGTTCACACTCCACCTTAGATTTTTGAGATGAGGTCTCTTACTGACCCTTGGGCTCACCAGTCTGTCTATACGGCCTGGACAGTGAGCTGGGGACCCACCTGTCTGTCTCTTCTCCACAGTGCCGGATTGAAGGTGTGCACCACCATATCTGGCCTTTTGTTTAGTTATTTTCATGGGTGCTTGAGATCCGAACTCAGGTCTTTGTGCTCCGGCAGCAAGCAGGTTATTCGTGCACCTGAGCCCCCCACAGCCCACAGTTAAATTAGTTTAACATTCATCTCCCCTAGTCTATATTATTACAGTCATCTAGTATAAATATAATAATAAAGAATATGCTAGAATCACAGATCATATAATAGACTCTTGAAAGCCACACAGGATCATATTGCATAGGGCATGAAGTGAGCTCAGAGAATCTGGATGTTTCTGTGTGAACAAAAATCGTTTAGAAGCTTTCTGACAAGGGACAACAGGCACCATTTTAGTGATAATTTGGGATGAGTGAGTGGCCTGTGTTGGGTACTGATGCTAATAGGGCTGGCATGAGAGAACAGAGAGGTGGGGCCCTAATTAAGGGCTGCAGGGAAGCATGAAAGGGTTCCGGATCCTTCTGAATTGGCTAGAAACAAAGTAGACTTCTCAAGATCATGTCTGTCAGGACAAAAATACTGTAACTCAAAGCTCATACAGCTCTGTGGCCTCTAATTCAGCCACTATAATGCTGCACCCCAAGTGAAAACATGCCCTTTGAAGATCTGAAGTTTAGTCTCTGGAATTAATTTAATCAGCCATACTAAACAATTTAGAAGTCAGACTTCTTGTAGCATGCTGAGCTGAAGTTGTTTATTTACTTTCTGAACTGGAACCTGCTGAGAGGAATTCTTAGGGATGTCACACCCCATTTTCTTCAGCACCCTAGGCACACAAGTGGTGTCTGGGAAAACTGACTTACAACATTCAAGTTCAGTCATTTTATAATTAGATAAAGGACTTGTTCGTTCCCAATAACCAGCACACTCCATAGAGCTGCCAAATCCAACCAATGAGAAGGCAGAACAGAAAGATTATTTAAACAGGGACACAGGAAGTACCGCCCTCTCTCGGGGAAGCTAGGAGCACTGCAGGAGGTAAGATTTTATCTCTGAGCTCTGACCTCTCGGCTTTTCTCTTTTACCTTGGCTCTGTGTTTCTTATTTTAATAATACGATTGGTTACATCTACATCTGGCGCCCAACGTGACAAGAATCCATTAAAAACTGCTTGGGGCCGGCTCCCTAGCCGGAGCAGCCGGCTCCCTAGCCCCGGCCCAGGTCTGCTTGGGCTCAGGCTGGACTGTGAGCTGCTTGCTTAAAGCCAGTGCTACAAACAGCTCAGGCCTGCCCTGCTAAACAGGGCCCCTGGCTGTAAAGCCAAGCCTTGACTCGGCTCAAGAGGGAACAAGTGGCTGGCTTTAAGCTTTAGCCGGCTACCCCTTCGCTTTCACTTTCGCTTTCACTTTCACTTTCGCTTTCGCTTTCGCTTTCCCTTTCTCTCTTGCTTTCTCTCTGTTTCTGTCTCTGTCTCTGTCTCTGTCTCTGTCTCTCTCTCTCTCTCTCTCTCTCTCTCTCTGGATTTACACCTAGGACTCTAGGTGGCTGTTTTGAAATTCGCTCGGATTTCTACTGTTCTACGCAGATTTGGTAAGTCATAAAGGAAACTATTTAAAAGACAAATTTTTTCCACATTTAAAAAAATGGGTTTCCTGTGTACATTGGAAGAAAATTGGGTTTTGTTTGAAATTTTAGGCAGTCTGACAATGGAACAACTATATGAAAAGATTAGTATTATGGGAATTATGCAGTTAATCACCATGCTTATTCTCATTTTACTATTTAAAAAGATAGTCGATTTAAGTGCCAGGATAACAGCTTTAGAAAAACCTGTTAATTTTAACAGTGAAGTTGGTTCAAGTTTGGATCATAAGGTTACAGAAAGAAAGCCTGTTTTCACACAGTCATCCTTAATTTATCCTGTAACCGTACAGCAGATGCCTGATCAAATGGCTACACAAAATATCTGGGCTCCAATTGAACTGATGGATTTTAAAAGGTTTAAGGAGGCAATAGTATCTTATGGCATGCATTCCCCATATGTAAAGCAAATGTTAAACTCTTGGTCAACATATAATAGGATTATACCACAGGACTGGCGGGACCTTGCACAAGCTGTTCTGGAACCCAGCCAGAGAATTCAATTTCTGACTTGGTTTAAGGAGGAAGCTAGAAACGTAGAAACACAATGGAGGGATAAAGGAATACAAGTTTGTCAGGATCAGCTTATTGGAGAAGGCCAATATGCTTCAATACAAACACAATGTTTATATGATGTTCAAACCGTAATTTTATGTCGAATGGCAGCCTTGAATGCATGGGACAGAGTTGATGAACCAGGAAAAAAACATGAGTCATTCACAAAGGTTATGCAAGGCCCTAAAGAATCTTTCACAGATTTTTTAGAAAGACTGGCTTCAGCAGTAAACAGAATGGTCTCAGGATCAGAAGCTAGTAAGGCAATAATTGAAGCTTTGGCATTTGAGAATTCGAATGCAGCATGCAAAAGAATAATCAGGCCGTTAAGGGCAAGATCTGCACCTTTGGAAGATTGGATTAGAGAAACAATTAATGTTGAGGTTGATGAGCATGATACGTGGGTAGGAGAAGTAATTTCAAAAGGTTTGAGGAGTGTTAGATGTTTTGGGTGTGGAAAGCAAGGACATTTTAAAAGGGACTGTAAACAGGTCAATCCTAGAAGCAATGTTTCTTCAAGGAACAATGGCAACAGAATGCCCCTTCCTTCTGGAGTATGCAGAAGGTGTGGTAAGGGAAAACACTGGACCAACGAATGTAGATCAACAAAGGACAGACAGGGTAATCCTTTGCCTCAGTTTTCGGGAAACTCCCGGAGGGGCCTCATGCAGGCCCCCATAGCAAAACCAGTTCAAACCTTTCCTGCAGCTGTAGAGGAAATCCCTGCTCTGAGCGATTAAATAACCAAATGACTATTGGAATAAATCAGGCTGGTCAGGATGATGAAAAAGAGAGAATAGAAAATTCAGGAGAAAACATAAAGAAAATTTTTTGGCAAACTTCTATTAATGAACAGAGACCAAAATTAACGATAAAAATAAATGGTGTTTTGTTGTCTGGTCTGGTAGACACAGGTGCGGACATTACCATAATTGCACCAGAATTTTGGCATCCAGCTTGGCCTCTTCAAGAGGTAAACGTTCAACTGTTAGGAATTGGGACATTATCTGGAGTGAAACAGAGTGCAAGATGGCTGGAATGTATAGGTCCAGAAGGACAGAGAGGAAAATTAAAACCATATGTCGCTAACATAGCTATGAACCTGTGGGGTCGAGACTTGTTGCAACAATGGAATACTCAGATTAAAATCCCTCCAATCTCAGAAACAAATCATAAACTAGCACATGTTTCTGAGAGAAATATTAGAAGGCATTATTTTGAGTGGTCACCAGCCATCCATATTATACAAGAACAGGGCACAACAACTGATAATCCTCCAAAAATACCAACAGCTCTACCTTTAAAATGGTTAACAGACAAGCCTGTATGGGTTCAGCAATGGCCTTTAACAACAGAGAAACTCCAGGCTTTAGAAGAGCTGGTAGAAGAACAGTTAAATGCTCAGCATATTGAACAGTCAACCAGCCCTTGGAATTCTCCTGTATTTGTTATTAAAAAGAAATCTGGTAAATGGAGAATGGTAACAGACCTTAGAGCAATTAACAAAGTAATTCAGCCGATGGGCTCTCTACAATCTGGAATTCCTTTGCCTACTCTGTTACCAAAAGGATGGCCTCTCATAGTTATTGATTTAAAAGACTGTTTTTTTTCAATACCCTTACAAGAAAAAGACAAAGAAAGATTTGCTTTCACAGTGCCTACTTATAATAATTCTCAACCGGTTAAAAGATTTCAATGGAGGGTCCTCCCACAGGGAATGTTAAATAGCCCAACTCTGTGCCAATATTTTGTACAACAGCCATTGGAAGTGATACGTAAAAAATTTCCTAAATCTATAATTTATCATTATATGGATGATATTTTACTAGCTGACTCAAATGCAGATACTTTAGAAAGAATGTTTGAAGAAGTAAAGAAAATTTTGCCTTGCTGGGGATTACAAATTGCTCCTGAAAAAATACAAAGAGGAGATTCTATTAATTATTTAGGATATAAAATAGAGCTACAAAAAATTAGACCCCAAAAGGTGCAAATTAGGAGAGATAGACTACAGACTCTTAATGACTTTCAAAGATTATTTGGAGATATTTCTCATCTACGAACTATTGTTGGGGTAAAAAATGATGAACTGACTAATTTGTTCAAAACCTTAGAAGGTGACAAGGACTTAAATAGTCCAAGAGAATTATCACCTGAAGCTGAGAAAGAATTGGCCTTGGTAGAAAAGAAAGTACATGAAGGGCACGTGGATCGTATTGATCCAAAGCTGGATTGCATTTTGGTTATTTTACCTTCTAGGCATTCCCCTACTGGAATATTAATGCAGAGGGAAGATATTATATTGGAATGGATATTTTTACCAAATAAACCAAATAAAAAATTAAAAACTTATGGGGAAAAAATCTCTGACTTGATTTGGAAAGGAAAATTGAGACTTCGTCAGTTAGCAGGAATAGACCCAGCAGAAATTGTTGTACCTTTAACTAAGGAGGACATTGAAAAATTATGGACAGAAAGTGAACCTTGGCAAAGAGCTTGCAGTAATTTTTTGGGAGAAATTAACAGCAAATATCCCAAAAGCAACAGAATTGATTTTATAAAGAGAGCTGATTGGATCTTGCCTCGAATTGTACGGCAAAAACCCATATCTGGAGTTCGTACATTTTATACAGACGCCAACAAACAAGGAAAGGCAGGTTACAAATCAGAAAATTTAAGTAAAGTGGTACAAAGTCCTTATAATTCAGTGCAAAAATCAGAATTGTATGCTATTCTGTTGGTATTAATGGATTTTTCAGAACCTCTCAACATAGTAACTGACTCTCAGTATGCTGAAAGAGTGGTGTTACATATTGAGACTGCAGAATTTATCCCTGATGCTTCAGAATTAACTTCACTATTTATTCAATTACAAGATACAATCAGGAAAAGGAGTCATCCTTTATATATAACTCACATCCGATCTCATACTGGTCTGCCAGGCCCTCTAGCACAAGGCAATGATGAGATTGATAAATTATTGATAGGAAATGTGCTGGAGGCCTCAGAATTTCATAAAAAACATCATGTCAATAGTAAAGGTTTAAAAAAGGATTTTCCCATAACCTGGCAACAAGCCAAAGAAATAGTAAAGAAATGTCCTACTTGTTCCTTCTATAATCAAACACCATTACCAGCAGGATGCAACCCAAAGGGTACTCAGAGGAATGAAATCTGGCAGATGGACGTGTTTCACTTTGCAGAATTTGGAAAACTGAAATATGTACACCACACTATCGATACTTATTCAGGATTTCAATGGGCAACTGCTTTGAGTTCTGAAAAAGCTGATTCTGTAATCACTCATTTGCTAGAAGTTATGGCCATTATGGGTATACCTGCACAAATCAAAACTGACAATGCTCCATCATATGTCTCTGTTAAAATGAAACAGTTTTTTGCTTATTACAATATAAAGCATATTACAGGTATACCACATAATCCTACAGGTCAAGCAGTTATAGAAAGGTCAAACAGAACTCTAAAGGATATGCTAAATAAACAGAAAGGAGTAACAAAAACCCCCAGAAATAGACTGCATAATGCTCTATTAACTTTGAATTTTCTGAATGCCAATGAGAAAGGAACAACAGCTGCAGAGAGACATTGGGTAATAGAAAAAACTACAGAATTAAATCAGCCTATATACTTTAAGGATGTGCTGACCTCAGAATGGAAGCCAGGGTATGTATTACGTTGGGGACGAGGTTTTGCTTTTGTTTCTATAGGAGAAGATAAGCTGTGGGTACCATCAAAATTGATAAAGGTTCGATTTGAACAAGAGAAACCTCTTAATTAGAGGAGGTGATAGTTCATCAACCAGCATGAACATCCAATTTAAACTAACTTGTACCTGTAACACATGTCTTTTCATTTAATCAGATAATAACTTGCCAAAAAGGAACATCCCCAAAATTAGTCTTGGGGGAAGGTTTTTGTTTTTGTCTTTTAGGAGAATGAAGGTTAAGGAATCTGAAGGACACAAGACAAATGAGACAACTGAAGAAAAGGGACAAATCATCTATCCCAGGAAACAGAGTATATTGGAGTATATGGCATATGGGTATATATTATCTAAAAAATTTTATGTCTTCT
The DNA here is from genome assembly GCF_049852395.1 of Peromyscus maniculatus bairdii. NCBI lineage: Eukaryota > Metazoa > Chordata > Mammalia > Rodentia > Cricetidae > Peromyscus > Peromyscus maniculatus. The sequence goes on from NC_134852.1 coordinate 210,578,372, forward strand.
TAAATGTTTGTTTCTGCTTTTCTCTAAAGATTTAACACTATTGGTTTTCTAATAGTCCCAGTTCAATTAAAATTTAAAGCTGACTTTGGAGTTGGAGAATGGCTCTCTCCTTCTTTAAACTCAAGCATGTTGTTAAAATGAAAATACAAACTCCCTGTATCATGACAGAATAAAAGAGCCATTTTCTGCTATGGGACAGGACAAAAGCCAAATTAATTAAGGGACTATTCTATTACTAATCTCAACTCTTTGATTCTATTCTGATTCTTTAAACTTTTCTTAAAGTATAAATTTTATATCAAAATTTACAAGATTAATATATATATACATTTTAAACTTTGTTAAGATATGAATGGTCATATAGAGTACTAACTAATTCTAGAAAAAAGGCTTCAGTTAGCTGCATATATATGTCTTTGTGTTCGAGTCTCTTATCAGTTTTCTGCAGGAAATCACGGCCAGGCCTAACATCAACTGAAGTCTCCGGAAAGAAGATGGGGCCCCACAACAACAACAACAACAACAATTCCACGTGGACAATAATAATATCACTAAGCTGACAAACATCATCTACAGATCAGCTTTGAACTACAAGGTGCTCAGAGCAATTTTGAGATGACTAGCTGAGATGATCCAGTCTCAAAGACTACTTGAATAAGGACTTGAGATAAACCCTGAACTTTGGCTTTATACACAGACTGGATAATAATGAAGGATATAGTTACCTTTCCTAGAATTTGACAATTAACCTAAATTTTTCTTTCAGGATAAAGATAACTTCGCCCATACCCAGCAGGAAGCAATTTTAAGAATATGACACCCACATTGCCAAAGAAGTGGTGTGGGGCGGGTGGTTTTTTGGTTCTTTTTAATGGGTTTTGGGTCTGGGATAATTTTCATTATTTAGGGGGGTAGGTTACAAGTTGTCAAGGGTTAGGAAAAAGGCTAAGCAAAGGAGATTAGATTTAAGGTTCTTGTTTAAAAAAAAAAAAGAAAGAAAAGAAAAAGACAATTACTAGTTTTAAATACTTTACATTATTACCAACTATTAGGATATAAAGAAATGAAAGTTAGTAGTTAGACATTACAATAGAAATTGTAGTCATATTAGATATGTTTTAAAAATTGAGCAGATATATTTTAGACAGGTCATCTTCAAACCCTTCAGAGATCTAACGAATATGGCATTTAAAATATTTTAATAACTTAGAAATTTTTCTTTTTTGAGACATGTCAGCTCCTGGCAGTACCAATCTACTTCAGAGAAAATATGGGCATTGAAGAAACTGCATATGGAGTTAATTTTCATTGTGGCAAAAGTTAGCCACTGGACAACAAAGTATCCTCAAATCAACAGGACAAAATGGACAGACAGAACACGAAACAAAGGACTACCGATTCCTGCCAAAACAAGTATGGTTATGGCTTTATCAGAAGGCATCTTCTGAGGCCAGGACAATATGGCACCATCCCTGAAGTGGCCTTCACAATCTGGAAAAGGTACAGTGCCCTTTTCTTTGAAGGCAGCTGAACAGGCAGTGGGCCGATGGCTTCTGTTGTGTAATGGAACAGCAACTGAAAGCTCACGCCTCTCAATAGTAGACTGGCATTTAATAGAGGGATGTGGAGAAGGGCATGCTTAGATGAAGCCATATATACACAGCCAAGAAGAATGGACAGCTGAATTCAAAAACCATCAACAATTTCCAGAATTTAAAATCCTGAATCATGACATGACACTAGTGGAATTCAGGTGTTTCTGGTACATGGACTGCTCTCACCCAGTGTGAGGTTGAACTGTTGACCTTGTGTACAACCTACTTCACAAATGAGTCTGTCAGATACGCTAAGCCTATAGGCTGAAGATGATGCCCCAACACTGCAGAGAAACCTCAGGTGACTGTCCAGGCAGCTGGCTGTTTCTGTCAACTCACAAAATTTTTGGAAGTTGCTTTTGTGCACTTCCTGTTTTTATTTTTGTTAGTTAATATTATTTCCTTCTTGGGTCTCTGAGGGAGTTGAAGATTAGTTAGTTATAGTTGAAGATTAATTAGGATAGAAAGTGAATTAGATACATTTTGGACTTACTAAAATAGGATAGATAAGGGAATTATTTTCTCTGATTTGTCAAATACAAATGGACTAGACATCGTTTAGGTATTTGTTACTTGTATATATTGTATATAGTTATTGTACTTTTGTATATAGTTTTTCTTTTGTTAGTTATAACCTTTTGCCTTTTTTCTTTTTATTAAAATAGAAAAGGGGAAATGTGGTGATATTTTATTTGTACTGAAATGTTATTTTAATTTTATGTTAATAAATAAAGTTGCCCTGGGGTCAGAGCTATTAGAGCCATAGTAAGAGCGTGGTGGTTAGAAGAGCTAGGTAGATTTCTGTGTGTTCAGGGATACAGCCAGTATTGGAGACATACGCCTTTAAGACCTGGAGGGCGGTACTTACAGGCAGTGATGAGGCAGTCATGTGGTTGGGTTTACAACCAATGAGAAGGCAGAACAGAAAGATTATTTAAACAGGGACACAGGAAGTACCGCCCTCTCTCGGGGAAGCTAGGAGCACTGCAGGAGGTAAGATTTTATCTCTGAGCTCTGACCTCTCGGCTTTTCTCTTTTACCTTGGCTCTGTGTTTCTTATTTTAATAATACGATTGGTTACATCTACAGTAGTTTGAATATAATTGGCCCCCATAAGCTCACAAGGAGCGGCACTTAGGAGGTGTGGCCTTGTGGAAGAGGCTGCCACTGTGGGGTGGGCTTTGAGGTCTCACATACGCTCAAGCCACACCCGGTGTCCCAGTTCACTTCCTGTTGTCTTCAGGTCAAGATGTAGAACTCTCAGCTCCTTCTCCAGCACCATGTCTGCCCGCATGTCGCCATGTTCCACCATGATGACAATGGACTGAACCTCTGAAATATAAGCCACCCAATTAAATGTTTTCCTTTGTAAGAGTTGCCATGGTCATAGTGTCTCTTCACAGCGATCGAAACCCTCACTAAGACAGAAGTTACTACAAGAGACAGGTTATTGCTGAGATAGGCATGACCATGGTTTTGTTTGGAGGAATTTGAACTTTGGTACTTTGGGTTAGGAAAGCAGTGGAATGCTTTAAGGACTGCTCAATGAGCCATACCAACAGAAGCATGGAAGATTTGAACTGTGGGGGCCTGGCTCAAGAAGTTTCAGAGGCAAAGCATTTTAGTATGTTGCCTAGAGATCATTCTTATGATATTTTGGTCAAGAATGTGGCTGCTTTTTGCCCTTGTCCAAAAAGTGTCTGCCTGAGGCTGAAGTGGAGAGTTTTGGATTAATTTTATTGGCTAAGGACATCTCAAAACAGGCTAATATAGCCTCTGTTGTGTGCTTACTAGTGCTAACTCTGTCGCTAGAGTTTTCCTGCCTGGCCCACAGTCAGGACAAATCTTGACAAATCTTTGTCACCGGCCAGTCTCACAGCCGCTCAGACCCAACCAAGTAAACACAGAGACTTCTATTGCTTACAAACTATATGGCCGTGGCAGGCTTCTTGCTAACTGTTCTTATAGCCCAAATTAATCCATTTCCACAAATATATACCCTACCACGTGGCTCCTGGCTTACCAGCATCTTTGCATGCTGCTTGTCAGGGTGGCGGCTGGCAGTCAGTCCTTCTGCCTTCCTGTTCTCTTATTTCTCCTCTCTGTTAGTCCCGCCTATACTTCCTGCCTAGCCATGGCCAATCAGGTTTTATTTATTGACCAATCAGAGCAACACATTCGCCATACAGACCATCCCACAGCACAGCCAAGTGCAGACCATCTCAGACACCTGCACTCAGGCTCATAGTCCTAATCATCCTCTATGTGGACCTGCTGGGTAAAGCCACAAGGAACCCAAGAACGGGCTCCCACAGGACATAAAGAACATCTCACAGCATAACTCTAATGAAGATTTATAACGAAAGGGAGCAAGCTGAGCAGGAAAAATACAAAAGTACAATTTGAGGAGAAAAGGAGCACTGGGAAGTGGAATCAAGAATCAAAGAATTCTGTGTTCAATGAGTTAGACAGATAAGAAGAGGAATAAAGGGAGTGGTGACCTCAGGGCAAGATCCCACCCAGCTAAATTTCCAGCTTGTGAAAAGGAATTAAGGAACAGATTAGAGCTGGGTGTGGTGGTACACCCCTTTAATCCCCAAACTCAGAAAGCAGAGGCAGGCAGATATCTGAGTTTGAGGCCAGCCTGGTCTACAGATCCAGTTTCTGGTCTCCCAAGCTTAGGCAGTGAAGGATAGAAAGCTGGTGAAGATGTAATTGAACAAAAGGAGAAAACTACAACTACAAATGGTGCCCAATGGCTCGAATTTCTACCTGAAACCTGAGAATACTTAATAAGCAATTCTAAACAGAGCCCAAACCAGAACCCACTGTGAGGCGCTCCCCGCCCCATCCCTGCTTCATGTCTCATGTGGCTAGACACCACAACATGCAGGTTTGAGCTACTCTATGGTAGGTTCATGGCGTGTGGACTTGACCTGCATGCAACATGGCAGATTCCTAGCCCTGCAGTATGCTGCACTGCATGGTGGATATAGTTTCTGCTAGTTTTTTTTTTTTAAAGGTTTCTGGGCTACATGCTGCTTTGATGGAAACACAGAACCACTGCTTCCTAGAGTCAGTGGGAGCATGGTTCCCGGAGCTGGCTATAAACATAGTTCTGTCATGTTGGGAAGCTGAGGTGGGCAGAGAATGCTCCAGTTTAAAGCAAGAGGTTCACAATAAGACAGATTCAGATGGAATAGTATACAATGTGTGTAAAAGTGTACGTAGGCTTGAAAGAGAAAGAAGAGTAATATATGCAGTTATATAAAGAAACAGTTTTTAAAAATAAAGTCTTTAAATAGAAAGTAAACGTAATATAAAAAATAAGCCATGTAAAGATGGATATCACACAGAGAATCTGTATTGTATTGTTTTGGGGATTTTTAACTCCAGAGAGACATTTGATTGTAAATTCTGCTCAGTTAAACTAATATGTATATTTTTAAGGGTACCTTGACTTCAAAATTTGGATCTAAGGATATGTTGCTTTGGAAAGGAGGCTCTGCTTTTGTTTCTACAGAAAGCAAGAGGCTATGGATTTGTTGCAGATTAAGATAAATCAGGTTTGACCAGCCAAGACCCCCTGAAAGGTCTCTGATGATACAATGGCCCAGATGATCCAATATCCAGAATGGTTTCAAGGCAACTGGCTCAGACAATACAGCCTCACAAACTACTCCATAATCCTAAAACTTTCTTTGTGTCTCCATAAGAATACAACCCTCATCCAGTAGAAAGTAGTATGAGAAGCTAAGCCCAAATTCCCAGAATATTGTTTATGAATGCTTATTTTTATTTAAAACAGGTTGATTATAAATGCAATCTCTTTCTAAAGAAAAGGGGATAGTATAGATATAATAGGATGAAAAGGTAGATTAATGAACCTACTTTTAAAGAGCAATTTTGTCATACTGTATATATATTTCTACTCTCGTTTGAGGTAATATATCTATGTAACTCATTTAGATAGTAATGGATAATTAAAAAACAGATTAATAATTAGTCTCCTATGATAGTCAACCTTATAGTCATGTTAAGTTTTCTAGGTATATATAGTTATAATTCAATTATGTAGGTAATCTTCAAACACTTCAAAGACCTACAGAATATGGCATTTAAAATGTTTTAAAAATTTAGACTTTCGCCGGGCGGTGGTGGCGCACACCTTTAATCCCAGCACTTGGGAGGCAGAGCCAGGTGGATCGCTGTGAGTTCGAGGCCAGCCTGGGCTACCAAGTGAGCTCCAGGAAAGGCGCAAAACTACGCAGAGAAACCCTGTCTCGAAAAACAAAACAAACAAAACAACAACAACAACAAAAAAAATTTAGACTTTCTGACAGTGAAACATGTCTACTCCTGGTAATGCCAATTTACTTTAGAGAGGAGGATGGGCATTGAAGACACTCTATATGGAGTTTATCTTCTTGGAAAAAATAGCCATTTGGTCAAGAAACAGTTCTTGCCTGGACTGCTTGATTGACTGGACATGCAGGACCCATAGGAAGGTGACCACTGAACTTTGCTTGGCAAAATGGTCCTTCGGGTTCCTGCTTCACAGAGGAAACTGCCAGACATTCTACTGAACACAGAGAGAAGTAACTGAGAGACTCTAGGCCTGTGAGCTAAAGACAGATGCCCCAAAATTACAAAGGAACATTAGGTGACTGTCCAGGCTGCCAGCTGTCTCTGTCTACTCTTGCAAGACTCCCGAAAGTTGCTTGTGTCCTTCTCCCATTTCTCATATAATATTCTCAATATTATATCCTTTTGAGGTCTTTGATGTAGTTGAAGACTAGATATTTATAATTTTCTTAGTTACAATAAAAGATAAGTTAGATATAAAACCTTAGACTCACAATTATAGGATAGATAGGATATCTTCTTTAATTTTGCCAAATACAAATAGACTAGATATTGTAACTATAATTCTTGCTTGATAATTGTTTTGTTATATGTAATTTTACTATGTAAAAGTTAAAACCTTCCTTTTTGAAAAAAAAAGAAAAGGGGAAGTGCTGGGGATATCTTTCTGTATGCTGTAAATGTGTTGCTCTGATTGATTGATAAATAAAATGCTGATTGGCCAGTATCCAGGCAGGAAGTATAGTATAGGTGGGATAAGGAGAGAGGAGAAGGCTGGGAAATGGAAGGCTGAGTGAGGAGACGCTGCCAGCCGCCACCGCCATGAGAAGCAATGTAAAGTACCTACCATGTGGCAACTTATAGATTAATAGAAATGGGTTGATTTAAGATATAAGAACAGTTAGCAAGAAGCCTGCCACAGCCATACAGTTTATAAGTAATATAAGTCTGTGTGTTTACTTGGGTCTGAGTGGCTGCAAGCCTGAGTGGGACTGGAGAAAACTCCAACTACAGCCATGTTCCAGCCCCAGTAAGTAGCAGAATTTGGCAGCTTTGGCAATGTGGTTCTGGCTTTAAGGAGAGAAGAAAGGGACTATGGAATTTGCCTCAGCAACTAAGGAAAGCCACTGAGGCAAGGCATGTGTCAGGGGTGTCTCTGAATGAAGGTCCAGAGAGGCCATTGTGTGAAGCTGTGAAGGAGAAGCCTGGATTGCCTTGGAGAACCTAAAATGTTAGAGATGCCAGAGTTGTGATATACCTGCCAAAGAGAGCTGCTAACAGGGAGTGGAACCAGCCCAAGAGAAAAAGTGTGTTGAGTCAACAAAGCTGAAAAGAGTTGGAGATATGAAGAGCATTTTGACATCAGACATGGAGATGCAGAATTTGGGTTTGCCTGGCTGGTTTTGGGTCTTGCTTTGGTCCAGTATTTCCTCACTATGCTCCCTTCTCTATATTTCGGAATGGTAATATATATCCTGTGCCATTATATGTTGGAAGTATGTGATCTGTTTTTTTTTAATTTTGATTTTTATAGAGGATTACAGTTAAGAGATTGCATGAATCTCAGAAGAGACTTAAAACATTGAACTTTAAAATGTTGTTGAGACTGTAACATATAATATACTAAAAAGATTTAGAAGGCTTTTGGTAGCAATAGTTTTTTCAAACATTTTATTTCATCCTTTGTGTGTGTGTGTGTGTGTGTGTGTGTTCATGTCAGAGCACATGTGTGTAAGTCAGGGAACTCATGTGAATCAGTTGTCTCCTTCTATCATGCATGTCTGGGTGACTGAGCTGAAGTTATCAAGCTTGGTACCAAGTACTTTTACCTACTGAGCCACCTCACTGGCCCAGGAATAGTTTTTAAGTGGACACATTACCTACACTAGTTCCAGAGAGGATTTAAACCTGCTGGGAAGACCACACATAGCACATAGTGAGTTAGCATGTGCCACCTGGGACTTCATCTTCACTTACAAAGTAAGTTCTAGATTCTTCAGACATTTACAGAGATACTAGACAGTCCAGAAGCCCTGATCCCAAGGATTTCCCCATGAAGCATGCTCCTGAAAGACCCCCTTGTGATGATATTTTATTTGTGCTGAAATGTGGTGATATTTTATTTGTATGTTAATAAATAAAGTTTGCCTGGAGATCAGAGGTAATAGCCAGCCATAAACAGAAGTCAGGCAGTGGTAGCACAGGCCTTTAATCTGATCACATGGCAAGCAGAGTCTCTGTGTGTTCAAGGACACATTAGGGAACATCCAAGTGTGATGACACACGCCTTTAATCCCAGTACCAACCATAGAGACCTGGAGGTCTGTACAGACAGGCAGTGACAAGGAAGTAAGGTAGCTGGGCTAAGAGCCAATGAGAGGGCAGAACAGCAAGGCAATAAATGCACAGGATAGACAGGAAGAAGCTCTCTCTTGGGAAGCTATGGCAGCGTGGTGAGCTAAGGTCAGCTGGTGGCTCTCACTATTTCTCTGATCTCTATGGCTTTCACCCCTGTATTTGGCTCTGTGTTTCTTATTTAATAAGACTGTTTAGAAATCCATCTACACCCCTTGCTATTTCATAAACTTATACGTGGTGGAGGGAATGAGAAGCTGAGAGGTAGGCAGGCTGATATTTGGGATAACACCAGGAGTTGTCTCAGTAGAAACAAGGTCTTTAGTGCTGACAGAGTAATGAGCCCATCATTTTTAAGAACAGGTCGACAAGAAGAAGATCCCATTTCTAATGTGTTCCAAGGATTTGGGAGCCAAGTGGAATCTATTAATAACTGGGCTGATCTTACAATTAAAAATGTTCAAGGAAGCTAGGCATGTTAGCACAGGGCAGTAATGACAGACTCAGGAGGCTGAAGCAGGAAGACTGAGGCAAGTTCAAGGCCAGCCTGGTCTACATAGTGAGTGCCAAGCCAGCTGTGGCTGCACAATGAGACTTTCTCTCCAAACAACCAAACACATGAAACACTGAGGTGAAAGTACTGCTGTTGCTAAGCCAGAATATGATAAACCACGGGTACGTCCAGCTCCGTGCATGTGCCTCTGGCCTCGGGGACACCAGGGGAGGAAGATTATGGGCACTCACCAATTTCTATGTTACTGTCAAAATCTAGCCTCTCTTCCCCCACACCAGAAGACTGCTCTTATTACCATTCACAGGGCATGTTATCTCTAACCTGCTTGTAAGGAAACATCTTTACATAATGTGCTTCCGGAGATCTGGAGTTTCCACAGAAGGAAGTTTGACAAACAGTAGGTAGATTTCTTTTCTAGAACCATTTACATGATCTTAAGTGCCCCCAGGACCAGAAGGCACTGGGTTTGAAGTCCACTATGCCACCATCTGTCATCTATGAAGAAGAGCCTGGTCCTGGAGTAGGAGATAAAACAAGAGCATGGCTTGCGTTAAGCAAAGACCTCATAAATAAGGTTGCAATAAGTGTGCCACAGTGACTTAATCCTCATTGCAATTCAAGGGTTGATTACCAAGCCAAGCCAAACAAAAACAAATAATCCAATAAGTGTCTTGGCTGCCAGGATTGTATATTAAAAATAACAGCCCTGAGCTACAATTTCAGTGCCTGCTTTAAAAGTAATAAAAAACCAACCGTCATACTTATTTATTAACCATTATTTACAACAAGGCAGTGTGTGTACTAGGGAAAAATACAAAAGGTACACCAGTGACTGCTATTTAAACATGAATCCAGACTACAATGAGCTCAGCAGTACACAGGTGGTCTAAAACATCAAATGCCCTGAGATCCAGTAACCACCATAGGGACAGAACTCTGCTTCCAACTGGGCATTTTCATACACCCAGCTTGATGCCAGGGAGGTTAAATCAGATGCATCTGAAATAGTTTAAAATTATGTGTTCCTGGATACACAAGAAACTCTGGAAAGAGGAAGTGCCCTGGCATGTCCCAGACCCATCTGTGGGATTACAGCAGCTAGCAAAGGTGCTCTGGCATGTCCCAGATCCTCCCGCAGGAGTATGGCAGCTAGCACCAGCAGGAATTAAAACAAGCTCACTGTCCAGGCCATACAGACAGACTGGTGAGCCCAAGGGTCAGTGAGAAACCTCATCTCAAAAAACAAAGGTGGAGTGTGAACCCCCAAAAAGTTGAGTCTCGTATCATAAGTGACAAGTCTGCCATATGACTCAGCTAGTTTACTTCAAGCTATAAAACCAAGAAGCCCAAGCACGCTCTGTCCTGGGGAACTGGCTTTGCTCCCCAGAACCTGAGTGAAGAGCAAGCAGTGTGGCGGCACATCATTGTAAGCCCAGCGCTGGGGAAGCCAAGGCAGGCAGGTTCCCTGGGGCTCACTGCCCTGCCACACTCGCCTACCTGGTGAGTCTCGGGGCCGTGAGAGACTGTCCAAAACGGGTCTTAAAAGAAATAGGGAGAGTCTCTTTTTGAAATTTTTGATTTGCTGTCTTAGCTGGGTCACTATTACTGCAGTGAAACACCATGACAAACACCAGCTTGGAGAGGAAAGGGTTTATTTCACTCACAATTCTACAATACAGTTCATCTCCAGAAGCAGTCTGGGCAGGAACTCATGCAGGGCAGGAACCTGGAGGTATGAGCTAATGCAGAAGCCATGGAGGGGTGCTGCTTACTGGCTTGCTCAGCCTGCTTTCTTATAGAACTCAGGACCACCAGCCCAGGGATGGCACCCACCATGGGCTGGGCCCTCCCCATCAATCATTAATTAACAAATGCCATACAGCCGGATCTTTTGATTGGTTGGGTGTTGTTTGTTCTATTTTTTGAGACAGGGTTTCTCTGTGTAGCCCTGGCTGTCCTGGAACTTGCTCTGTAGACCAGGCTGGCCTTGAACCCAAAGATTCATCAGCCTCTGCCTCCCTAGTGCTGGGATTAAAGGTGTGCACCATCATGCCCTGCCCTACAGGCCAGATTTTATGGAGGCATTTTCTCAGTCGAGGTTCCCTCCTTTCAGATAACGTGTGTCAAGCTGACATAAAATTAGCCAGCACGCCTGCTAAGTAAATTCAGGCCCTTTTTTATTTTTATTTATTTATTTTTATTTCTTTTCTCTCTTTCTTCATTTTGTTGTTGTTGTTGTTGCACTCTTGTGTGTGTGTGTCCATGTTACTATGCTGTACATGTATGTGTGTATACATATTTGCATATGAGTAGGTGCATTGTGTATGGCAGTGTGTGTGTGTGTGTGTACACATATATGCACGAGTGTGTACATGCATGTGGAAGCCACATGTTGATGTCAAGTGTCTTTACCCACTGTTCTTCATTTTATTTATTGAAAGTCTCTCTCTGAAGCTTGTAGATGCTTCACTAATCAGCTCCCCAGGGACCCCCTGTCCTCATCTCCTTTGTGTTGGGATTGCAGATGGGTCACCCCACCTGTGGGTTCCCTGTGGGTTCTGGTGACCCACATTAGGTCCTCTTGTTTGTTTGCACAGTGAGGGCTTTGTTCAGAGCCGTCTCTGGGCCCTCTAGGCCCCTTCTACCTTAAATTCTGAGACTCACATTATCCTCAGTAATGACCTTCAATACAATGCAAGGTCAAATTTCAAATCTTCCCTAACCTGAACCAGGCCTCAAATTTTGACCCTACTTATTCCTCCCCCTAACTACAGGAAGGTTCTAACCTTCTATGACCAACAGGTACCAAAACAATAACATAATTTTCAAGAACTTTCATCTCACATCCGGGATGAAAAACTAAAGAGATTAAAGACAGAAGTCTATGCCAGCTGGTGAAGGGTCTCGCTAAAGACAGAGTTCAACGCCAGGCAGTGAAGGGTCTCTCTAAAGACAGAGTTCAAGGCAAGGCGGTTAAGGGTCTCTAGAACCATTGCTACATTATACAGAAAACTCAGAGATCCAAATGATGTGGTCTTAGTGGACAGTGGATAAAAGAAATTGTTTCACACTTGTGTATTCACACAGTAAAACAATATCTCACCAACATTAGGTCAAACTTCACCATCTAAAATGTCCTGATAGCACTGAGGATATTCAAGACTTAGAGGAACAGTGAATTTTAGAACTTCAAGTGTTAATCTTCTATTAACAGCCTAGAGACTGGTCCATAGTAGTGTACAGAGTAGATAGGTCAGGAAGGTAAGTTAGGAGTAAGAGGAAGAACTAGTCCAGAATGTGTACTAATTATCTGCCAACACTGGATTCTATAATTAATTAATGAAGGAAAGTAGCAGACTTTTCGGGGCTACCTTCTAGGCAAACATCATTATTTCAAAATCCCATTTCTGGCTTTAGAGTGATTGAAGTAAAATGTTTTCTTTAGTCAGTGTTGGTTGGTTTTTTTGCTTTGTATCATAGAGGCACACTGATTTAACATTCTTAAGTTCCTGAATCACAGAAGCAAGGAAGCAAAATAGTTATATGGAAAATGAACATGCTAAAGACTTTTTTTTTTTTTTGCTATCAGAAACGCAAACCCATTAGCAATGGCAATTCCCACACTTTAATCCAGATGGCTAAATGCCAACCTGATTGGCATTCAAGCAATGTTAAGCCCTTGTTTCAATGCTAGGAAATAAACTAAATACCACAAAGCTTAAGGAAGCTCAATTCAGCTCTCAGGCATATTTCTATTAGAAAAATAAAATTAAAAGAGGCAACAGATGTCCTTCCCTTGAACACAACAGGTATACTCTCTGTTTTCAGCTGGAATCATGATAACCATTTCCGTAACAGCAAACCTTTTAGCACTGAATTTTTTTCCTTAATTTGAACATAAAACATTTCTAAGGTAGAGAGGTCTCAGCCAAACTGTAACAATCCTTCCAGGCTGCCGTGGAAACAAGTCTGACGGCAGAGTTGTGACCACACATGTGTATGAGTCTTAACTAAGTCTGGCAAATGCTACCATGTGCCTGAATATTTTAACAGTGCCTACTTGTTAATCATTAGTAAGAAGTACTTTCAAGAATAGACATGTTAAGCTTTTCACACATGGAGCTCTTTAATGCACAGAAAGCAGGAACAGGCACCAAAGTGGACAGTTGGATGTCTCATTAGAGGTTTGCCCTTGTGACACATTCCCTTGAGGACTTTCTTTTATTATTTTGTTTGGTGCTGTGTGGAAATCATCCTGGGAGACATCCACCACTTCCCTGGGAAGTCTTTCTTCCTCTACCCAGGAGGAAATCTGGGCATTATTAAAACCTAACTCCTACACATCCTCCTGTGGGACTTGTTAAAATGGAAAATTGTGATTATGGAAGTGTTGGCAGTCTCTCGTTCATGTTCACATAAAGGTTGATACTCTACCAGGCAGACACAGTGGCTGTGTACCCTTGGATATAGGAACTTGGATGATGTATGTGCTATACTAGACACAGACTATACGCAATGTAGCAATTTGGGAAAAGGCAATCCTTTATAACAAAAGACTCTGCTTTTTGGTGGTGATAAACAGATGGGCCAGTGCTGTCTGAAGTACTCAGAGAGGCACAAGCAACAATGGTCTGCTACATGAAGGCTATGCTGATGATTTAGCAGGCAGCACCTTGATAGGTACAATTTGAACCCTTGAAAGTAACAAGGAGCATAAGGCTGAGCATCAAAACACCAGCCCATGAGTGGGAAGAAATATGTACATTTTCAGGAGAATGGGAAAGGCTCCCTTTGCTCCCTCTCCCTGCGCCCCCAAATCAGACAGCTCACACAATGAAGTTCAGTATCCCTTGTCCCTTCTTATCCATAAACCATGTGTTCAAAGACTCAAAGAATGCCTGAGGCCACTGAGAGCTCCAAACAGACAGGTATTATAAAAATTCATTTTTAAATTAGGTACAGAAAAGATGAATAGCAACAATGAATGATCATGATGATACGCTGTGAGAAAATTATGAGAGTGTGGTTGCTTTCTCACTCTAAAAATGTTTTCCTGTGTGTTCCCCTTTTCTCCAAAAGGATGTTTTATGGCTTGTCTTTGGCGTATCTGAATTGGCAACAAAGTCAACTTTCTTGTGTTTTGGGACCATTATTAAGGAAAATAAAGATTTCATGAACACAAACTTTACCATTCCCCAAGAATCATTCTATTAAGCAATACAGCCACTGAAAGACAAACAGAAAGGAGCATCATCAGTGTGGACATGTTAGGCAAAGAGAAGAATCACATGCAGGCAGGATGTAGGACAGCATGGAATCTCATGAGAAAGGCGCACAATTCAAAACTCAGTAATGGTTCTAGAATTTTCTATTTACTATTTTGAGCTGAAATTAACTAAGAGAGAACATGGATAGAGGAGGCCATTGTATGTGGTGGATGATCAGACTCTTGACTAAACGGTCAGCTATATTTTTAAAACAACATGTAAGTTCAAATAATAAGATTTCCTTCATTGTTCCCTACAACTTACAGAGATTGTTCGAAATTAAAATCCAGAACTGATGAAGATAGCATTACCAGAGGCTAGAGGAAATCCAAAATGATAGATAACAATAATAGAAAATAAAAATAAAAACTTCCAGGAAAACAAGGTGGGGATCTGTCTTTAAATGGCAGTGCACTCAGTCACTAAAATTCTAGGCAGATGTAAAATGGAGCCTGTAGGTTTTAGAGACATGGATATTTATTTACAAATTAGCATAACAAAACATAAGTACAAGCTAATTGCAGTTTTATCAGTTACATTATATCAACACAACTTCTGGATTTTATATTCAATAAACGTTTTTAGTGTTACAATCAGGGTTATATATTGCTTCTACTCTTACTTTTCATAGATTATCCTGACTTCAGCAGAAAGCTTTCTTTAAATATTAAGCTAAATTTCTTCTAAGTGTGAGTGTTCTATGGTAAATACAGGTATGTAAAACAAAGCCCCATTAAGTATACTTTGAAGGTTCCTGAGTGTGTGTGTGTGTGTGTGTGTGTGTGTGTGTGTGTGTGTGTGTGTGTGTGTGTACACTCACATGAGCAAATTGGTTGGGGCTAAGGATTAAAATCCAGGGTGTTGTACATGCTAGGTAAGCCCTGAATATTTTTAATCTCTGGGTTTCTTTCATTTAAATATCACAAACAGTTGGTTGACTGGAAAATGCTAAGGCATCTTGAAGCACTCCAGGCCAAAAGCCTGCTTTGGAAACTCTTATCTACCCCCAAATAAGGGGAAGTGTGATGGACCTTTGTCCCCCATTATTACTTTCTCCCAACCACTTACAGGCAAGACGATAACACAGACACAGCAGTAGGGTTTTAACTGTCGGGGTGACACAACCTAGGATCTGGGAAGAGAGAGGCTCCGTTGTTGGATCAGGTTGGCCTGTAGGCATGTCTACAGGGATCATCTTGATTACACTAATGGAGCTGGGAAGACCTGCCCATGTGGGTGGCACCATTCTCTAGGTTTGGCTTTGGGGCTGCATAAATGTTGAGTTTCTCTCCTTTGCTCCTGACTGTGAATGTGACTAGCTGCCTCAAGTTCCTGCCTTGACTTCCCTACAATGAGGGACTGAAACCTGGAATTGTAAGCTAACGAAACTCTTTCTCCACTTAAGTTGATTTTGTCAGGGTATTAATTACAGCAACAGAGGTGAGATCAGATTAGACATCATCATCTATACCCTTCAGATCACCTACTTCCTTCAGTAGAACCATAGATCTCTCCTTGATTCAGGGCCTTTGTGGCAGTCATATAATTTCACTCTCTCTCAATTTTCTCACCTGTTGAATGGGATAATATTTACCTCAAAGCCTGATGATTAAATTACTTCAGGTGAATACAAATCTTTGAACCTCACTTGGCCTGTGATGTTTTAGTAAATATTAGTTTTTGTTAGTAACATTAATACTATTTAGAAGTAGCATATTTTGTAAAATATCACTCACTATGTATGTGCTGGTTAGTTGTATGTCAACTTGACACAAACTAGAGTCATCAGAGAGGAGGGAGCCTGGGTTGAGTTGAGAAAATGCCTCCATAAGATCTGGCTGTAGGGAATTCTGTAGGGCATTTTCTTAATTAGTGATCAATGAGGGAGGGCTTAGCCCACTATGGATGGAGCCATTTCTGGGATGGAGATCCCGAGTTCTATAAGAAAGCAGTCTGAGCAAGCCATGAGCGCAAGCCCTCCATGGCCTCTGCACAGCTCCTGCCTCCAGGTTCCTGCCCTGCATGAGTTCCTGCCCTCACTGCTTTTGAAGACGAACTGTTACGTGGAACTGTGAGTAAAATAAACCATTTCCTCCCGAAGTTGCTTGACCATGGGTGTTTCATCACAGCAACAGTAACCCTAACTAAGACAATGTATGAGGGAATAAGTAACCGTACTATTATGGTGAAGACACATAGCAATTAGGAAAAGCAACTGCAAGTAAGACTAAGAGCAGCCTGAAGTGTGAGGAGCTTACACTTGGTCAAAGGAGCCTAGATATTACTGGGGTTCTACACAGTGTGCCCTGGGTGTCCAAATGGAGAAATCCTGACTAAGCTGTTCCATTGGCGCTTTGAAGTGCCATATATTTTAAAACTTGGAGAAACAAAAGGTCAGCATGGAACCATTTGTACTTTTCTGAAGTTCACTAACAGGCTTTGCTACGTGGCCAGATTTCTTGCCTCAATTAAATAGAACGATCTTGGATCCCTCTGTGACATAATTTGCTTTTAAACTCAATTTCAAATCAGTCCAAATGGTGCACAATAATATTTTTTAGGTCTTTGTCCTCTATGTTCTTTTCTTCTCCAAAGCATGAAGAGTTCTTGAGACTCTAAATAGCAGACAATCTCCCTTCAAGACTGTAGGGAAGTTAGTCACCGTTAGTGACTAGCGTTAGTTAATTGTCGTTATTGATGTGTTTGTCAGAAGTATTGAAAAACAAAAGCTTTAACATTTGCCTTGGACCTAGCTGAGCAAGGATTCAGCTATGTTGTCTCCTGGTGCCTGGCTGCAGGTTCTTAGGTGTATGGGTTAACATGCAGTGAGGGGGATGCTGGGTAATGAGTAGACTGGCTGTTTCTCAGGCTGCCACCTGGACTAGATCTAATCCCCTTTACAAGGTTGGGGGCAGTTACCAATTTATATATTCTAAAAATCTGCTTCCAGGGTGGATTTCCCAAACATGCAAAACAGAAAACAAGATGGGGGTTTCTCTGGGGACACACAGCAAAGTGAGACGAGAGATTTGGTGACAACAGGAGGAACAGGCATTCCTGGTGACTGTAAATTCGCCTCTTGGGAGACCAAGGGCCATCTTTTGGGTCTAGAGGCTGAAGTTTCAAGAGGGATCATAATTATATTGGGGTCACATTGTAGACCTCACTAGGGATAGTTCCCCAGAGAAGGAGGAGGTATGAATCGGCATCTGGACCTTGGAGTCAGACACACTGGACTCTGGTAGCCAACTGACTGCATGGCCTCCCCTCCTAGATATCTCACAGGCATCCCAAGGAAGCACATGCAAACCAAACTCTGGACATTAGCTCCACTCCCAGACCTGTTCTGAGACCCTCCCTGCCAGATACCCAGATCTAGAACTAGTCCCCTGTAGTAGGACAGGCCCAGGTCAAGGAAATTGGCTCAGACCAGTTGCCGAGGCATGCACATAATGTACTTCCTTATGAGCCAACCTGGAGTCTGCCTGAGGGCCTAGCAACAGGTGCTGTCAGAGTTCCTGATTGTGCCCAGCCAATGAGGGATAACCACACAGACTGGGTGCTGGAGGGAGGGTATATAAGGCATTTCCCATTATTGAATAAAAGATTCTTCTGTTTGCATTCAACTGACTCCCAGTGTCTGTGTTGTTGACACCACACCTCCTCCCCACTCCCCCGAGGGAGCTGTTAGGATCCCGCAACAGTCCCCATCACACTCTTCCCTAGGTGACAGTCCGTATTCTACTATCACTGTTTGAAAATAAATCATTTTGTTCCCCCATCTCCTCTCATCCCCCCAAAATTACAACCCCCCTGAGAACACTGGACCCCCTAAAGGCCTTGATGATGGTCACATCCCAGCACTAAACAGTACAGTTGCTTCCCCCCAAAAAAGTTTTGTGTGAATTAATAAATGAGGGGTTCCAAGACATGCCACTCAATAACCAGATAATTCTGCCATCTCAGTGCCTCTATTTTTCATGTGTAAAATGGGAAGGATAATGCTTGCCCAATATGGTGGTTGTGAGAATCTGTTCATTCCTAATAAGGTACTACCTGTACAGTACAGGGATGGCTGTAGACACTGGATAGTGGCTGCCTTTTAAAGGTAGTTCCCATACAAAGGACATAAGCTTATGCTAGACTGTGAGTTTATACACAGCCCCATATCTTGGCTTTTGGAGAAGAGCTGGAGAGACTTGCAGAAGAAAAATGTGTGTTCTTCTAATCGCTCCACTGAGGACCACAGAGTCACAAAATGTGGATACTTATGTGACTATTTCCTCATGCCCACCTGCTGGCTGGCAGGCCCTGGGGGAAGGTGATACACATTCATATTAGTACACTTTCCCACTACAGCACCCACCTAGTGCTGCAGATGTCTGGGTAGAACCAGGACTCCATATTTGGATGATAACTTACTTGACAACCCACTATTTTCCTGAAGTATGCCATCTAGAAGTCCAGTTTGGGGATTGTCTTTTAAAGAAAACATGGAACAAATAACCACAGCTTTTATGTAATGCTGTGTGCTTATACCCAAAGTAGCAGGGAAAATAGAACACGCGGCCTCTGATGACTCTCAATACATCCTTTTATAAAATAGGCATTGAAGGGCTGGGGTAGTAGCTAACTGGCAGAGTGCTTGCCTAGCATGCATGAAGCCCTCGGTTCAGTCCCCAGCACCACACAGAGATGGGTGTGATGGCATGTATCTATGAGGAGGGAATACCAGAAGTTCAGGGTCATTCTTGGCTACACAGTGAGTCCGAGGCCACATGAGACCCTGGCTGCTTTAGCTTCCCATTGCTACAGCTCAGTCAAGGGTGGTGACTCTTGATTGCTGACACACTGTCACACGTTAACACTTTCTCCTCTACACACACCAGATACTGCCAAACGTCAAGAATGTATCTGACCAAGGAGCTAGCCAGCTTGCTTCACTCTCAAGTGATCTGCTAGTCTCTTGTTCTCTGACATATTGTTCTCATGCACCTGTAAATCTGTGTCGATTACCAATCTTGACCAAATGAACAAGAAATTAGGCCAGAGGAGGAGTCTATTGTCAACGTAGCTCCTAGGAACATATCGAGTGTACTCTAGAAAGGAAGATGATCCCAACTTGGAGACTGCATAGAGCGCTGAGGCTCCCTATAGAGTTCCTTGTGGGAAACACCAGAACACAGGAAGAAGCAGGCACACGCCTGTGCAAACCGGCTGGCTGGCTGGCTGTTGCCTTTCTGTGTTTGAAGAAAAAGCAATAGTAAATATGAGTTAACAACCTCCACTTCCAGCTTCCAAGCCTGGCAGTCACATGACTGATTCAGCTAGACGGAACAGAGAGGCACAAGCCCTTCCTGCCCCTATGAGCTCTGGTTAGTTGATTGTGTGGGCCATTTTCTTGTGGTGTCTTGACCCTTCTACAATCCTTCCTCGCCCTCTATTGCAGCATTCCCCAAGTGCCACCTAGTATTTGGCTGTGGGTCTCTGCATCTGCTCCCATCAGTTGCTGGATGAAACCTCTGTGATGATGATTATGATAGGCTCTAGGCTATGAGTGTAGCAGAATATTTTTTTTGATGGTGTTTGGTTCTACCTTTGGTCTCTGGGCTATCAGGACTCTGGTTCCTGGCCTTCCAGGCAGTGTCTGGCAGGGGCTGCCTCTCATGGCATGGGTCTCAGGTTGGACCAGTCATTGGTTGGCCACTCCCACACGTTCTGTGCCATCTTTACCCCAGCACATCCTGTAGTCAGGACTAATTGTAGGTTGAAGGTTGTGTGGATGGGTTGGTGTTCCAATCCCTCCACTGGAAGCCTGGCCTGGTTACAGAAGATGGCCAGGTTGCATATCCCCTATTACTAGGAGTCTTTGCTAGGGTCACCCTTGTGGATTCCTGGAGGTTTCCATTGCAGTAGGTTTCTACCTTGCTTCCAAAATGCCTCCCAGTTCCAGGCATCTGTCTCTGTACTCTAACACCAGATGCACTGAACTTGATAGACAAGAAAGTGGGGAACAGTCTTCAACACATTGGCACAGGAGACAACTTCCTGGACAGAACACCAATAGCACAGGCACTAAGATTGACAATTAATAAATGGGACCTCATGAAACTGAAAAGCTTCTGTAAGGCAAAGGACACGGTCAACCGGACAAAATGGCAGCCTACAGCATGGGAAAAGATCTTCACCAACCCCACATCTGACAGAGGGCTGATCTCTAAAACATATATAAAAAACTCAAGAAACTAGACAATAACAAACCAAATAATCCAATTAAAAAATGGAGCACAAATCTAAACAGAGAATTTTCAACAGAGGAATCTCAAATGGCCAAGAAGTACTTAAAGAATTATTCAACATCCTTAGCCATCAGGGAAATGCAAATCAAAATGACTGAGTTTCCATTTTACATCTGTCAGAATGGCTAAGATCAAAATACAAGCTCATGCTGGAGAGGATGTGGACCAAGTGGAACACTCCTCCATTGCTGGTGGGAGTGGAAACTTGTACAACCACTTTGGAAATCAATATGGCAGGTTCTCAGAAAATTGGTAATCAATCTACTTTAAGATCCAGTGATACCACGATTGAGCATATACCCAAAGCATGCTCAATCATAGCCCAAGGATACTTGCTCTACTATGTTCATATCAGCTTTACTTGTCATAACCAGAACCTGAAAACAACCTAGATGCCCCTCAACTTAAAACTGGATAAAGAAAATGTGGTACATATACACAATGGAGTATTACTCAGCTGTTAAAAAAAAAATAACACCATGAAACCTGCAGGCAAATGGATAAAACTAGAAAAACTCATCCTGAGTGAAGTAACTCAGACCCAAAAAGAGAAACAAGGTATGTGCTCACTTGTAAGTGGCTATTAGCTGTGAAGTAAAAGATAATCACGCTATAATTCACCGACCCAAGGAGGCGGTAACAAGGAAAGCTCAAGGGGGAGGGACTCAAGGGTCTCCCTGGGAAGGGGTTCAGAATAATTTCATGGTAAAGTAGAGCAGGTGGAGAAGGGTACACGATGGGTCAGGTGAGGGGGGGGCAGTGTTGGGAAAATCAATTAATTTTGAAATTATAGGTGATGTGTGTCGCCAGGCTCTCCATTTTCCTCAGTGTGCACCATGTCAAATGAGTCATCCTTCCTTGTGTGATAGGAGCTTCCACAACATTAAAACCTCCTAACACATCATAGCACATCCTAGAGGAGTATGAAGGTAATTCAAGAGGTGATGGGGAGTTCTAGAAGAGTGTGTGTGTGTGTGTGTGTGTCTGTGTGAATGTGCTGTGTGTATGTATGTGAGGGTGCATGTTATGTGTGACATGTGTATGTGCTGTGTGTGTTTTTGTGTGTGTGTGTGTGTGTGTGTGTGTGTGTGTGTGTGTGTTCTCACGTGTGTGTTGTAGAGCTGTGTGTGGAGGCCAGAGGTCAACCTCAGATGTCATTGGTCAGGAACTGTTTACCTTGGTTTTTGAGATGGGTCTCACTTGACATGGGACTTGCTGCCAAGGCTAGACTTCTCGGGAGCCTCCTCAGTGCCAGGATTACAAGCACGGGTCACCGCGCCTTACATGGGTTTACATTCTGGGCATCAAGCTCGGGTCTTCAAGTCCTAACTGACTGAGCCACCTCTCCAGCCCTAGAAGCGTTTTTCCCAGGGGACCCACACAATCAAGGCCAGCCTGGAGAAAATTACACTGGCAACTTACACCGGGTACTGGGAAGAAGTGGGTGACGTTGAGGACAGTCACCCGTGTGCACCAAAGGCCCCGTTCGCAATTCTAAGTGCTTTCTTCCCCTAGACTCGAAGTTGAAGAAGACAAGTGTGTGACAGGGACTACGAAGGAGCTCTTGAGAGCTGTGGTGTGTTCACACCGCCGTGCTGCGCTCACACCGCCGTGCTGCGCTCACACCGCTGTGCTGCGCTCACACCGCCGTGCTGCGCTCACACCGCTGTGCTGCGCTCACACCGCCGTGGCGCGCTCACACCGCTGTGCTGCACTCACTCACACCACCATGGTGCTCTCACACCGCTGTGCTGCGCTCACACCGCCGTGCTGCGCTCACACCGCTGTGCTGCGCTCACACCGTTGGGGGAGAAAACAGGTGGATTCCTGGGCTCCCGTCATTCTAGTTTTAGTGGGACTCAGAACGATGTGGGGAGAAGCCAGACTACCTCATCTCTGTTACTCTTTCTGTTCTTTAAAAAGGCATAGCAGTGGGAGAGAGCCATGGAATGAGAGACCATCTCTGGCCAGCCAGCTTCTAACATGCAAAAGTGGCCCAGAAGGAAAACCAGAACTCAGTTTTGCAATTATGCTTCTCTCCGCTGTCAGGTATGGAGACCGGAAGACATTATCTATGCGTATTTAAATACAGCCTCAAGCTGGGGGTGTCTACAGTGTGTCTGTCTGCAACCTGTCTGGTGCATCATTACCTCTTTCCCTCATTTCAAAGAAATAAGAATCTCTTAATGCATGTCACAAATACCAAACAAGGACTGCAGCTGAGATTTTTTTTTTTTTTAAGGCAGGGTCGTACTAGAACTAACTACAGATATTAGGCTGGCCTTGAACTCAGAAAGACCAGCCTGCCTCTGCCTCCCAAGTGCTAGGATTAAAGTCATGTGCTACATGCCTGGAGCTGGGGCTGAGAATTTTGAAGGTAGTTCTCCCCTACGTAAACTCACCCTCAGGGAATTCCTTCCTGGCCAAATCACAAGCTGAAATGGAGGTTGTCTAATCATTTAATCCAAATACTGTCCCCAAAGTTGAGGGCGGTGCTGAAAATGCAATGATTTCTCATCAGACACGTTGATTTCCAGCCCTGGTCACACCCTCTGCAGGGCGGTTATCTCTCTTCACAGCTTTCCTTTCTGAAGTTGAGAAGGAAGAGGTTTGTCTTCCTCCAGGGTTTATTCTTCTGGCCCATGCCAAGGGTTGGCACCACACCTAACAGGAGGCAATAACTGCCCCTAACATGCTGGTCTTGTTTGTTTCTTTCTTGTTTCAACAGTGTGAGTGACCCGTGGTACAGGATATACTCTTTGTTTGCTACTTACAAATTTCAGTGATTCACAAATTAAAACAATCCACACACACACACACACAAACACACACACCACAAAACCCAAAGATGACCAATCATTATACAAATAAACAGGTCCAAAGCCACAGCTTGAGGATTCTTGTGTTTTTCTTAAAGGCCACATTTAACTGAGTGGCTTTATCTACTTAACCCCCAGTGGCCCCAGCTCACTCCGAGTAAAAGCCAAAGTCCTCAGAGTGTTTCACAAGGCAGCACATGATGGTCACGGTGCCCTCCCCCTCCATCTCTGACCTCCACGGTCTCCCTGTGCTTCAAATGCTCCAAGTGTGTGCCGGCTCCTGGCCTCTGGCTGCCGACTGCTCCCCTGCGAAGCTCTGGCCCTGGCACTCGCAGGACCTGCCCCTTCTGCTCCCCCGTTAGCATTTCACTGTCCCCAAGTCACTTTCCCTGATCACTCCATCCTGTCTGCCAGCCCTTCTCTGGCCTCATTTCCTCCACAGCAGTACCAGTGGACAGGCTATGCATTATACGTGCTCATAGGTCATAAGTACATATTCTGTGCTGATAAAATAATGTGGTTCACATGTAAGGCTCCAGTAGGTGCCTACTGGCTATTTGTAAAGGTTGCTTGTAAAGCCTTTTAGTTGGCATACATGGCATTAGGTTCTAGTATACTATCTTCAAATTCATTTTTGTCGATTCTCTCCATCCCCGCACCCCATTTTTAGCAGCCCCTTTCTGCCTTTACACCATATATTTGTCTTGCCCTCTGACCCCCTTCCTTCCTCCATGGCTTGCCGCTCCCTCCTGCTTCCTTTTCTAGCTTCATGACCTAAATGTACACTCACACTCAATTGCATTCATATCCTTGAACATTAAAAGCTAGAATCTGTACATGAGAGAACATGCAGTATGGTCCCTGTGAGTCTGGGTCACCTTGCTTAATATAGTAATTTACGGATCCACCCATCTTCCCGAAAGAGTCTTAATTTCATCTTTTCTATAAGGAGTCCCTTTTGAAATGCTTCATGTACAGTGGTAAGTACCGCATCTAAGAGAGAAGGGATTTCACAGCTGTGCAGTCACTGTGCTAGGTGATGGGCACACAGGGTGACTGGGGTGCTCTTCCTGCTACTTAGTAATGAATGCTGCTTCTCAAATCCAGTCAGATCTGTCAAATTATCACCCCCTGCCCAGGGGTCCTGTCAGTCTGGCAATGGAGCTGACTCATTACCAACCCTTTTCAGAGAACTCAGTTCAAACAGTCTCCATGCGTGCATGTATAGGAGCGTTCACACAAAGCCCAAGAAAGACTGGGAAACACACTTGGGCAAGGTTGCCAGGGAAGCTGAAACCCATGTTGATGGTCTTCATAAAGGGGAGCAGAGGGTATCCCTCCTGCTGAAGCTCATTTTTCAGTGTTTAGAACACCAAAGTATTCTCTGGACTAGAGCGATGCATGCCCATGACAACTTCCTATACACCACATTTCTCTCAGCTGCCATAAGTGCAGTGGACGGTACCATGGAATGCCATCCCTCTCACAACCCAGGCAAACGATAAGATGGCATAAAGTCATATTATAGATTTCATTGAACATCTCAATGTCTCATAAAGACTATTCTCCCCTGAATGAATAGTATAAAGTAGACATTATTACATGTACTACAAAACCAACAAGTGTTTAAGAATCTTACCCATTATTTCTCCACAAATATATCCAGAGGTCAGAGGGCACATTGCCAGAGTCAGTTCTCTCTATCCAAAATGTAGGTCCCTGGGATCAAATCCAGGTCGTGAGGCTTGGCAGAAAGCACCTCTACCCACTGAGCCCTCTCGTGGTACCCTCTTTTCTGATTCTTTTCTTAACTGAGTAGGATGCTGTATAATTTGACTCTCATGGTTTGATGGAGAATCTGCCTTGACTACCAAATGTAGCAAAAGGAAAAGAAAGGGAAACATTTAGTCACTGACTGCCAAGTCAAGGAACTAGAGGATGACTAAGCTCTGCTCCGAGGTCCCAGCCAAGCAGGTGTTCCTCGCTGCCAAGCGTCCATCCCCTCCTCGCCAAACAAACATCTGTGTTTGCATCCTTTGTCTTTTGTATCAGAAACAACAGCCAAAGAACCGGATCCTGACCCTGACATCTTACCAGTCCTTCCAATGCTAAACAACAACAACAACAACAACAAAATAGCATTTAAACAATTTTACAAGTTACCTGTGGCAGAGTTTTATTAAGCCTATCAGTCAAGACAATTAAGGAAATTCATTCAGCTGATGTAGTGAACATCAGTGACATTTTCCCAGAGCAAAGTGGTCCACTTAGTTCTCTGTTGAGGCTCCTTGACCAGAGTGCTCAAACATGATTAAAAAAGGAACACACCAAACAGGCTCAAGTGTGGGGCAAGAAAAGGACAATCACACACGTGCCTTCTCACAGCACACTGCTCTGAGTTGGCTCAAGACACCAAACCCTCTCAGGCAGCTGGGAAATTGAGTGGGTTGTCCCGGTAAGCAGGCGTGTACCAAATCACGCTGTGTGAAGGCAAAAGTGATAACTGGCTCCGGAATGGAGTGCTGTGACCTGGCTGCCAGCCAGCACCTCCCCAAGCCCTTTGCCCAAGGCTATTACATAAGGCTTCTCCACACTCTGCTCCTGCTTTACAGTCAGCCACGACTGAGCCTCACGGGAACCGGAACGTGGTTATCACGTGACTGAGTCATTCGGCGCTTCAGTCTCAGGTCTGGAAATGGAAAAGTCTTCCACAGCTGGAAAGATGGGCTCACGCAACACTTGGCCGCTGACTCCTTACTCAGCTCTTACAACTGGATGCTCTGCTTTTGTAAACACCTGCCAGATTCATCCTCCTTAGATGCAGATGTTTGGGTTTGACTTTTAAAAGAATTAATTTTCAAGTTTGTGTGTGTGTTATACATACATACATAAATAAATATATATTCATGTGTGCATAAACATGTGCATGTGGGTGCAGTTGTACTTGTGTGTGTTTTAAGTGCATATGTGTGTGGATGCAGGTGTGTTGATGGGTATATTCATCTGTATACACACACATGCATATAGGTGCAAGTGTGTGTATTACGTGTATAGTCATGAGTGTGTGCACATGTACACGCACATGCAAAGTGTGTATGTACACATGCATGCATGTGTTTGAGGCAAGGCATAGTGGGTGCCAGCCATCTTCCCTTATCACTCTCTACCTTATTTGGGGGGACAGGGTCTCTCTGGGCCCGGAGTTCACAGATCCCACTGGACAGGCTGGACAGCAAGCTTTGGGGATCGGCCAGCTCTGCTCCCCAGTGCTGCTGTTACAGGTGTATGCCACTGCGTCCATCTTAACATGGTGGCCAGGACCAGAACTCATGTTCTCATAGGGTGCACCAGGCACTTTACAGAGCCTTCTCGCCAGCCCCTCAAGTTTCATTTTCTAACTGCAGGGAATGTACGACCGTGAATAAAAACAAATAATGTAGCCTTTAGAAAACGCAGAAGTGTCGGGCAGTAGTGGTGCACGCCTGAATCCCAGCACTCTGGAGGCAGAGCCACGCGGATCTCTGTGAGTTCGAGGCCAGCCTGGTCTACAGAACGAGATCCAGGACAGGCACTAAAACTACACAGAGAAACCCTGTCATGAAAAGCTGGAAGAAAGAAAGAAAGAAAGAAAGAAAGAAAGAAAGAAAGAAAGAAAGAAAGAAAGAAAGAAAGAAAGAAAGAAAGAAAGAAAGAAAGAAAGAAAGAAAGAAAGAAAGAAAGAAAGAGCAGAAGTGTGACGTCTCTTCTGTGATTGTCTTAATTTAGAAAATGTCGAATCTCTTGCCATTAGTCACTCTGGAAAAAGTAATTCTTATGAAGCAATGAGGCTAGCTTCAGATGAAGTGAGGGGAAGTTTGTCTTTTTACTCTGGGAAGGAAGTGGCCTGTCCCTTGGCTTAAACAAAAAACTGTCTATAGCTTTTTATGGTCCTGGAGAAATCAATTGCCTGTAACAGGTATGTGGTGAAGCAGGAGACTTCTCTGAGAGAGAACACAGGGAAAGTCAGCCACAGAGAAGCATGGAAAGTTCTCAGGACCAGGCTGCCTTTCCAAAGCCCCATTGAAAGTGACAGAATAATACCAAACACTTCAAAAAGGTGTATACACAAAGATGCTCAGTGCTCCACTGTCTGCAAAATAGCATGGAAGGTGTCTGTGAGGAAAGGCCTACCAAATCAGGCCTGAAACAATGATACGATAGAAGACTGTGAAGTCATGAAAATCAGCTCTATCCACATGGAAAGACTTCAATATATACCAAAACAGGCTAACTAGTCTGTGTGTGCACATGTCGGTGTATGCCCGTGTGTTATGTAACAGTCACATGCTTCTGTGCCCAGCCAGATCTTTATCAGTGCTAAGGATCTGAACTCATGCCCTCACTAACCGAGCCATCTCCCCAGCCCACAAAGTAGCTTCTTTTTAATTAGATAGGTAAGCATATGGTCTCTACAAGAGAGTACCAAGAAACGGTTTGCTTGCATTTGACACAGTCTCATGTGGCTGAGGCTGGCCTTGAACTCCTGATTCATTCTTGTACCTCTACCTTCCCAATGCTGGTATTACAGGCATGCAGGCACATGCCACTGCTGGGAGGCTGTGATGGCCAGAAGTTGCAGTCTGCCATGGCCTGCCAGCTCTCTCCGAGCTCAGCAACATGGACGACTCCCCGCTCCCTCCCCGGTGGGAGGGGCCCTGTTCTCTACCTGACCTTATCTGGAGACTGTCTCTAGGCCCGGTGCCTGACTTATATCTAGTGACCCTGGACACAGTGCCCTGCAGAAGCTTTCCTCCTGCTGCCAATATGGTAGTTAGACATTGTGCTGGGAGCTTCATGATAGGAGCGTGCTATTTAATGCAAATTAGGTGATGTCCCAGCTACCATCCCCAATCCTACATATTCCCTAGTCTCTGGAATAAAGTTGAGCAGATTCACCGAAGCTGTCTCCTGGAGAACTATATCCGTAGTGCTCACAGGCCGTACAAGGCTCTCCTTCATTGCTTCTGCCCCTCGTCCTCATAGAATGGTGGTCAACAGGCTGCGAGAAAAAAGGGGACCCCTACATACCACCATGCCCAGTTTCCAGGAAACGTACAATAGTCATTAGTGATTCCTCCTTGGACTCTGCTATCAGGGTCTAACCTAGTACACTGTATTCTTCTGTGGGATGACTGTCAGGGTCTAACCTAGTCTACTGTGTTCTTCTTCGGGATGGTTCTAGAAAGAGCTAAACTCCACATTCCTGGTATTTAAATTGCTTTGCTTGGAAAGTTAGATGTGGCGATTCATGTAATCCTAGCACCTCAAGAGCTAAGGCAGAAAGATGTTTTCCAGTTCAAGGCAGCCTGGACTACATAGTAAGCTCAAGGCTAACCTGAAATACAGAGTAAGACGTTGTCTCAAAAACTATCTACTAACTTTAAAATTGCTCTCACTGGGGATAGGAACTTTCCTTATTCACTCTGCTACTGGTTCTGTTTGAAGGTAACTCTATGCC
Organism: Peromyscus maniculatus bairdii; assembly: GCF_049852395.1. Lineage (NCBI taxonomy): Eukaryota > Metazoa > Chordata > Mammalia > Rodentia > Cricetidae > Peromyscus > Peromyscus maniculatus. The sequence goes on from NC_134852.1 coordinate 210,607,083, forward strand.
TGTATTACTCCTTCATATCAAGAGTCACCCTGGACAGTGAGATTAGAGCTTTGAGTATTAAAAGAAGCTTTTCAAAAACGTTATTCCATACTTATTGATTTTGTATACCTATGTGTGCATGTGAGTATGGGTATGCATGCCACAATGTGTGTGTGGAGGTCAGAGGGCAACCTGGGGGAATAGGTTTTCTCCATCTACTATATGGGTCCTAGGGATCAAACTAACAACAAACTATAACTTAATTTTCCAAGTTGTGCCATGCTGTGGATAATTGATTGATAAATAAAACACTGATTGGCCAGTAGCCAGACAAGAAGTATAGGCAGGACAAAGAGAGAGGAGAATTCTGGAAAGTGGAAGGCTGAGGCAGAGAGACGCTGCCAGCTGCCATGATGAGAAGATGTTAAGATGCCGGTAAGCCATGAGCCACATGGCAACTTATAGATTAATAGAAATCGGTTAATTTAAGATGTAAGAACAGTTAGCAAGAAGCCTGAGCCATGAGGCCATACAGTTGGTAAATAATATAAGTCTCTGTATGTTTACTTGGGTCTGAGGGCCGAGGCAGGAACAGGATAACTTCAGCTACGGTGCCAGGTCACCAAGAGAAGAATTTTTTACCATACTTAGCACAAAGCAGCACAGAGTGTCAAGGCCAGACTAAATGAGGTAAAAGAGGCAACCAGGAGTCCCAGCAAGAGGAGCGTAGTGACTATGTCCACCATAAGGCACAGTTCTGCTAGGTTTGGATGCAAGAAAAATGTGTGAGCTAATACCTTAGGAAATGGAGAAATAACAAGACACAGGAGATGATACTTACCAGCTCCCATGGCGGCAGGCAACACCGCATGCCCAGAATGCACCCCAGTATTCTTGCTCCTTCCCAGACCTCGTGATGGGGTGTGAGCAGGGATGGGAGGGGGAAGATTCAAGGTATCTGGCATGCACTGTGGGGGTGGGGGAGACAGCCACATGAAAATGGCTGCTGGGCTTCTTCCCAGAAAACCAGCAAACACGGTGGAACGGGTTAGATTCTGCGTGTTGAACGTCTCTTGTTCTAGTAGGGGGAAATCCGTATCTGTACCCTTGATTGGTTTAAGAGCAGAGACATATGAGGAAATGCAGGTGACTCATCTGAGCAACTTCAAAGTCAGAAGTCACTCCAACTAAGAGAACCACACCATTCCTCGGGCGGCACCTCCCCCCCCCATCTGTGCATTTACACCACCATCCAACTGTGAACATCTTCACTTGGGAGGCAGAGGCAGTCACATCTCTGTGAGCTCAAGGTCAGCCTGGTTTACACAGTGAGTTCCAGGAAATTAGGACTCTCTATTTGAGAGACCCTATCTCAAAAATAAATACACAAACAAATATTAATTAATTAGTACAGCAAAATAAACTTGGTAAGACTATGGGAAGGAATGCACACCTGTCAGAGGAGTGACCGCTGGCAAAGCACCAGGTGTATTTTCCACAGAGACATCAGGAGAATGAGCACCTCCAGTACAAAGCCCTGATTCAGTCAAAAGCATCCACAGAACTAGGGCAGGCTAATCTCCAAGAACACTCAGAGAATACTCACTCAAATCAAATGTTCCAAACACCAGCACATAAACAACCTCATGTAAGTGTTTATCACTGCAGACAGCTTTGCCAGGGAAGGAGAAAATGCTAAGATAAATGAGTTAATTAAACTGAGTCCAGTCCAGCTCAACGCCTCTTTGTTCTTCCTGCCAGCAATCATTCCTTTTGGGTCCCCAGGAGCATTGCCTGGCCCCTATCACCTCTTTTCGACAGTGAAGTTGTGAGTGCCACAGACCCTGCTCATGCTAGCGTACAGGGAACATCTGGTCCTCTAGAAGGCAGTGTGGTTGCTACAACTGCCCGGGGAAGGAATAACCCTCCAGAAGTGTACGAGTGCTCTGGAAGACAGCAACGACTGGGCATAGCCAAGGCCTTCCGATGCCAGACACCAGTCCTGAGTCCAACCCTCTCTGAGGCAAAGCCTGCATCTCAGCCACACCTGCTGCCCTCACACTTGCCGCTGAGAATTCTCCTTCTGCGTACAGTGAAGGAACACCACATCAGGATTTGGCTGGCCACTTTGTACACAGAAAAACTTCAGGCAAGTCTCCAGATTGTGTCACCAGGCTTTCAAAGGGACCTGGTAGGAGCTCATACCCTTCCTCTGTCTCTGCTGCCATCATATGCAGGTGGCCAAGTTCAAGCCAGCTCTGCTGATGAGAGCTTCAGTGGGCGGGGCTTTTCAACCGCAGGGCAGTATTTGTCTGCATGCAGTAAAATTTGCCCACCTTTCCTTTCATGGCTGTCAGACAATCGGAATGCTGTCAGGCTATAAACTAACTCCTGTTTTCTTCTGAGGCTTTTCTCTATCTCTCTGTCTCTCTCTCTGTCTCTCTATGTATCGATCTATCTATCTATCTGTGTGTGTGTGTGTGTGTGTGTGTGTGTGTGTGTGTGTGTGTGTGTTGCTGATAATCAAACCCAGGGCCTCCTACACAATAAGCATGTGGTCTGCCAGGGAGCTATACACCAGTCCCTAGGACTTCTAGTGTTTTACTTATTTTATACTTTTTCACTTTTTAAAAGCAGTAGCTTACTCTGTAGCATAGGTTGGTTACATTAGAACTCACTATGTAGACCAGGCTAGCTTCAACACACAGCCATGCTTCTACCTCAGCCTCCTGAATCGTGGGATTTAGACATGAGTTACCACACTCAACTCTACTTACTTAATACACTGGAATTGTGTGTGTGTGTGTGTGTGTAAGAAAAGATACCATTTTATTTTTGCCCTCCCCACCATTTGCTGAATAATCTCTCTTCTTAAAAAGTTTAAAATGTTACCTTTTGTGGGAGCCCGTTTTCAGGATCCTCATGGCTTTACCCAGCAGGTCTGCAGAGAGAGGATGATTGGACCACGGGTCTGAGTGCAGGTGTCTGAGATGGTCTGCACTTGGCTGTGCTGGGGGAGGAGGTCTTTCGCTCCACCCCTTGGCATCTCTATAAAAACCCTGGGGCAGAGACAGTCGGGGCCCGTTGGAATAGGTTCCAGGTCCTCTCGAGGCTATCCTGTATTTTCTATCTGTTTATCTCTGCACTGTAAATCCTTCTATCTAATATTTCCTGCTTCTCTCACTCAAGAAAACTCTGTGGAGCTGTGGGGCTGGTGGGTAGCTGCCCTGCAATGTTTACCATAATTTTTTTAAAAAGTTGCTACTGTCCTCAAGTATTTCCCATCGCTCTGCTGAACTTTACTCCAGCATCCACCCACTTATGAGCTTCCTATTATGTTTTGCTACTTGGTGGGGATAATCTCCCATAATTAGAACTCTAAATTTTTCATTTATTTCATTTAATAAAACTCATTTATTTTTGCAAACACCAGGAGTATCATATAACAGCCCTAAAACAAAACAAAAAGACTTGGTTGGCATTCTCACTAGGATTTTATTTGTGGAAAAACTCAGAAAAAACAAACTTTTGCCTCTGTTTTGCTTGTGTAGGTACGTTTGTATGAATGTATGAGTGAGTGTGGTATGTGTGTAGTGTATACATATGTTACACATGTGTGTTCAGGTGTATGTGCCCATACACGTGTGTGCGAAGACCAGAGGGAGATATTGGGGGCCCTGCTCTGTCACAGACTGAAGCTAGGTCGGCAGCCAGCGAGCCCCAGCATTCTTCCTGTCCTCAGCCCCCACATCATCAAGGTAACAGGCATGCGTACGACCGTACTGCTTTTCAAGTGGGTGCTGGGATCCGAGCTCAGGTCTTGAGTCTCTGCAGCAAACACACTTACCACTGAGCCACCACCTCAGCCCTGTTTTGGTTTTTGAGACAAGATCTCACTATGCATCCTAGTCTGGCCTTGAATTTGTGTTCATTCTACCTCTGCCTTCAAGAACTGAGATTATAAGCATGTACCATTACATCCATCATTTTTATAGTACTGAGTATTGTTATCTAAGAACATTCCATGTCTCTCCAAAGACTTATGTTTTCCATACTCCTCAGTGTTGGATCTAAACCTTGCTTATACTGTCTGAATATGTTACAATTAACTTTCCACACTTTATTCCTATTGTTCAATATACTTGATTATAATTTTTAAAATTCTAAAAAAAAAAAAAAAAAACAACATACTGTTTTCTATGCCTGGAATACTTATCAGCACTTCCCTGTCTGGTAAATTCTACTTTCCTCAAATCCTCATTCAAACTTCACTTGCTTTATCAAAAATTCCTCAGCCCAGTATTCAATCTAGAAGAATCTGTGTCTTTCCTCCGTCATCCCTCATCTATAACGTGACAGTGTCATCTTGTCATCTTGTCTCTAGACAGGCTGCCCATCTCCACTAGTGTGGAAGCTCTCCAACCTGGTTAGTAACAAATACTCAATTATTATGGACAGTGACCGAGTGAATGAGTGAGTGGGTGAATAAATGAATGCCTGAATACTAAGATATCTTTTTTCCATGTTTCCATGGCATTTTTACAGTGATAACAATATTGAAACTGAAAAAAGGTAGATTCTAGAATAACATGATATTTTTTCCCTTAACCCCAAGCTCTCTTCAAAAGAGCAGAAAATGACCCAATGATGAGAAAGGATGGACAGTTGAGAAGCGAGAGCCTTTCCTCATTGCACGTTTCAGCCTGACTCAAACAGGCAGCATCGAGACACCCTGAGTATATTCTGGCATCAACAAGACCTGAACTAAATAAACTCTGTATGAAACACTGATTGGCAGATGATGCTCTTGGGTGTGTCTCTCCACTTGCTGAGGAACCCTTCTATCCACAAATACTCACAATAAATATCATCGCAAAGGAATAGGAGATATGCCAGACTCATACATCTGAAATGCCAGACCCCTCCTTCTTTCCTCCTCTTCCATCCCACAAAATGACCTGAATCCTCCCAGTCAATGGAAATGGAAGATATTCAAGATCCCCCTTCTTTCTTCCATTCGTTTTTTCCAACCCATCAGCAGGGCCTTACAAAGACTTCCAGACTCTGACGGCTTCCCACTGGCTGCTCTCACCATCAGCTCTATCTATCTTGTCCTAACCATCACAATAGTGCTCTTCCTACTTCCAGCCCCACCCCCTCTGGTCTATTATCCACACTGTTGACTGAGTTTGAAACTGTACCAAATCATGTCACAACTCTCCGAGGAACTTTCCAGGGGTCCTTTCTCATCTCACAGGATCTAACTGAACAAACTCAAGTCCTCACTTACGGTGGCCTACAAGAGCCAATGTGACACCCTGTTAGCTCCCTGACACACTGGCCCTCCCTGCTTTGAACATACAAGTGAGACAGACCTAAGAACATTCAGTGCCTAGAAAATCCTTTACTGGGTGTCTTCACAGCTGCTTCTCCGCTTTCTCTGTCCAAACATCGTCCACTGTCAGCCCACACAGATCATGGCTTCCCTGTGTCCTCACCCCTGCAGCCCTCCCATCTACCACCGTACATCTCACGGCGACTACAGGCATTTTAGCGGTGGCTGTCTCCCCTCAACACCCACTACAAGTTCAACTAACACATTCTGAATGACCAAATAAATGAGCACATTCTTCCTAACTATAACTCTATGATCTATAAAAGCTCCGAACCACAGAATAGACTCTCCTAAAATAAATGGTCTAGAGGAACAGTGGGTGAGAAACCCAGCCCTTCCCTGGTACCCACGTACAGTACTCACTCAAATGGTTCAATGAGCAAAAATCAAGAGTCCCTTGTTTTACAGTGAGATCAAGACCCATTGACCCCTGGACCCATTAGAGATGCCAACTCTTCAACATTGTGTGTTTTGTTTTTCTACTTTTTATTGTTTTTTTTTTTTAACATTTAAAAATGATGTCTGTCTTCCCCCCTCTTTGCCCAGATTCCAGGTCTCGCCTTCTGTTCACTCCTCTTTGGAGCCAAAAGCCAGAAATAGCTGTTTGCCTCACCGTCCTCACTTCCCTCCATTGTTACCCTCCAGTTCTCTGGAGCCTTCCCTACTGTGGATGCTTTTGTGTGAATTCCCAGTATGATGAGTAAAGACTTTGGGTCAGCCTAACGAAAAACATACTTCAGGACATTCTCTTCAGGGAAAAAGCATTTTAGAATTGACTGCACCACCGCCACAGATAGACCATTAATTATCCTAGTGTGTACTGTGCTAAGGAGCTGGAGCAAGAGCATGACGTACAGAATACGGGACTGTTTCTTTTCATTTACCAAAAGTCTAAATAACTTTCTTTTTGAGCCTAAAAGAAACTTATCTAATCAAAATGCTTGAATCATGTGATCTCCAGCCAGTTAGCAAATAATGTTTGAAGGCTTGACCCACGATGCTGGCTTTTATTTGATTTTAATAATTATACAAAAGATTCAATTACACAAAGGACTTTATAGATTCATCTACTAAATAAGGACTTTCCCACCCACTAATTATTTTTAATGGGCAATCCTCATATGTTAGTAAGTCCATGTTAGATAATTACCTCCACAATACAACATACTGGGAAAATAAATCCCTAACATATTGGCAGAAAATCAAGTAAGTCGTATGTGGTTGTGTGCACTTGTAATCTCAGTAGTTGGGGCAGAGGCAGGAGGAGCATGATTTGTAGGGCAGCCTGAGCAAGATAGTGAATTTCAAGCCATCCTTGGCTATATAGTGAAACTATCTCAAAACATTAATAACAACAAAGATAATAATAGCAGTCATAGACACACTGAAGTATACATTTTAAAGCTACTTTTAAAATTAATTAATTAGAGGAAATAAAACTTGACCTTAGTCAGGCAGTGGTAGTACATGCCTGTAATCCCAGCACTCGGGAGGCAGAGGCAGGTGGATCTCTGTGAGTTCCAAGCCAGCCTGGTCTACAGAGCGAGATCCAGGACAGGCTCCAAAGCTACAGAGAAACGCTGTCTCAAAAAACCAAAAACAAAACAAAACAAAAGCTTGACATTAAAAACAATTATGGGTCTGAAGATGTGTCTCAATGGCAGAGCATTGCCTTGCATGTGCGCTGCAGATTAATTAATTAATTGACTGCTGAAATAAAAGCACCAGGCATCAACTTCCCACAATAGTTTTTCCACCTCAGTAGAAACCATCATGTAAACTGCTCATATAATTACATTATGTAAGACGTTGTGTGAATTGATTTTAGTTGGAGATAGAGTGTGGTAAGTCTGTAATAGCTGCAATACTTGATCGTGCCAATAGCTCAGAATGCTCCGGGTTGAAATGAAGACATGGATGACCCAGAATTTAACCTTAAATTTTAATGTAGCTAAGCTGCAATCAGGTATGCAGCCATTGACCAAAATCCTATCTTTTGTTTGTTGCTTTGCGGGGGTGGGGGTGGGGCACGACAGTTTTCTTTTTATTGTTGTTATTTTGGTTTGGGGGGTTGGTTTTTGTTTGAGACGGAGTCTCAGACCGCCCCCCTCCACCTAGATTGGCCCCGACATTCACTATAGACAAGTTGGCCTTGAGCTCCTGACCTTCCTCGAAAGTGCTGACATTACAGGCGCAGGGGCCACCATGCCCAACTCTGGAGGCCTTCTTTAATTAGCATATTAGCATCCTCAGCCCAGGCCTGAGGGGAATTTGCAGTCAGTACTCTGGAAGGAAGGTTCAACAAACAGCACTGATGACATAAGGCTGACAGACTGACAGTGTCCACCATCCACTATGCTGCCTCAAGAAATTTTCTGATATATGTCAGTTCTGTTCTTGGATGGAGGAAGAAGAAAACATATTCTTCTCATTGTGGATTCTCTTTTATAACTGTCCTGGTTAAGTTTTATTGGCAACTTGACAGAACCTACAGTCACCTGGACGGGATGGGGGAGTCGGGGGGGGGGGGGAGTGGGGGAACTTCCATTGAAGAATTGTCTCTATCAGACTGGCTTGTGGCCATGTCTGTGAGAAACTGTCTAGACTAATGATCGATGATTGATGTGGGAGGGCCCGACCCACTGTGGACAACACCATCCCTAGGCAGGTGGACCTGGTGAGAGGGGGCCACTGAGATCTGCTTCTTCAGACAAGCCGGCCGCCTGTGCCAGCATGCTTCTCGGGCCCATTGTTTCTCTCTGTGTCTCTCTCTGTGTGTGTCTCTCTCTGTGTGTGTCTCTCTCTGTGTCTCTCTCTCTCTCTCTCTCTCTCTCTCTCTCTCTCTCTCTCTCTCTCTCTCTCTCATGCCCCCTTCCCTCCATCTCATCCTGCTTCATTCATGTAAATCCAACTTGTTCTCCAAGAACACAATTCTGTTCAAGAAACCCCACAGACCCTGTGGTCCTCCCCTGAAGCTTAACAGGGCCGCTCACTCCTTCAGGTACCACAGCATCCCCTCATCCCTTGTTATCTACCTGCACCTGAAAACCCTTGTCTAAATATTTCTGTCTCTCCCTAAAGCACTGCAAGTTCCCTGAGAACTCTATTTATTGTTGTAGTTACTTTATGCAGAAATATTGATAGTCAGATAAACAAATTCACTGAATCCAACCACAGATAATCTTAAACTTTAAAAAAAAAATCAAGAAAAAATACTACAGACATCAAAGACAAAAATATGAATAAGTTAATATTCTGGGGGCTGTTTGGAGAATGCAGCAATGCATAGAATATGAAAGTATTAATTTTATCAAGTTTGTACAACCTCAAGAAGCATATGCTGGTCACAAACTTGGGGTCTGTTAATTAACCAACTGCTAACACATAGTAGGTGTTCAATACATGCATGTTGAGGGGCTCTACTGCTTGCTTAACACGCACCAGGCCGTGGGTCTGATAATCAATACTGTGTGAAACCAAGCCTAGTACCACACGCCTGTAAATCAGCATTCCAGAGAGAGGGAGAGAGAGGTGGACCAATCAGAAATTCAAGGCCATCTCAGGCCACAAAGCCAGTTTGAGCCAACCTGGAGTACATGAGACCCTATCTAAATAAATAAATAGGTATTACTAGAGGGACAAAAGTCTACATCCTCAACTAGAATAGAGTTGAGAATTACTAACGAAGTAACTGAGCAGGATGAAGTATGTGTTTTTCCTTTATTGAATTTTTGTCTCAATCGATTACAATGTATCTATTTGCTTCCAAAAAATCCCACAAAGATATCATGCTGGCTAGTTTTATGTCAATTTGACACAAGCTAGAATCATTTTAAAAGACAGAATGTCAACTGAGAAAATTTCCTCACCAGGTTGGTCTGTGGACAAGCCTGTGGTACATCTTCTTGACTGAAGGTTGGCACGGGAAAGCCCAGCTCACTGTGGGCAGTGCCACCCCTTGCAAGGGGCTCCTGGGGACAACGGGAAGGCGGGCTGAGCGAGTCATGAGGAGCGACCCAGTAAACACCCCTCCATGGCTTCTACCTCAGCGCCTGCCCTGATTTCCATTCACGGTGGAGTATGATCAGGAAACATGAGATTAAATGAACCCTCCCCTCCCCAAGTTGCTTTTGGTCATGTGTCTATCACAGCCACAGAAATTCTAAGACAAACATACTAAGAAAAAAGTGCCAACTTCCTAACCTCCTCATCCCTGCCTGTGAGCTAGCCAAGCCAGCCACCTTCCCTCCTCATCCCTGCCTGTGAGCTAGCCAAGCCAATCACCTTCCTGCCCCATCCCTGCCTGTGAGCTAGCCAAGCCAATCACCTTCCTGCCCCATCCCTGCCTGTGAGGTAGGCAATTTTAAATGCTGGTAGGCACTCTTCTGTGATGTCTAATCTATACTTGGGGCACATGCATACATGAGGATTCTTAATTTACAAAACTTGGGTTCCAGTTTTATTCAGTTTTATAAAACTTGCCCTTTTCATTTAATAATGTACAATTGGCATCTGTCCAAGACAGGGAATAGAGGCCAAGTTCATTCTTCCCAATACTCCATAGTGTATATGCACCATAATTCAGAGGCGTTCTCCTACAGATGAGCATCCATCTTGTTTCTGCTTTAATGGAAGTTCTGAAAACCAAGATGTCAAGATTGCTCTGACATTTCCAGAGCATGCACAATCTGAGTGCTCTCTCTGCTGGCCACAGGTGCCTCAACCTTTCATGCAGACTCAGTTGTCTGAAAGGCTAGCGCACTCAAGCAACTGTCTTTTTGCACAAAGCCCATTATCTGCCATGTGTCTGTGTGGGATAAATATTTAACAACTATTGAATTGAACCAGAAACTAACCAGTCAGAAATCAGCTGAAAGGTTTCTGACTATAGTGTTCACTGTGTTTTATTATTTGGGTAGAAAGTAAAAATAGGAAAATTTCATTTCTAACCTCATATACTTACACTGTGTTTGAATATCAACACACTTCATAACTTACATATAGTCCATTGGTGTGCTAGTATGTTTCTTCATATGGGTGGGTTCTAATATTATTTTTGTGACTTAAAACTGCTCTTTTGATAACTGTTAGAGGATGTAGGCCTGGCACTAGAAGACAGAGGTTCTCCATTCTAAGGCTGCCACACTAGCCTGAACAGAACTAAGTTGAACCTGTGGAAGATTCAGACTTCAAAAATCTACCCTGAATATTCCTTAAATGATTTAGTGTGTGTGTGTGTGTGTGTGTGTGTGTGTGAGTGTGTGTCCATGAACACACGTGTTAGGATGTACATTTGCACAAGAGTCTGTGGAGGCCAGAAAAGGGTATTGGATCTCCTGGAGCCAAAGTGACGAGCAGTTTTGAGTCATCTGATGCAGTGCTGGGAACTGAACTCAAGTCTTCTGGAAGAGCAGTAAGTGCTCTTAACCAGAGTCATCTCTCCCCATCCCCTACCCTTAATATTCTGTGTGTGTGGGGGGGGGTGTACATGTGTATACACTCATACCCCTGTATGCGAGTGCACATGCATCTGTGTGTAAGATGAATTGCTAAACAGTCTTATTAATAAAAACCCGGAGCCAGATATTGGGGTGAAAAACTGAGAGATCAGAGGAATAGGACAAGCCACAGACAACCTCACCTCACCAACTCCTCAGCTTCCAAAGAGAACTACTTCCTGTATACCCACCCCTATATGCCTTTCTGTTCTGCATCTCATTTCCTCTCTCCACCCAGCTACATCATTTCCTCTTCCTGCCCAGCTCTGTCACTTCCTGTCTGTCTATACAGACCTCCAGACCTTTATGGTTAGTGCTGGAATTAAAGGTATGTACAACCATGCCTGGCTCTGCTCCCAGTGTGGCCTTGAACTCAGATTTCCTGACTTCTATGTTTACTATAGTGGCTGGCTTTTTCCTCTGATTCTCAGATAAGTTTTATTGGGGTGCACAATATATTGAGGACACAATACATCACCATGTATGTGTGCAGATGCACACGGAGGCCAGAGGTAGACGTGAAGTATTTTTTTCTCCTGTGCTCTACTTCATTTTTTTTTTAGACAGAGTCTCTCACTGAACCTGGAGCACATGAACCAGCTAGTCAGTGAACCCAGGGATCCCCCTGTCTCCACGCCCCAGTACACTGCTGGATATGAGTGCTGGAGCTCAGAACTCAGTTCTCGGCAAGCACTGTAGGGACTAAAATACCTCCTAATCCCTGCCACCCTGAACGTCTTTACTTGGTATCTCTAACACAAAGTACTGGTATCTGTATATGATTTCCAGTTTAGGGGACTCACTCCAATCTAATAATACTTAGGAGTATCTGGAAATCTTTTCACATGTGTGGTTCAAGGGCTCTGCCTTTGCAATATACGATCCATTAGATCTGGAACCAGACCTGGCAATCAACATTTTAAAAAGACTAGTTAAAAGATCCTCCCCAAGACTAGAACTCTAGTTAGTATGGCCATTTTTTCTAGATGGTGGGTCCAGAACTAAAGCGTGATGAATCCACGCTGGCCTCCACTGATAAAAGCACACCACCAGGTTCAACGTCCAATGAGACTATTTGAAGAAACCACTGAGGAAACAGCTTAACTTACCCTGCCATGAAAGTTAAAAATACCAATTGTTAGTTTAATAGTGGATTTAACTGTAGTGCATGCTCCATATGTCTTAAACAGCAAACAAGTGCGTGTTTCTTCTCCACATTTTTTTAATGATGTTGTTTTCCTATTGAAATCCAACTTAGGTCAGTGTTTCTGGGTTGTTTTTCCCTCACCATAGCCTGCAATGCTGGATCCTAAAACTATACAGACACCAATCTTTTTAGATCCATGGGATTCATATTCCCCACGGGTTAAAGACTCTGCTGCTTATTATCTGTATATTTAAACAGACACATTAACTTTCTGATCCTGGGGTTTAACTCTACCTTCACATGTAGAGATGACAGCAGATATAGAACTGGCCAGTCACAGGGACACTCATAGTTTTGGAATCCCAGAGAAGCTACTTCACCAAGCACACGCTCTACTCATCAGTTGGAATTTTGTTTCAACTCATGTAAATAAAAATACTTCGCAAAGACATAAATAATAAAAACCCTAGACTTTGATAACCTCTATGACTTGGTCCTGGAAACAGAGGAGGCAGAATGGAGAGGTCAAATGACTGTCATGAAGCAGGACAGTCATGTTTCCCTCCCCTCGACATCATAAAATACCCGTGAAGATGCTTGTGAATGCGCCGATCAAAGGACCCGAACCATAGAGGCCAGGTGGTGGTCATCATACAGAGACTGTCTTTGTACATCAGCACATGGGTTTGAAAGGCAAACAGGAAACCACCCTGTTTGAAGGTAGGCTCAGAAATACTTAAGAAAGCAGCTTCCATCCAGGACTTAGAGCCCCTTTAAGTCACTGGGCTATCTCCATCTGGCATCCCAGATAAACCACAGAGACCATGTGAAACTGATGATGTCCTCTGGTGGACTGCATGCTCCCCAGGACATATCAGGGTTCCCAGTGGTCAGTGGGCACCAACAGTCAGTGAGGCTTTGCCGGAAAGGATTTTAGTGGTAAATAAAACCAAATCAACCAGACTCTCACCCAAGAGAGTTTTACAACTTCTGACACATTTTCTCCACATGCTCCTTGCTGTCTCTAGTAAGTACAAAGGTCAGGGCTGAAAGCCTGGTCTTCAGAACACTGTTCAGACTCCCAGGACCAGAGTCCCTGGGACCACACAGGAGAGCCTGGTCATCACGTGTCTTCCATACATGCTTCATCCTTTTTCCTTCCTCCAGCCTAACACACACAAAGCATCGGCCATGATTAGGTTGGTCATAACTCGGGGCCTCAGGTTACCTCTACAGCCTGATCATCTAAAATGTAAATCCTGGCCCCTCGATCCCATTTCTAGACAGGGACGTGAACAATCATCAACCAAGATCAGATTCCACAAGATGGATTTGAAGCATTCTGAATAGAGATTATGTATGATAATCCCCAGCATGGCCCTGAAAAGGAGAGCTTAATTATTTAACAAGTGAATACCTAACTTTCTCCCTTACCAGAGGGCCAAAGCCTCAGAGTTTAAAGACCAGCTCTGCAACCTGTCACAAGGGGAGTCCAAGATGTCGAAGTTATTGCTTTGCAAATACACTTTCGAAACATAATCAATATTTTCCTTCAATGCTGATGACAAAGCAACCAAGCCACTTCGTTTTCATTGCTTGCAAGCTGCACAAATGATTTGATCTCTTTAATACTTCACTCATAGTAGCAGCCTCTGAGCTATGACTAACTCACTCCCCAGCATCACTGCTGGCTCCAGATGGCAAGAAACGCATTCCCTTCACTCCTGCCTGAAAAGCAATTCTGATTTCCCCCTTTCTTTTTCATCCTTCCATTTCACCTGCAGTAATTATTTCCGCTCCAAAACAAAACGGGTGGCGAGAAAGAGGGACACCAGGCTAAGGTTAGTACAGGTAAATTTACTCTGTTTTGGATGGAGTGTGAACCCTGCAGCTTTAAATCTTGCTGCATCGAGCCCTGGATTTCTTCCATAACTGAGCTACAAAATGGTAACAAGAAAGGAGGAAAAAATGCCTCTTCCTCCCAGCCAGTCCTTCCACAGCTCTTCAGCAAGACTGCCAGTGGCCAGCCCATCCCCCACACCCTCCCAGCCCAGAGGCGCAGCAAGTACAGGTGGGCTGGGCACCGGACCTTGGCCTCAGGCTTCGCCCACATCCGGCGATCAAGGTCAAGGGCGAGCGCTTCCTTTCCCAGCCTAGGAGCTCGGGGAGCCGCTGCCAAAGTTTCAGGCCCGGCTGGGGCCAGCGCGGCTCTTGCAGCCCCTTGCCCGCGGACACCTACCCAGTGCCCCCTGCTCCAGACCGGGCGCTGGGTCGGCACACCATGCCACCTGGTCCCCACTCACCTCGGGTGGACATGGCTCAGGCAGCTGCAGCCGAATCAGGAGGGAGAGGAGAAACCCGCAGGGCAGGGCGTGGGGCGGATAGGATCCCGAGACGCGCACACGGGCTCGCGCGCCTCCCCGGCCCCGGGCGGACGCCTCCCGCAGGACACCTGCTCGGCGGCGCTCCGGGCGGCCCGGCGGGCAGGCGGGATCTGCAGGGCGGCGCAGCTGACAGCAAGGACCGGCTGGGCGGGGCCGTCTCCCCCGCCCGGTGCCCGCAGGCAGGCCGGGCCCACTCGGGTCCAGGGGGTGCTGGGGACGCACTGTGCCCTCTTGGCTATCGCCCTGGGCAGAGCTTTGTTCCTGAGCAAGGTGGGGCATGTGATGGGGGTCTGCGTCGTCCACACTCTGGACCCGCGTCCCTGATGATGATGATGCGGTGGGGGGTTGGGGGGAGGATGGCTGTCAGTGAATGCTTTCCAGCTTCCAGCCTTGGTCCCAGAGAGACATTGTTAGAAGGAGTGATTCTATGCCTTCCGTGAGTGCTGCCCTTGACTGGAGGAAGAATTCCGTGGACACCTGACGGGGGTTGGCTCTGACTGCCCAGCAGTCTTCGGCAGTTCAGAAATGTTCAAAGAACAGGTGGGCACAATTCTAGGGAAAATAATCAGATAATTGGAGAAAGTCCAACCATATGATCTATGGGGAGGGAAGTGTTAGAAAAAAGATATAATGAGAAAAGAAAATTGCGAACTTCAATAGCAACCACTAAACTCAGCAACTAAAATCAACTGGCTGGCTGTCACCCTGACACCATCCCTTCTCCTGCCTTTCAGGCAGAAGGGTAGCCAACGGGTCACAGTCCGGTTGCTCCAGGCTCAAGATGCCTTCTTTCCCTCTAGCCTCAGCTCACTACTGATTCTTATCACCTGAGTTAGCCCGTGTCAGGTAGTGGGCCCACAGTAGTGAAAACGGGCATGGCCCATGTCAGGTAGTGGGCCCACAATAGTGAAAACGGGCATGGCCCATGTCAGGTAGTGGGCCCACAATAGTGAAAACGGGCATGGCCCATGTCAGGTAGTGGGCCCACAGCAGTGAAAACGGGCACGGCCCGTGTCCAGAGGAGCTTGCATCTCCTGGAATGCTAAGGACCTTTGTACCTTGTGCACGGCTGTCCACCTGTGTCACCTCTAACTACTCCCCAAACACATTACATGATCCTCTGTCTGCTGACATTTCTCAATAACGATGTTTTCTGCCCGCCGCCTTTCTTCGCCCTCACTGTTCTTTGTAAACACCTTCCTCTCCACCTGAATTACCCTGTAAGCCATCTCATGAAATGTCCCAGCTACTTCAATGCCCACTGACCCCTCAACTTCCACGTGTTTTCAGAAATGCCTGTTTGTACCGAACACACACTACTTAAAATGTGTTGTTTTGTGTTGCTGTTTAATGATTGTGTTGCGTGTCTCCTCTTCCCCCAGAGCACTGTAAAAACTCCGTGAATGTGGCAGTCCCGCGGAATTGACTTAGTTCTGAAAGTATGTTCCAGAGCATGTATTGTAGTGGATGTCCTACAGGAACAGAGGTCCCAGAACTGGGTGCCTGTCTACGCTTGGCCTTGTGACAACACCTAGTCCCTTTCTTCATCTGCTGCTGTCATTCTGGTCCTTGTGACCTCATTGTGCAACCACAGATAGATACAGTACAAGCAGATCTTACCCTCATGTCCTTAAGACGCTTGGAATAGACCACACAGATGGCCATAAAATATGCTCCCAACTCTGTCTGGAATAAGGCAATGTACACCGTGTTTTCAGGCAGAGACGAGTGCAGCCAGCGCTCGAGTCAGCTGTGTCGTCCACAAATTCCACCAACTGTGACATTGTCCTGTCAAATGCAGAGGCACATGCCGGCAGTCCCAGCTCCCAGGAGGCCAAGGCCAGAGAAGAGGGTCATGAGTTCAAGGCCAGCCTGGGCTACATAGAAAATAAATGGTGTTTGTATTGATCATGGATGGCACCCCCCACCCTACCCGACCTCCCCACCCCCCCACCCGCGCATGCCCCCAGTTTCCTAAACTAACTAATATATCATTTTATATTGCATTTACATTGCATTAGTTATTGTAACTAAGCTGGAAATGGTTTAAAGAACACAGTCAGAAATGTACAGTTTACAGGCAGCTATGACAGCATTTAATAAAGTTAATTAAAGTTTGACTATCCACTCCAAGGGACACTGGAACTAGCAGACACTGAAGGATATGTGTACTCAGGACCTGGGAGCTTAAAAAATAGGTTTACTGTTAGAGATCATCATTAGCTAAAAGTAGGTTTTCCTATTAGTTGGATTTTATCTTCAAGTTTAGTATCAGTTCCAAGTTTTAAAATGTATATGGTTAGCTTATATATCTATACTTGTTTAGTGTGTGTGTGTGTGTGTGTGTGTGTGTACACACGCTTGCACATAGGTGCATGGATGGGTGTTGGAGGTTGTATCAGATGTCTTTCTCTGTTACCCGCCACCTTTTTTTTGAGACGGGGTCTCTTCGCTGAACCTGGAGCTCACTGTTCCCACTACCCTGGTTGGAGGATGGGATCTACCTGTCCCTTCCACAGCCCTAGTGCTGGATTCAGGCACATGCCAGCACACCAGCTTTTCTGGGGGCTCTGGGGGCCTGAGTACCAGCTCTAGCGCTTCAGGGTAAGCATTTACCCACTGCACCATCTCCTCAGCCCGGAGACTTGTAATTCGCAGCAATGCTACTGTGGAATGCCCTCAGAGTCAGTCATGTTCCAGAACATCTGTAGTCTTAGAAATCTAAGAACAAAGTCTCCCAACCTCTAAAAATCAAGACAGTCTCTTCTAAAATCATAACTGCTGTGCAAGCAAGCTGGAAAAACAAGATATCTATGAAAACATAGTGAGTGCCACTTTAAAGATTAATGAATGCCATACTATAAATTCTATATGACAAACGAGAGGAGTTTGGATTGACCAAAAGAAGAAACATATTCCGATCTGTCTGGGAAAAAAATGGTTAGTTACTTTTGACTCTTGCTAAAAATACACTTTCAACTTTGAGTGGAAGGAAGCTACTGAGCATTATTCATGCTTTCTGTCTTTAAATGATTGAATATTGATTTTTCACTCCCACAGCTTTTGGCTGTTGCTAACTATCTCTTTTCATTAACCTGAACTTCTTACAAGTAGTGTGAGAATAATTCTGCTTCATGCATAACTTCTAGTAAAAAAAGGATACTTCATACTTCTGCATCAAACACTTTTAGGACCATCTGTGTGGCAGACAGTGAGGAAGTCAAACAAGGGAGGCCAGACCTCAGCTAGCATGTGAGGTAGAGAGGGTGACTCTCAGGCTATTTGTTCAGTCAGGCCTCAAGAGGAGATTAGGTGCTGGGCGGTGGTGTCGCACGCCTTTAATCCCAGCACTCCATAGGCAGAGCCAGGCAGATCTCTGTGAGTTCGAGCCCAGCCTGGTCTATAGAGTGAGATCCAGGACAGGCACCAAAGCTACACAGAGAAATCCTGTCTTGAAAACAACAGCAACAACAACAACAAAAAAAAAAAAAAAAAAAAAAAGAGGAGGTTAGGTGACCTCAGGTTGGTGGAATCTCAGACTCTCAAGAAAACAAAGCAAAATTCTACTTCATAGAAGCATCCTCAGGGATGGAGGAATGGCAAGTCAGTCAAGAGAACTTGCTACTCTTTCAGAAGACCTGAGTTCAGTTCTAGCATCTATGTAAGCTGTTCCAATGACCTGTAATTCGAGCTCCAGGGGATATGACTCCTTCTTCTGACCTCCGTGGACACCCATTGACACGTATACACACACATACACACACACACACACATACACACACACACACAGAGACACACTCACACACATACACACGCAAACATAATACACACACACACACACACACACACACACACGGGGGGGGGGGCGTAAATATTTTTAAAGCATTCTCAATGTAAATTCCAACAATTTCCACGGAGTAAAAGCCACCAAAAAATGATGCAAACTTCAAAGATCATCAATACACATGAAAATAATCAATTCTGTTCTGACTCAGTCAGAATAGCAGGTATAGATACTAAGTGGGATAGAGATTACAATTCCCATGCAGCAAATATAAATTAGGGGTAAAATATATAAATATTATAATAACAGATACATATCACCAAGCCAGGAGACTACCAAAAATGACTGAGTAAAATAAAAAAGAAGAAAGCAGAAACAAAATTACTGTCAGAATTTTAAATCTAATGGATAGGAATAGAAGAAACAAGGAAAAAGGAAGTGGCGTAGAAAAACTACAGGGAAGAAAGCTTTGAAAATTTAGGAGGCAGGAAACACACACAAAAATGGTTAAGGTGGATGAAGGAGACACCAGACTGGGACTCAGGTCAGAGCAGTGCTCAGCCCTCATCAGAGAAGCAGCTTCTTGCTGAAGATGGTGGTTAGCACAGAGACCCACACTGGACAATGTGCAGACAGTGAGAGACTTTGGAGCGGTTAGCTCTAAATGGGATGGCTTCATCAAACCCCTCCCCTCAAGGCTCAGAAGAGGAAGAGGAGGAAGAAAGAATCTAAGAGCCAGAAGTGGAGGAAGACTCCAGGGAAACTGTGTCTCCCAGACACAGCAGGATGGATGCACACATGAACTCACAGAGACTGTGACAGCACACACAAGCCTGCACAGATTCAAACAAGACAAAATCCCAGCACTGGGAAGCAGAAGTGGACACAAAGTCCCACCCCTAACCAGGAAGCTATTTGCAATTGATACCTGCTGGGAAAGGAAAATCCGTTTTCTCAAATGGAGCGTGACTGGGTATCTCAACCACACTCCAGGTAAGCCCCATGCCTAGGAGTACCTGGCCAACACAAAACAGACTTCATGTTTTTTGCATACTTTTGTTTCTTTTCTTTTGCATTTTGTCTTACTGATTTTCTTTATTGTTGTTTGGTTGTTTTCTTTTTTTGGTTTTCAGTTTTGGGTTTTTTTTTTGTTTTTTTTTTTTTTTAGTTTTTCTTTTTTTGAGAAAGAACATGAAGTTGGATGGATAGGAAGGTGGGGAGGATCTGAGAGTTGGGGGAAGAGAAATAATATGATCAAAACATACTATATGAAAAGATATTTTATTTTATTAGTTTTTTGAGACAGAGTTTCTTTGTGTAGCCTTTGCTGTCCAGGAACTCACTCTGTAGACTAGGCTGGCCTCAAAGTCACAATATGGTGACATATTGTGTACCCTAATAAAATTTGTATGAAGATCAGAGAACAAAACAAGCCACTAGATTAAACATAGATGCCAGGCAGTGGTGCTGTGGGATAACGCTTTTGTACACTGGTTTAATAAAATGCTGATTGGCCAGTAGCCAGGCAGGAAGTATAGGTGGGGCAAGCAGATAAGGAGAATTCTGGGAAGAGGAAGGCTGAGTCAGGAGTTGCCAGTCAGACACAGAGGAAGCAAAATGACAAGGCAGAACTGAGAAAAGGTACCAAGCCACGTGGCTAAACAAAAATAAGAATTATGGGTTAATTTAAGTGTAAGAGCTAGTCAGTAATAAGCCTGAGCTAATGGCCAAGCAGTTATAATTAATACAAGCCTCTGTGTGCTTACTTGGAGGACACAAGTGAAAGAGATTTGTCCTGACTGCTGGCCGGCTGGGACACAGAAAAACTTCCAAGTACATAGTGGTGGCACACACCTTTAATCTTAGCACCCAGGAGGCAGAGATCCATCTGGATTTCTGTGAGTTCAAAGCCATCCAGGACTACATGAGATTGACTCAGTCTAGAAGAGAAACAGAGCCAGGCATGGTGGCACCAGCACTTGAGATCTCATGCCTTTGCTTGGGAAGCACACACACCTTTAATCCCAGGAAGTGATGGTTGGGTGGAGAAAGGTATAGAAGGTGTGAGGAGACAGGAACTAGAGGCTTTTCAGACTGAGGAGTCCTAGAGGTAAGACATAGCAGTGGTTTGTTCCTTTGTCTCTCTGATCTTTCAGCATTTACCCCAATATCTAGTTCTGGGCTTTTAATTAAAAGACCTATTAGAATTCGTGTTACATCTGGTGCCCAACCACACAGAACCCCACGCACCCCTACTGGGGCTACTCATGTGACCAAACCCTAAGTGGCTGCTGGTGACTTTCTCTGCCCTGCAGAGCTGCTTGAAGCCCCAGGAATGCCTGAATACAGCGACTGTGCTGGGAACCTGTAGGCCAGGCAGCTCACGTGGCAATGATTCTTGTAACCACTAGATTCATCCAGACTGCTGGACAAGGCCATATAGATTTTGAGCAACTTTCATCCAACTTTTGGGGCACAAATTCACAAAAACAACAACAACAACAAAACACTTGCCTATGGCAAAGACCCAAGTTACACAGGGCCAGAATCTCCACCCCATCTCGGCTGGAGTCACTACCCTGCAGGCTAAGTTTTTGTTGCAGTCTCTCTGCAGCAAACTCCCCAGGCCCAGGCTCTAAACACGCTGGAAACAGCTGCTTTTGCGTGTTCCCCCATACAAACAGCTGGCTCTCTTTCCTTTGGCTTTCTCTGGGCCCCCTCCTCAGGCTGCTGTCACACCATCATCTGAATCATCATTGTCAACAGATTTGGTGAGTCAACTGGGATTTCTTAAAGGGAGGAATTAGTTAAAAGAAAGTTTTTTCCCACATTTAAAAATGGGAAATAGTTTTACAATGGAGGGAGTTTGGTCTCTGTTTGATAATATGATTGATGGTCTGAAAATGGAACAATTAAATGAGAGGATAATTAATGTTGATGGGATTTATGTAATGTCAATTATAAATATTATTTGTTTGATCATTTCTGTTTTATCATTTAAAAAGTTGGTTTATATAAGTGCCAAGTTGGTTGATATGAGTGCCAAGATACAAGTCTTATAAAAACTTATTAAAATAGATCATAGAGATATTCAGACCCAGACAGAAGAATTTAAAGGAGAACCAATCTCAGCATTGAATTACAAGGTTACAGAGAAACAGCCGAAGACTTTCAAACAGCCAACCTTAATCTATCCAGTAACCTCACAGGAACTGACAAATGATAGATATCCTCAAGATTTGAGGAGATTCAAAAAAGTAATAGTATCATATGACATCCACTCATCTCTCATGAAGCAGATATTAAACTTGTGGTCAACGTGTAATAGAATTAACCCTCAAGACTAGAGAGATTTGGTTACAGCAGTTTTAGAGGTTGGTCCCCAATTATAATGGAGGACCTGGTGGAAGGATGAGGCTAAGACCATTGAACAATGGAGTAGGGCTAGAGGTATGGAAATCTCCCAAGATCAACTTCTTGGAGAAGGCAATTATGCTAATATACAAAAACAATTTTTACATGATGACCATACCCCTGGCTTTATGCCCAATGGCAGCCTTAAATGCTTGCAACAGAATTGAAGAAGTAGGAAAGAAAACTGAGTCATTTATAAAAGTTATACAGGGCCCAAAAGAAACCTTCACTGATTTCTTACAGACTGACTTCAGCAATAAATAGAATGATACCAAATTCAGAAGCTAGACAGATAATCATTGAATCTTTGGCTTTTGAAAATGCTAATGCACAATGCAAAGGGGTAATTAGGCCATTAAAGGCAAGATCAGCACCTTTGGAGGAATGGATCTGAGATACAATAAATATTGAATCTCGATCATGATGATGCTTGGATAGGAGAGATGATTTTCAGAGGTTTGAATTAAAAAAAAAGTAATGTTAAATGTTTCAATTGCAGTAAACAAGGTCACCTAAAAAGGTACTGTAACCAGGTCATTCTTAGAAACAATGTTTTTTCAAGCAGCAATGGCAACAGAATGCCCCTCCCCTCTGGATTATGCAGATGGTGTGGTAAAAGCAGACATTAGACTAAGGAATGTAGGTCAGTAAGGGACAGACAAGGTAATCCCTTGCCATCCGGAAACTCTCTGAGGGGCTTCTTGCAGGTCCCCATGTCAAATTTGGTTCAGTGCTTTCTTGTCATCATGGAGGAAAGTCCTTCCCAGAGGAATTAAAGAACCTAATGCCTATTGTAAAAAACCATATTCTGGATTCTAGAATAACTATAGAAGAAAGAACAAAAAATTCAGGAGAAACCAGAAATCAAAATTGATAAAGATTAAAAGGAGAACCTCCCCAAAGTTGGGGTTGGGGAAGGGTTTTGTTTTTGTCTTTCTGGAGAATGAAGGCTAGGAATCTGAAGAACACTGGAAAAATGAGACATATGAAGAAAAAGGACAAATCATCCAGAAAAAATGTCCCCACAGAAAATATTTTCTACAGTGAACCATGACCACGCCTAATGCAATCTCTGAAGTCTCCAAAAAGATGATAGGACTCCACAACAATGATTCCACATGGACAATGATAATGCCATTAAGCTGACAAACACCACCAAAAAATCAGCTTTGGACTACAAACTGCTCAGAACAATATCAAGATGGCGAGCTGAGATAATGATACAGCCTCAAAATCTACTCCAATCAGAAATTGACCATAATCCTAAAATGTATTTATGTCTCCATAAGACTACCAGTGCCCCCAATCAGCAGGAAGTAGCCTACACCCACATTCCAAAAAAGTGGATTATGGATGTTTGTCTTTGTTTAGTAGTTCATTAAAAATGGTTATTGGTCATAGTCTAAAAGAAGAAAGGGGGATATGATATAGAAATGATAGGATAAAAAAGTAGATTATTGAATCTACTCTTAAAAAATGATATAAAAATAATAGGATAAAAGGGTAGATTATTGAATCTACTCTGAAAAGAAAAAAGGGAGGATATAGATATAAGATAAGGTAGATTATTGAATCTACTTTTAAAAAGCAACTACTTGTTTTAAATATTTTACATTGGATTGGATTTTTGTATATTGTATACAAATTTTGTACATTGATACAAAATTGAAATTATTTTTGTTAGAATATACTGTACATATACTTCTAATCTTGTTCAAGGTATTGTACCTATACAGTTCATTTAACAATGTAATGCAATTTTCTAGTCCTTGAAAGTTATTATTACCAACTATTTAGGATAATAAAGAAATGCAGTCGGGCGGTGGTGGCGCATGCCTTTAATCCCAGCACTCAGGAGGCAGAGCCAGGCAGATCTCTGTGAGTTCGAGGCCAGCCTGGGCTACCAAGTGAGTTCCAGGAAAGGCGCAAAGCTACACAGAGAAACCCTGTCTCGAAAAACCAAAAAAAAAAAAAAAAAGAAAGAAAAAAAAAAAAAAAGAAATGCAGGTTAGTAGTTAGTCACCTATTACAATGGAACTTGTCAGGTTAGGCATGTTTTCAAGGTCAAACAGATTTATTTTATATAAACAGGTCATCTTCAAACACTTCAGAGATCTACAGAATATTGCATTTAAGATGTTTTAATAATAGATTTTTTTTTTTATGACAATGAGACATGTCTGCTCCTGGCAGCACCAATCTACTTCAGAGAAGATGATGGACATCAGAGAAACTCCATATGGAGTTTACTTTCTTTGTGGCAAGTTAGCCACTGGGCAAGAAACTGCCCTTGCCTTGACTGCTGATAGTATGCTGTCCAAATGGACAAACGGGGCACAACAAATGGACTGCTGCACACAAGGTAGGACAGCCTTTCAGAAAATCCTGCTTCACAGAAAAGTATGTCAGATAAGCTAGGCCTGTAGACCAAAGATGATGCCCCAAAGTTGCAGAGGAACCTTGGGTCCAGGCAGCCAGTTGTTTCTGTCATTTCTTACAGTTTTTTGGAAGTCGCTTGCTTGTACTTCCTGCTTACTTAGGTAATATTATTTCCTTCTTGGGTCTCTGAGAGAGGAGATTAGATAGTTACAGTTATAGTTTTCCTTGTTAACAAATTCAGAAAAGAAACTCACTAAAGAGGTGTAAAGTGTATAAGTTTGAAAGACATCAAAAGATAGTATTCAGTTGGTAATATAAGTTAGGATAGAAAGTGAATTAGGTACACATTTTGGACTCACCAAAATAGGATAGATAATGGAGTATTTTCTCTGAATTTGTCAAATGTTCATGGATTGAACATTGTTAATGTAATTCTTGACTTTATATATATATAGAGAGAGAGAGAGAGAGAGAGAGAATATACTTATACTTACTGTATATAGTTTTTCTTATATTAGTTATAACCTTTTTTATTATTTTAGACAAAAAGGGAAATGTGGTGATATATTGTGTACCCTAATAAAATTTGCCTAAAGATCAGAGAACAGAACAAGCCACTAGATTAAACATAGATGCCAGGCAGTGGTGGCACACACTTTTAATCCTATCACCTAGGAGGCTGAGATCTGTCTGGGTCTCTGTGAGTTCAAAACCACCCTGGACTGTATGAGATTGACTCAGTCTAGGAAAGAAACAGCCAGGCAGTGGTGACACACACCTTTAATCCCAGGAAGTGACGGCTGGATGGAGAAAGAGAGATAAGGTGTGAGGAGAAAAGAACTCGAGGCTTTTCAGACTGAGGAGTCCTAGAGGTAAGACCTGACAGTGGCTTCTTCCTTTGTCTCTCTGATCTTTCAGCATTTACCCCAATATCTAGTTCTGGGCTTTGTATTAAAAGACCTACTAGAATTCGTGTTACAGAGATCCACCTGCCTCTGCCTCCCAAGTGCTGGGATTAAAGGTGTGCGCCGCCGCTGCCACCCAGCTGGAAAAAATACTTTAAATAAAAACAATTTTAAAGGATAGATGGAGGATAGGAGAAGGATTGATATATAAGTAATAAAAATCCTAAGAAAGAGTTAAGAGGAGCACCAACATTGGAAGAAAACAGCTGAGAATACGGCGAATGTCAACAAACTAAGGAAATACAAACATATCAACTGGAATGAGTTAAAGACGGAAACAGACACATTGCCTTGAACCTGGACAATACTAGACTGATCTAAAAAGCAAAGAAAAATAAACACGCAGAAACCAAGGTGGTCCTAACCTGGAAACATCATCCCTACTAGCTATCTTTCATGGTGTTTGGGTGTTGGTTAAGAGCTATTCAGGCCACCTGGGGATAAAATTAATTAAACATCAGTCTACCTAGTTATGAATCCTATGAGTTAAAATATGACTGGCCCAGCAAGATATTCCCACTGGCACAACAGTGGCATGAAGGTTACAGGAGCGGCCAACCACTTTCTGATCGGCTCTAAGGCCCATCCATAAGATGGAGCTCAAGAACCCACAACTAGGTAGTCCTAGACCCTAGAGAAGAACCTACTGCTCCTATTCTGTTTAACAGACATAATATTAAGCTGACTCCTAATGACGTATCATTATACCCACGGATTCATGCATAGACTGGTGTATCAGGCTTCCTCAGAGAAGTTACTTTTTGTAGTGCTATTGACTAATAATACAGAGACCCACAACTGGCCAACATGCAGAGAATGAGACTTGAGAATATTCAGTGCTAATGGACATTTGTATCACACCCTTTCCTCTCAAGGCTCAGGGATCATCACAGAAGAGGAGAGCAGAAAGACTATAGGAGCCCTGGGTGTGGATGAAGACAGAAAGACAGTGCATTCCCGACACAGCAGGGCAGCTGCACAGAGGAACTGGCAGCTGTTATGATGGCATGCGCAAGACCTGTAAACAATCAAGCCACATAAAAATCCCAACGTGGAGGAGGGAGGTGGTCATAGAGTCCCAGCCCTAGCTGGGGAGCTACTGGCCAATGACAGCCACTGGAACAAGGAGAACTTCCAATATACACATGCATCCTCGTGAGACCTTATTGACTGTTTGGCTGTGTGGGCATCACTTGGAGACCCAGAGAGGAAAATGGACAAACACTTGAAAACCAAGCCATTTCTTGGGCTCACATGGTCTCCAAGGTACAGCAGACATTATTGATAGTTAATCTACGGCATTTGGTGGAGGACCCACAGGGGTCACACTTGAATAGCAAAGCTCAAATATTGCCAGAGTGAAAGATTTATTCTATCTACTCTCGTGGCTTTTAAAAAAGCCTTGAAAAGAGCACTTTGATCTGCAAAGATGGCAACAGCCACTAGAATAAAGAACAATAATGAACAACATCCAGCATTCAATAAAGCAATGGCTGCAGTACTCAGCCTCCAGTAAAAATGGCTAAAGAAGCCAAGGAGAATGTACCTCAAAGCCCAAAGACAAGTCAGTCCTCAACACAGGCTCAGAATGACAGACAGACAGACCGTAACCAGCAGACAATAGTGATGATGTGAATCAACTATGTTCACATATTGAAAAGAAAAAAAGGCAAGGCTATAATGAGAAAAGAAACTGATTTGGCTCTCTCTGTATATATTATATAGCTGTGACAGAATACTTGTGTCCTAATTTGCTTTCTCTCTCAAAAGCCACTTGGAGAGAAAACAGTTTATTTGACTTACACTCCCACATTGCAGGTGGTCAGCAAGGCAAGCCAGGACAAGAACTCAAGGCAGGAACTAATGCAGAAGCCATGGAGGGATGCTTTCTTACTGTCTTGCTCACCTTGGCTTTCTCAGTCTGCTTTCTTCTAGACCCCATGACCACCAGCTCAGGGGTGGCACTGCCCGCAGTGGGCTGGGGTCTCCCATACCAATCATGAATCAAGAAAACACCCCCACAGACTAGACTACATGCCAGTTGTATAGCGGCTCCTCAACTGAGACTTCCTCTTCTCAAATGATCCTGGCTTATGTCAAGGTGACAGAAAACTGACCTTCACAACCGGAGAAAGACAATTTAGAAGATGCAGAGTTAATTTTGACTCATGGTTTCAGAGGTAATTAGATCAGGACTGTGCTAACCTTGTCAATGAATCCATTGACCAGTTCCTAGTTCAATGGACTTATTAGGAAATGGGAGCTAACTGTGAGGAGGGGACTGCTTGGGAGTGTCTTGGAAGGTCTACTCTGGTCCCATTCTCTGCTGCCTGTACTATAAGAATGATGGAGAAAACTCTTCAGAAGGGAAGAAAATTACACTAGATAGAATCAACGGATCTGGGTATCAGAAGTATCAGAGAAGAATTTAAAAATAATTATAACAGTACATTAAGGTATCTGGTGGGGAACTGGAGAGATGGCTCAGGGGTTAAGAGCACGGGCTACTCTTCCAGAGGTCCTGAGTTCAATTCCCAGCATCATATGGTGGCTCACAACTGTCTATAATGAGATCTGGCGCCCTCTTCTGGCCTGCAGGGATTCATGCAGGCAGAACACTGTATACATAATAAATAAATCTTTAAAGAAAAAAAAAGTATCTGGTGGGAAAAGTTGAGAATGATAGGAGAGGGAATTTCAGCAATGAGGTGGAAACTATGAAAAGTCCAATGGCAATATGAGATAATGGACTGGGGCAGAGCTCAGTGTGTAGACTGCTCACCTGGGTTGTAAGCTCTGGGCTCCATCCCTAACACCACATGAAGAAGAGACAAGCAAACCTGCTCACTTTGACTCCTGGGCTCATGAGAACATGGCAAGAAGGTGGCCATCAACAATCCAGAAAAGATTCCCTCCAGAAAGGATTCCCTCCAGCACAGGTCTCTGCTGGCTCTTTGGTTACAGACTTCTAGCCTCCAGACCATGTAACAATAATCATGATCATGGACACTGGGCTAGCTTTCCAGTTCTGGACTTTCTGGCTGGGAGATCAAGACAAGTCATGATACAGGACAAAATCAGTAAAATGGGTCAGGGCAGAGGTAGAAACTAATTCTGCCCCTCACAGGTGTCAGGCCAAAAAGTACTAGCCAAGTCACCCAGGACTCAGCATAAACTTCCTTGTGTTTTGTTCTATGCTGCTTTACAGTTGAATCCAGCATCCAACAGTGCCCTCTTTCTCTGCTGGGCACAATTCTGTCCCGGGTTGGGGACAATCACTGAGGCCTGAGCCCCATGTGGGCACTGTGCCTGCTAGACAAGAGCTGCACCCCTTTGAGACAATTTTAAAAGAAGAAGTTCAATCTTACTTTGAAGGGATTTTTATGCAAGAGGACTCAACTTTTTTTGTTGGTTTTTTTTTTGTTGTTGTTGTTGTTGTTGTTGTAGTTTTGTTTTGTTTTTTCTCACAAAGATCTGCCTGGCTCTGCCTTCTGAGTGCTGGGATTAAAGGTGTGCACCACCATTGCCTGGCTCAAGAGGACTCAATTTTAAGAAATGACCTTTCAAAAGATATTGTTGGCTGATTTCTGGCCTTTGCTTCTAGGTGGGATACAGACAGTCATAGCAAGGTGGTTGTTCTGGCAGCCACAAGGGGTGGGGAAAGCAAGCTACAGAAACTGTAGTTCAAAAGGCACCAGGAAAGCCAGGCATAGCAGCTCAAGCCTGTAATCCCAGTAACTGGAACCAAACATCCAGAAACAGCAAAATCCAATGAGGAGATCAGTGTTTGATGGTGTGTCGGTCAGCTGGCCATCTGTCTTAGTCAGGGTTCCATTGCTGTGAAGAGACACCATGGCCATGGCAATTCTTATAATGGAAAACATTTAATTGGTGGCTTACAGTTCAGAGGTTCAATCCATTATCATCATAGCGGGACATGGTGGCATACAGGCATTCATGGTGCTGAAGAAATACATGTTGACTTGGAGGCAACAGGAAGTGGTCTCCAACACTGCGCGATATCTTGAGCATATATGAGACCTTAAAGTCTGCCTCCACAGTGACACACTTCCTCCAGCAAGGCCACACCTACTCCAACAAGGCCACACCTCCTAAAAGTGCAACTCCCTTTAGGGGCCATTTTCTTTCAAACCACCACATTCCACTCCCTAGCTCTCAAAGGCTTGTAGCCGTATCAAAATGCAAACATGCATTCAGTCCAACTTCAAAGTCTCCATAGTCTATCAGTCTCAACAATGTTTAAAAGTTCAAAGTCTCTTCTGAGATTCATGCAGTCCCTTAACTGTAATCCCCTATAAAATCAAAATGAAAAAACAGATCACATACTTCCAACATATAATGGCACAGGATATGCATTATCACTCCAAAACAAAGGGAAGGGGGCATAGTGAGGAAACACTGGACCAAAGCAAGACTGAAAACCAGCTGGGCAAACTCTAAACTCTGTATCTCCATGCATGTCTGATGTCAAAAACACTCTTCAGCTCTCCCACTCCTTCAGCTTTATTGATTGTAACACACTTCTTTCTCTTGGGCTGGTATATCTTGTGCGTGCAAAGAAACAGAAACATGCTGGTCCGATGCATGACCACAGCCAGTAATTCACAACCCAGATGCTGCATCTACCTGGAGAGTTTATTATAATAGAGGGATGAAGTGAAAGACAGGAAAGAGAAGGAAGGGGGAGAGGTCAAGGGTGCGCACCTCGTGGGAGGAAAAGCAGAAGAGAGAGAGGAAGGGGAGGAGATTTTCCTTAGAATGAGGCTTTTACATCAGGACACAGGGCAGTGCCAAGGGGTCAGATTTCAAGGAGTGGATCAGAATATTAACAGGTATCTCATGACTCTGGCATCTCTAACATCTTGGGTTCTCCAAGTAATCCAGTCTTCAACTTCACAGCTTCACTCAATGGCCTTTCTCTAGGTCTCCACTCAGGGACACCCCTGACATGTGCCTGTCCTCAGCAGCTTTCCTTAGTCACAGAGGCAAAGTCCATAACCTGTTTCTTCTATTCTTAGTTTTAAAGCCAGAACCACATGGCCAAAAGATGCCAAGTTCTGCTGCTTGCTGGGGCTGGAACATGGCCTCTTCATTCAGTCACATCTTCACCAGCTTTCTGGTTTTGATGGTTACCTTCACTGTCTAAGCTTGGCTGTCCTTGAACTTGCTCTGTAGACCAGGCTGGCCCCAAACTCAGAGATCTTCCAGCCTCTGCCTTCTGAGTGCTGGAATTAAAGGCGTGCATCACCACACCCGACTCTAAGCTTTTCTTTAATTCCTTTTCACAAGTTGGAAATTTAGCTGGGTGTGATTTTGACCTGAGGTCACCACTCCCTTTATTCCATTTCTTAATGTTTCTCTCCTTGAACACAGGATTTAGCTCTAGTCTACTTCCTGGTGCCCCTTTTCTCGGTCTGTTCATTTTGTATTTTTATTTGCTCAGCTTGCTCCTTTTCATTATAAATCTTCATTAGGGTTACCACTAATAACCACACAACAGAGTCTATACTAGGCTAGTTTGGGATTTCCTTAGCCAGTGCAATTAATCTAAAATGCTTCACTTTAGCCTTTGGCAGACTTTTTCAGAGAAGGGCAAAAAGCAGCCACATTCTTTACCCAAATATCATAAGAATGATCTCTAGGCAACATACTAAAATGCTTCTCCTCTGAAAACTTTTGAGCTAGCCGCCTGACAGTTCAAATCATTATCAGCACCACTGTCTTCCATGTTCCTACATGGTCCGCTAAGCAGTGCTTAAAGCATTCCACTGCTTTCCTAACCCAAAGACCCAAAGTCCAAATTCCTCCAAACAAACATGGTCAGGCTCATCATAGCAATATCCCAGTCCCTGGCATCAACTTCTGTCTTAGTTAGGGTTTCTATTGCTGTGAAGAGACACCATGACCACCACAAAAAACAAAGGAAAACATTAATTGGGGTGGCTCACTTACAGTTTCAGAGGTTCAGTCTGTTATGGTGGGACATGGCAGTGTGCAGGCAGACATGGTGCTGGAGAAGTAGCTGAGAGTCCTACTTCTTGAAGGCAACAGGAAGTGGTCTCCAACACTGGGCTGTATCTTGAGCATATATGAGACCTGATAGCCCGCCTCCACAGTGACACTTCCTCCAACAAGGCCACATCTACTCCAACAAGGCCACACCTCCCATTAATGCCACTCCCTTTGGGGGCCATTTTCTTTCAAACTACACAGTATCCCTACACCAAACATATCAGCAGTGTTACAAGATGAAACATCTGTTTTGGCTCACAGCTTTGGAGAAGCCAGTTCCTGGTCAGGTAGCCCTGTTGTTCTGGGCTGTGACAAGGCAAAGTGTCCTAGCAGGAATGGGTGCCAGAGTAGAACTGTTTAACTTATGGCTGAGAAACAAGAGAAAAAAAGAGATCAGAACTCCACAGTCCCTTTGGGGTACACTCTCAGTTACCTAAAACTGCGGACCAGGCTTTTAGCCCACAGGGCTTTGGGGCATGCGTAAGAGCTCTACCTGTCAGTTATCCTTCTGCACAGCTTCCCTCTTCACACGCATGTGTGCATGATGGTGGGACACACACACAATGGAACCGTGTGCATGATGGTAGGACATACACACAATGAAACCGTGTACATGACTGTAGGGCACACGCACATTGAAACCGTGTACATGATGGTGGGACACATGCACAATGGAACCATGTGCATGATGGTAGGACACACACACAATGGAACCGTGTACATGACTGTAGGGCACACGCACATTGGAACCGTGTACATGACTGTAGGGCACACGCACATTGAAACCGTGTACATGATGGTGGGACACACGCACAATGGAACTGTGGGCATGATGGTAGGACACACACACAATGGAACTGTGTACATGACTGTAGGACACACGCACAATGGAACCATGTACATGATGGTGGGACAAACGCACAATGGAACTGTGTGCATGATGGTGGGACAAATGCACAATGAAACTGTGTGCATGACGGTAGGAGGTGTGCACAGTGAAACCGTGTACATGGCTGTAGAGCACACACACATTGAAACCGTGTCCATGACGGTAGGACACGTGCACAATGGACATGACTTTGTTCATAACATGCTCTGAGTCTACGGAGCACATTTTCATTTACCAATTTACCCTGGAGATCTTCCTATCTGGGTGTCTGGATGCTGCCCAGGGTGGCATCATCTGTGGTGTTTGTTATGGGATACTTCACCAGCTTTCATCTGCCAGTCATTGGGGGTTTTCTAGCTTCACTGTTAGCCAAACCTACAATGAATGCTCCTGAATGGATGGGTTTGTGGCTCACGCCCCTAATCCCAACCACCCGAGTCTTGAAGGAAAAGAAAGGAAAAGAAAAGAAACGTAGCCAGAAGTTTCTCTGGTCCTGCCTTGCCCAGCAGTCTGGACGAATCTCTCCCACCCAAGGTCCCGCAGACACTTATAAAATAATCACGCAGAGGCTTATATTAATTACAAACTGTATGGCCTATGGCTTCAGCTTCTGGCTAGCTAACTCTTAAACTAACCCATTCCCATTAATCTCTATGTTGACACGTGGCCGTGGTGTTACCGGTCTGCTGGCATCTTGTGGCTCCTCCAACTCCGCCCCTCTCCTCTCTCTGTGTCTCTGCTTGGATTTCCCACCTGGCAGTAAGATTTCTTGCCATAAACCAAAACAGATTTATTTATTATTCAATGGGAGCCACACATATTCACAGCATACGGAAAGGCATCCCACAGCACTTCCCCTTTTCTGTCTAATCAAAAAGGAAGGTTTTAACTTTAACATAGTAAAATTACATGTAACAAAACAGTTATCAAGCAAGAATTATAGTTACAATATCTAGTCTATTTGTATTTGGCAAAATTTAAAAAAATGCTCTATCATCTATCCTATTTTTGTAAGTCATAGTCAATCTCATTCTAAAAGAATAAAAGGGGGATATGATATAGAAGTTATAGGACAAAAGGATAGATTATTGAATCTACCTTAATCCAAAAAACAACTATTAATCTTATATATTTTACATTAGTATAGATTTGGGTTATTGATACAAATTTAAAATTAATTTTATTATACTGTATATATATTTCTACTTGTTTAAGATATTATGTTTATGCAACTCATTTAAAATTATAATGTATAATTAAGAAATACAGATTAATAATTAGTCATTGATGATAATCAAACTTATAGTCATGTTAGTTAAGTTTTCTAGGTATACATAGATATATTTCAATTAGGTAGGTAATCTTCAACACTTCAAAGACCTACAGAATATGGCATTTAAAATGTTTTAAGAACTTAGACTTTTCTGGACATTGAGACATGTCTGCTTCTGGCAACACCAATTACTTCAAAGAGGATGATGGGCATCAAAGAAACTCATTATGGAGTCTGTTTTCTTTGTGGCAAAAGTTAGCCACTGGGCAAGAAAGTGCCCCTTGCCTTGACTGCTTGAAAGAAAGGAAAGGAAAGGAAAGGAAAGGAAAGGAAAGGAAAGGAAAGGAAAGGAAAGGAAAGGAAAGGAAAGGAAAGGAAAGGAAAGGAAAGGAAAGGAAAGGAAAGGAAAGGAAAAGAAGATGGGGAGGAAGGAAGGAAGGAAGGAAGGAAGGAAGGAAGGAAGGAAGGAAGGAAGGAAGGAAGGAAGGAAGGAAGGACATCTCAGAGATGGAGTCCGAATTATTCTTTTGATCCTGGCTCCTTAGCTGCCCTCATGCAAAGCTGGGCTTCTTCTTATTCTTTCATATTCATCTATTAAAAGAATTGAGTGAGCACAGGCTCCTGGAAATCAGCTCTGAGTCAAAGTCCTCACTCTGCACCATTCCTCTTTAAGAAAGGGACATTTTAATGGAAGTTGCAAAACAGACCCAGGCTGGCCCTTGAGAAGACACACCAGGATTCCTGGAAAAAAGATAATGAGTTCCCTGAGAAAATAGAATAGGTGGGGCTTCTAGTCTCTTCTTGACTCTCTGTCTCTACACTTCTGGGCTGCGTAGTGAAATGATATCCAGAGGTCTCCCTTACCCCTGCAAGGTCACACTGGTTGAGACAGGAAGCAAGATTAAAGATTATAGAGCATGCAGTTCCAGAAAATTCTGTTCTAATCCCTTAAGGAAGATCAGGAGACCAGAGAGGGTACAGCCTGAAGATTTATCTAGAAGTACCCAACTGTCTGGAGGCCCCTGGCAGACATCCTTCAGGTCACACAGATAAGTACTATGACTAATGGCATCAGAACCACTTCTCCTGAGCATTTGAATAAAAACTTCCTTAGGAGGCTTTAAACTCTCGACTACTGCCAGGACTCTAAGGTGGGGTCGTCCTTGTGGATTCCTGTGAACTTCCCTAGCACCCTGTTTCTCCATTTATCATGGCATCTCTTTCCTTGCTCTCCCATTCTGTCCCTGTTCTAGCTTGAACCTCTCATTCCCCCATCCCTTGCCCTCCATTCCCCCCCCCCCAACACACACACAGTTTGCTCATGTAGATCTCATCTATTTCTCCTTTGTTGGGTGATCCATGTGTCTTTCCTAGGGGCTGGTAATCAGATAGCTGAATACCCCAACTGTCATCATAGAGCCCTCATCCAGTGACTGATGGAAGCAGATGCAGAGATCCACGGCCAGGTGCCAAGCAGAGCCTCCAGGAGTCCAATCAATGAGAGAGAGGAGGGATTCTATGAGCAAGGGGTGTCAAGATCATGATGGGAAAATGTACAGAGATGACCAGCCAAACTAGTAGAAATGCATGAACTGTGGACCAATAGCTGAGGAGCCCCCATGGAACTAGACTAGGCCCTCTGGATAATTGAGACAGTTGTTTAGCTTGAACTGTTTAGGGGGCCCCCAGGCAGGGAGATTGGCACCTATCCCTGGTGCATGAGCAGGCTTTTTGGAGCCTAGTGCCTATGGCAGGACACTTTGTGCAGCCTTGGTGCAGGGAGGAGGGGCCTGGACCTGCCTCAACTGAATGTACCAGGCTCTGCTGACTCCCCATGGGAGACCTTGCCTTGGAGAAGGTAGGAATAGAGAGTGGATTGGGGAGGAAGGCTAGGGGGTGGGAGGAGGAAGGAGAGGGGAATCTGTGGTTGGTATATAAAATGAATAGAAAAATCTCTTAATAATAATAATAATAATAATAATAATAAAAGAGGCTTTAATCTGATGCTGGGATTCCTGTTATTTAAATTCCCGATGGACTTGGCTCTATTCCTCTACTAGAGTAAGCTGACTACTGCCCAGCAAATCTCATCTTCCTATTTTTTAAATACTGAGCACAGCCCTGTCCCTGCACTTCTCCATCCCAGCACCTGCCTGTCCCTATACTTCCCCCCCACCTCATCCCTGCACTTCCTATCCCTGCACTTCCTCATCCCTGCACTTCCCCATCCCTGCACTTCCCCACCCCTGCACTTCCTATCCCTGCACTTCCTCATCCCTGCACTTCCCATCCCTGCACTTCCTCATCCCTGCACTTCCTCATCCCTGCACTTCCCCATCCCTGCACTTCCCCATCTCTGCACTTCCCATCCCTGCACTTCCCATCCCTGCACTTCCTCATCCCTGCACTTCCCCATCCCTGTACTTCCTCATCCCTGCACTTCCTCATCCCTGCACTTCCCATCCCTGCACTTCCCCTACACCTCATCCCTGCACTTCCCATCCCTGCACTTCCCCATTCCTGCACTTCCTATCCCTGCACTTCCCATCCCTGCACTTCCCATCCCTGCACTTCCTCATGCCTGCACTTCCCCATCCCTGTACTTCCTCATCCCTGCACTTCCTCATCCCTGCACTTCCCATCCCTGCACTTCCTCATCCCTGCACTTCCCATCCCTGCACTTCCTCATCCCTGCACTTCCCATCCCTGTACTTCCTCATCCCTGCACTTCCCCATCCCTGTACTTCCTCATCCCTGCTCTTCCTCATCCCTGCACTTCCCCATCCCTGCACTTCCCCCACACCTCATCCCTGCACTTCCCCATCCCTGCACTTCCCATCCCTGCACTTCCTCATACCTGCACTTCCCCATCCCTGTACTTCCTCATCCCTGCACTTCCTCATCCCTGCACTTCCCCATCCCTGTACTTCCTCATCCCTGCACTTCCCCCACACCTCATCCCTGCACTTCCCATCCCTGCACTTCCCCATCCCTGCACTTCCCCATCCCTGCACTTCCTCATGCCTGCACTTCCCCATTCCTGCACTTCCTCATCCCTGCAATTCCCATCCCTGCACTTCCCATCCCTGCACTTCCCCATCCCTGCACTTCCTATCCCTGCACTTCCCATCCCTGCACTTCCCATCCCTGCACTTCCCATCCCTGCACTTCCTCATACCTGCACTTCCTCATCCCTGCACTTCCTCATCCCTGCACTTCCCATTCCTGCACTTCCCCCACACCTCATCCCTGCACTTCCCCATCCCTGCACTTCCCATCCCTGCACTTCCTCATACCTGCACTTCCCCATCCCTGTACTTCCTCATCCCTGCACTTCCCCATCCCTGTACTTCCTCATCCCTGCACTTCCCCATCCCTGCACTTCCCATCCCTGCACTTCCTCATCCCTGCACTTCCCCATCCCTGCACTTCCTCATCCCTGCACTTCCCCATCCCTGTACTTCCTCATCCCTGCACTTCCCCATCCCTGTACTTCCTCATCCCTGCACTTCCTCATCCCTGCACTTCCCCATCCCTGTACTTCCTCATCCCTGCACTTCCCCATCCCTGTACTTCCCATCCCTGCACTTCCCCATCCCTGCACTTCCTCATCCCTGCACTTCCTCATCCCTGCACTTCCTCATCCCTGCACTTCCTCATACCTGCACTTCCCCATCCCTGCACTTCCCCATCCCTGCACTTCCCATCCCTGCACTTCCTCATCCCTACACTTCCCATCCCTG
The DNA here is from genome assembly GCF_049852395.1 of Peromyscus maniculatus bairdii. Lineage (NCBI taxonomy): Eukaryota > Metazoa > Chordata > Mammalia > Rodentia > Cricetidae > Peromyscus > Peromyscus maniculatus. Next base: position 210,643,966 of record NC_134852.1, read on the forward strand.
CACTTCCCCATCCCTGTACTTCCTCATCCCTGCACTTCCTCATCCCTGCACTTCCTCATCCCTGCACTTCCTCATCCCTACACTTCCCATCCCTGCACTTCCCCATCCCTGTACTTCCTCATCCCTGCACTTCCTCGTCCCTGCACTTCCTCATCCCTGCACTTCCTCATCCCTGCACTTCCTCATCCCTGTACTTCCCTGCTGCTCTAAGCAAGCTGCTGCATTTTTAATGCAAGATTAGAGTTGCAGGACTCTCTGAATCAAACTAGGAACTAAATTTAGAAGAGCCTCAGGGGCATCACTCTGATTGCTCACACGGCCCAAATCCCAGTGTGCTCCACTGTGTGGGTTTGTCAGGGAAAACCAGGGTCTCCCAGTACCTGTGCTCTTCTCTTCTGACCTGTGAGGGTCACCATGGCCCTCCACCATGCTGGTTTCTCCCTCTGAGAACACACTGGTGAGGTGATGTCTGCTTAGCTCACGTATGAAATCAAGGAGCTGACAATGTCCCAACTTGGCGCTGCCTCCTTCAGGATTCAGGTCTTCATTTGGGTACTCTGGGATGCTAACACTAAACCAAATGAAACTGAGAAATAGTAACAGTAAATAAAGCTACCATTTATTTAACACTTACTTTACATTGTGTCAAAGGCTAAGAAGTGAGTGTGTGTATGTGTGTGTGTGTGTGTGTTACAGGTACACATGGGTCAACATTGAGTGTCATCTTCAGTCTTGGTCTCCATCTTGTTTTTTGAGGCAGGGTCTCTCTCTGAACCTGGAGCTCACTGATTCAGACTGTCTATCCAGCAAGTCCCTAAAGATTCTCCTCTCTCTGCCCCCAGTACCGGGATTACAAGTGTGTCTCTGTGCTCAGCTTTTCACATGGTCCTGGGAATCCAAGCTCAAGTCCTCACACTTCCGCAGCAAGCATTTTCCTAAATGGGCCATCTCCGCAGCCCAGACTAAGACAATTTTAATGCTTTTTCACTACTTATCCATATTACAAAAATCCTAAGAAAATTTTAATGCTTTTTCACTACTTATCCATATTACAAAAATCCTAAGAAAATTTTAATGGTTTTTTACTACTCATCTATATTACAAAAATCCTAAGTTATGAACATTCATTGATTCCACCAAGAAATAAACAAGGGGACCAAATTAAGGACAATGGAAAGAGTACATTAAACTTACCTGACAGCCAGATGTGGTGGCATATATGACTATAACCTGACAGCCAGATGTGGTGGCATATATGACTGTAACCTGACAGCCAGATGTGGTGGCATATATGACTGTAACCTGACAGCCAGATGTGGTGGCATATATGACTGTAATCTGACAGCCAGATGTGGTGGCATATATGACTGTAACCTGACAGCCAGATGTGGTGGCATATATGACTGTAACCTGACAGCCAGATGTGGTGGTATGCCACTGTAACCTGACAGCCAGATGTGGTGGCATATATGACTGTAATCTGACAGCCAGATGTAGTGGTATTCGACTGTAATCCAAGCACTCTAGGAGGCTGAGGCAGGAAGGTTTTATGTGTTCAAGTTCACCCTGGATGGACTAATAAAATCCTGTCTCAAAAAACCTAAATAATTAACGATCAATTTGATTTGATAACTAAAGGAATAGAGGGAAGGAGGTACAGAAAGATCAAGGAGACGCTCGTTTTATACAGGGGCACATATGAGAAGACCATGTGTCTGGTCTGAGAGAGAGGGCTCTGCAGGTTTGAGGACTAGAAAGCCCAGCACCCTGAGCTGGAGCAGAACACAAGGAACCTAAAGATCCCACTTCAAATCAAGACTAGCTAAAAACCTGAAATTCAGTTCTTAAACTGCACGAAGTTGAAGACCATTTGAAGTCTTTAAGCAGAGGAGGGGTGTGATGTCACTTAGACTGACATGTTTGTTGATTGCTCCATAGAGCGTGAACTGGAGGAAAGGAGGATGACGTCACTTACACTGACATCATGTTTGTTGATTTCTCCATGGAGCATGAACTGCAGAGAAGAACTGAAGATCAGAGACAGGGTGGAGGCTCTTACACCAGCTGAACTGAAGAATGATAGAAGCCCATGTTGAGATGGGAAGAAAATGTATGTGTGTGCACACACCTTGAACACACACACACACACACACACACACACACACAGTCAAAGACAACTGGGAGGTAGCGTTGGCAGGCTTTGTTCGTTTGGGTAGATGAGGCTGGCTCTCTGGGTTCTGGCTTCAACCAGAAGAGGGCATGGAGAGTGGTGGGGTGGAGAAGGAAGGGAACACCCTGCGAGGTCAAGCTGGACTCTGCTCTGGCATTTGAAATCTCTGTCCGAGAGACACAATTCAAATCATGGTTTGATGTCAGACAGAAGAGGTTTGTAGCTCAGTGACAAAGGAGTCTAAATAGAGGGTGAGGGGTGACGAGGGAGGGTAACGGGGCAAAGAGACACCGATCTGGGTGTGGTCTATAGAAGGGAACTGGTCAGACTGATTTTGCAGCTAGCTAACATTTGAAAGAGGGAGACTCAGGACTGACTCCAGAAGAAAGCTGACAAAAGGCAGTGGATCGGCTAAGACAGAGGCACTAGACCTAAGGCACTAGGATGAGAGAGAAGCTGTGGAGGCAAAGAACACGTGGCCATCAGGGAAAAGACCCCGGTGTGGAGCATCCACTGATGTCCGTGGCATCAGTCGTGTCCCCCCCCACCCCCCCACACCCCTCCCACCCCGATACTCTCCCTAGTTCCAGGCTTCTGTGCCCGCTGAGCCTACAGTTGGAAAGATTGCACACTCTCAGCTGTCAGTTCTCATTGGTATGTTCAGGTCAACGCTGCTGCAGAGAGGAGCATGGGACACAGACAGGGAAACTATTTGGCAGCCTGCACATTGCTGACAACATCAACAAGGGCCGTTTCTGGATTATGGAGCAGCCAGATTGTCCAAAAAAATACATGAAAAACGTTCAACATCCTTAACCGGTGGGAAAATGCAAATTAAAACTACGTTGAGATTTCATCTCAACCCAGTCAGGAGAGCAAGTAACAAACGCTGGCAGGGACGTGGCCGGAGGGGCTCAGATTCATGCCAAAGGGAGCATACGCTGGTGCAGTGCCGTGTCTCAGTGGCGTGGAGGTCTCGACAAACTGAAGATAGAATCACCCAGTGACCCGCTTGCTCTAGAACCTCTGGAAGAAGCTTCATCTGCAGAGATGCTTGTGTGTCCGTGTTTAGTGCTGAATTCTTCACAACAGTTAAGGAAGGAACTGCCCAGGAGCCTATCAACAGAGGGTGTGAAAAAATGTGGCATTTATACACAATGGAGTTTTATTCGGTTGTGATAATGAATAAAACATGTGATTTTCCAGGGAAAATGGATAGAACCGAAGACCGTCATGTTACGTGAATTAAGCCAGACTTGGAAAAATGGATACCTCAACTTTATATAGGAAGGATCATGTGTGTGCTTGGGGTGGACTATGGGAGTGGGGGCCTAACAGATAGAGAAAAAGTGATGTCTTAGGGTTTCTACTGCTGCGACAAAACACCAGGACCAAAGGCAAGCTGGGGAGGAAAGGGTTTGTTTGGCTCACACTTCAGCATTGCTGTTCATCACTGAAGGGAGTCAGGACAGGAACTCAAACAGGGCAGGGTGCTGGAGGCAGGAGCTGATGCAGAGGCCATGGAGGGGAGCTGCTTACTGGCTTGCTTCCCTTGGCTTGTTCAGCCCCTCTTCTTATAGAAGCCAGGACCACAGCCCAGAGATGGCCCCACCCACAATGGGCTGGGCCCACTCCCATTGATCACTAATTGAGAAAATGTCTTACAGCTGGATCTCATGGAGGCATTTCCTCAGCTGAGGCTCCTTCCTGACTCTAGCTTATGTCAAGTTGACATGATCAGCCAGTACAGGTGATAAGACCCACCACCTTTGATCAGCACAAATCAGGGTCCCATTTCCCCCACGTCCTCCCAGAATTTGTTGCTGTTTGTTTTCTGACTGAGGTGATATGAAATCTCAATGTAGTTTTAATTTACAGTTTCCTGGCAGTTAAATGGGGGAAGGAAAGACAAAATGTTGCACGTTTTCTCTTATATGTTGAGTCTGTATCTGTATCTGTATCTGCATCTGCATCTATATCTGTATCTATAGCTGTATCTGTATCTGCATCTGTAGCTGCAGCTGCAGCTGTATCTGCATTTGCATCTGCACCTGTATCTGCAACTGCATCTGTAGCTGTAGCTGCATCTGCATCCGTATCTGTATCTGTATCTGTATCTGTATCTGTATCTGTAGCTGCATCTGCATCTGTATCTGTATCTGTATCTGTATCTGTATCTGCATCTGCATCTGCATCTGTATCTGTATCTGTAGCTGTATCTGTATCTGTATCTGTAGCTGTAGCTGTAGCTGTAGCTGTAGCTGCATCTGTAGCTGTATCTGTATCTGTAGCTGCATCTGTATCTGTATCTGCATCTGTAGCTATATCTGTAGCTGTAGCTGCATCTGTAGCTGCATCTGTATCTGTAGCTGTAGCTGTAGCTGTAGCTGTAGCTGTAGCTGTAGCTATGACATAAAAAAGGAAGGGGACTCTTGTGGGGGAGGGTTGTCAGCTAGGGAGGGGAGAGGGACAGAAGAGGTGGGTAGGTGAGTGCAAACAAAATAGTGATATATACATATACATATACATTCATATATACATTCATAATGGAAGCCATCAATCTCTATGCTAACTAAAACAATAATGAGAAAAGGTTAGTAGCAGGAGGAGGAAGAAGAGTCAAAATTGAGAAAAAACACCAATGCTACAGCTCAATGAGATTGCGAGTCTGATTGCAGTGTGTACTATGGGAGTGGAGGGCAGGGTGGGACCCAAGCTTGGCTCAGAGAGGCTTCTGAACCATAGAGAAATGTTCGAAATCTACGGCAACATAGAATTACAGATGGGTTTCCTGTCTACAGTCTTGTGTCGTCCCCTATTTTTAAATGAAGAGCTCATTACTTTAAAATCATAAACACTCAGTTGTTCTACGTATCTGCAAATGTGGTGGCTCACACCAGTAATTCCGACACTCAGACACAAAGGCAGGAGGGTGCCTCAAGTCTAAAAGCGGGCATAGCCCACAGTGGGGCTACACAGAGAGACTCTGCCTCAGAATACCTAAACAAACCAAAAACCATGATCCAACCCTAGTATCGCACTGTCAAACAGCGCCACCTAGTGTGAAGTCTACGTCTCAAATAAATATTTTGATCTGTGTTGCATTTTACAGCTTATGAATCAGCGCACATTAAAATAACTGTGAACTTAAACACCTAAAGGTGCTACCTTGTAAGCTCATATCCACAGAGTCTAGTTCTTCACTGGTCCACAGCATTGGATGTGGCTGAGCCCGTGCACTCTGTGGGGATGTCATTTTTTGGTAAAAATCTGAAAGCTATTGTATTAAAACTCAAAAGGAATTATATTTTTAAAAAGTAAAATAAGAAGGAAGACTTATTCTTAACGGTGGGATAAGTCGATAGAGTCTCAATTTCATCTGTTGGGTGTGTTTGGGCCTTTGACTTTGTACAGATAGGGCTGTGAGATAAAAATAAACAGTCAGTTCAGAGCTGGGTGTGGTGGTGTACCCCTTTATCCCAGCACGTGGGAGGCAGAAGCGGGAAATTTCTGTGTGCTCAAGGCCATCCTGGTCCTGCATTGCAAATTCCAGGTCAGTCATATATAGTGATACCCAGTCTCAAAGAGAGGAAGGGATGGGGGAGTGGGGGGTGGAGGAGAGATTTGATTTAAGGGGAGGCAGGGTGTGGATGCAATACACAACCAGGGTCCTGTTTCTGTATTATTTATGTGTAAATACAATTATAAGATTATGCATGCATTTTGAACTTTAGTATTAAATCATTTATAATAATAGTTTTGAGTGGCTGTAAAATCTTATACTGGTAGGAATAGCTTTCTTTCTTTTTACATTTCAGGGGAGTATGTAGTAATATTTTGAACAAATAAAATTTGCCTGAAGATCAGAGGACAGAATAAGCCACTAGATTTAGAGGTCATACACCTTTAATCCTAACACTCGGGAGGGAGAGGCAGACGGATCTCTGTGAGTTCAAGGCCACCCTGGACTACAGGAGATTAACCCGATTTAAAAGAGAAACAGCCAGGCAGTGGTAGCACACACCTTTTAATCCCAGCACTAGGAAGGTTGAGACAGGAAGAGATATGGCTGGGCAGAGAGGGGAATATAAGGCAGGAGGAGACAGGAATTCGCTCTCTTGCAGAGGCTCTGTCAGGCTGCGGAGTTGGTGAGGTAAGAGGTGAGGTTGGCTGTGGCTGCTCTGCTTCTCTGATCTTTCAGCTTTCACCCTGATATCTGGCTCCAGTTTTTATTAAGATTAAATAGGATTCGTGCAGCGAGAGTGCAAGCTATCACAAGTTACGCAGCCGAGTTTCCCAGATTTGGGGGAAATGCAGTGTCCAGAGAGCAATGGATGACCTCCCTGAGAAAACCACCTTTGTGTCATGGCGTCCCCCATGCCAGGTGAATGTGATGAGCATAGTTTTTAAGACCATCTGTATACGTGTTTCTTATATACATTAAGTAAAATCATAGAAGTTTGTTTTTAGAGGTCTTTTTATTTATTTATTTATTTTTGTTTTATGTGTATGGGCCTTTTGCTTGTATGGCCTGATCCACTTACATGCCTGATACCTTTGGAAGCCAGAAGAGGGTGTCAGATCCTTTGAAATTGGGGTTACAGATGGTTGTGAGCCATCATGTGGGTGCTGGGAATCAAACCCAGGCCCTCTGGAAGAGCAGTCAGTGCTCTTAACCACTGAGCCATCTCCTTGGCCCCTAGAGCCATGTCTTTCTTTATTACATGTATTTACTTATTGTGTGCATGTGTATGTGTGTAAGAACGCCACAGGGCATGTGTGGAGGTCAGAGGGCAACCTGAACCTTAGGGAAACTTTTCTCTCCTTCCACCACGGGGGCTCCAGGAAAAATTGACAGCAGACGTCTTTACCTACTGAGCCATCCTGCCAGTCCCATATTTAGTTTTTTGAAGCAGAAAAAAAGTTTTATTGCTGTTTGAAAATAAAGAGGAAACCATGTGATCTGCAGATACTTTGACAGAATATCTGAGTGTTTCTAGCAACGCTAGCATGGACTAGGGGAGTGCAATACGAATCCAAAACGAACGTGCAAAACCAATGGCACCTCACACCACAAAAGCAGTCTGTTTGAAAATACAGGGGAAAGAGAGAGACCTCAGTTAGAGCATCATGGAAAACTACATGCCCTCTTCAAAAACCCAGAGGAATATAAAAGCACTGTGGCTTGCAGGAGTTTGGACCACACGTGAGTTTGAATTTGATAGTAGGTTAGATAAAAGTTATATCGTTTGGCACACTTTCAAATGTATCTTCTTTCGTGAAAATTCCATTACTTGTATTTAAAGTGTCTTAGCAGATGTATTATGTGTGTAGGACATTGAACCAGAGTTTGCCACGCAGATCCCATGAACTTATTTGATCACACTGCCACCTGCAGGCGCCAGGAAACACGGAGGCAGTCAGCAAGGTTATTCACCATGTGGCCTGTGGGAAAATATCATATTGAGACCTATCTTTGTACAATTGATGCATACTAAAAAGAGAAAAGAAGCCATGCTGGGAGGGGAAGGGTACTAGAGGTCTGGGGGGTGGAGGAGAGAGAAGAGGGAAGCGGAGAATCAACAAAAATAAATTTTGTTCGAAAAACTCCATAACGACACCAAATACTGTACACGCTAATTACAGTTTTATTTTTAAAAGAAAACTATCGACCGGGCAGTGGTGGCCCATGCCTTTAATCCCAGCACTCAGGAGGCAGAGCCAGGCGGATCTCTGAGTTCGAGGCCAGCCTGGTCTCCAAAGCGAGTTCCAGGAAGGGCGCAAAGCTACACAGAGAAACCCTGTCTTGGGGGAAAAAAAAAAGAAAACTATCATGTATCAGTCATTGTATGAAAAAAGACTGGGTGTTAGTAAGATGGTTTAGTGGGTAATTCACCTACCACAAAACCTGACAATTGTCCCCAGATTTCCACATGCACACGTGGCATGTGTGTGCCACACCCCCCAATTAAATAAATAAATTTAATTTAAAAATTTTAGAAGAATCTGTAATCTCAGTGTATGTGTGTCCATGTATTATACTTGTGTGTATAAATTTGTGTCTATTGTGTGCATATATATGTGTCTGTTTATGTGTTTGCATATGAACTCATATGCATGCATGCACATGTATGTGTACATGTTTGTGAGTGCACAGGTTTCTGTGTGTTCACATATGTGTTATGCATGAATGTGTTTCCATGTGTGTATATGTATGACATGTGCATATTGGGTATATCAGCATATGTCTGTTGTAGAATATTATTTTAAGGTGTGTTATTTTTGTTTACATTGCATTTGTTTAGCTGTGAAGCTGTGTTACTGTGCCTGTGTGAAACACCTGATGGCCTAATAAAGAACTGGCCAATAGCAATGCAGGAGAAAGGATAGGTGGGGCTGGCAGGCAGAGACAATATATAGGAGGAGAAAACTGGGAGGAGGGATCTAAGATCTAGCAGCCAGAGGAGGAGGAGGAGTCCAGGGACCAGCCACCCGGCCACCCAGCCACCCAGCTACATAGCCAGCCATGGAGTAAGAGTAAGATTTACAGAAGTTAGAGAAAAGGAAAAGCAAAGGTAGTTGGGATAATTTAAGTTAAGAAAAGCTGGCTAGAAACTAAACCAAGCCAAGGCCGGGCATTCGTAATTAAGAATAAGCCTCTGTGTGTGATTTTTTGTGGGCCCCACCAAATGAGTCAAAAACAACCAACCACATATGTTTGTGTGTTCATGTGTGTGTTTGTGTTAATATGTGTCTATGTATATGTACATGTATGTTATTGTTTCTATACATGGGCATACAAGTATATATACCTGTATGCATGCTTTTGTGTATATGCATGTCTGCATATACATATATATATATATACATGCATGGTTGTATATATACATGCATGTGTACATGTATACATGAATGTGTGGTTGCATGTGTGTATATACCCTTGTATGTGTATTTGTATTCAAGTGTGTGTTTGCATGTGTGTATGAAGGGCATGTGTATGCATGTATATGTTCTTGTGTTTGTGTGCATATGAATGTAACATGGGGGTGTACATTGGGTGTACATGTGTATACATGTATGTGTGCACATTTATTTTCAGGTTCAGTTTTGGGGAAGAGATGCCATCTTACTTTCAAAAGGATAAAAAAGTTCACAAAATCTTACACGTCAGAGTTTTGTGAAACAATCTCTAGTTAGTTAATAAATCTCTGGCTGTCCTGGATCTTGCTCTGTAGACCAGGCTGGCCTCAAACTCACAGAGATCTGCCTGGCTCTGCCTCCCGAGTGCTGGGATTAAAGGCGTGTGCCACCACTGGGCCCACGTTCCCATTTGAAAAGCCTCTGCTAGAGCAGCATGGAGGATGGGCCTGAGTTTGAGGCAACCCTGGACTATGTAATGAACTATTGTGTGGGGAATACATGTAAGCATGTCCATAAGCGTGCACAGAGGTCAGAAGACATCAGGAGTCCGATCCTATTACTCTCTACACTATTCCCTGGAGACAGGGGTCTTTCCCTGAACGAGGAGCTCACCTACTCTGGCTGGACTGGCCAGCAAGTCCCGGGACCTGCCTGTCTCAGTGACCCACAGTGTTGGAGTCACAGGCTCAACTAGGTGCATGTGGCCATGCCCAGCTATTAGCATGTAGGTGCTGGAGAGGGAACTTGGTCTTCATGGTAGTACAGCAAGTGCTCTTACTCACAGAGTCTGCTTGGCAGCCCCGATAGTGAGTTCTTGACCTGTCTGGACTACAGTGAGACCCTGCCTCAAAAATCCAAAAGGAAGAGAGAGACCATTCCTCTCCTGGTAACTGGTTTAAAAAGGTCAGAGACAAGGAAGTGTGCAGGTCTTCAAAACTACTTTTACTTCAAAATGAAAAAAGGGGACAGGCGCTGGGTGCAGTGGTCACACGCCTATAATCCCACCTCTTGGTAGATACAGGCAGGAGGATCTGGAGTTCAAGGCCAGCCTCAGCTACATATCAAGTTCGAGGCCAGACAGGGCTACATCAGGCCCTGTCTTAAATAAGGTGGGGGTTGGGAGTGGGGGTGTAGCTCAGGGCAAGGTGTTTGCTAGGGTGCGTCTCTCCAGCACCCCGAAAAAGTAAAGACAGAACAGTCAGGCTAGGTCAGGGAAGTGGGATCTGAAAGCAGCTGCACTGAATCCTTCTATCCCAGCTTCTCCCTCCATCCCAGCTTCTCCCTCCATCCCAGCTTCTCCCTCCATGCCCACTTCTCCCTCCATCCCAGCTTCTCCCTCCATCCCAGCTTCTCCCTCCATCCCCGCTTCTCCCTCCATCCCCGCTTCTCCCTCCATCCCAGCTTCTCCCTCCATCCCAGCTTCTCCCTCCATCCCAGCTTCTCCCATTAGCAAGCCTCAGACAGGAAATGTGGTCTGCTGTGTACCACTTATTAAACATCATCTCAACCATTGCTGACAATTCATAACTCGGTGTCCTTGACAATTCTGCAATTCCCATTACAGGAAAGAGAACCCAGAAGCAAACAGGCTAAGAAACGAGTCCAGAGACACAGTGACTAATATATGTGGGTTTAGGACTCAGCAAAAACCAATCACGCTTAGAGCCTGTATGCTCTTCTCAATTATTTAAAACTGGACCACTTACCAAGGTATTAATAGAACTCTCACCCAATAGACATCAAATTAAAACAGTAGGTTAGATCATGAGAATTTACTGTTCCAGAGACAGTTTTTAACTGACTTCTGCTCCTTCGTGCCCCCCACCCACAGTCCCTACTGGGTGTTTCTCCTTCCTGTCAGTCATTACCTGAAACTCTTCTTTATAATATACATCCATCAGATGAACCAAGTCAGGGGCTGGAGAGAAGGCTCAACGGAGAAAACGCCCACTGCTCTCACTGAGGACCTGAGTTTGGTTCTCAGCATCCCTTATGGACAGCTCACAACCACCTGTCACTCCAGATCCAGGGGATCTGGCATCTTCTTCTGGACTGCATGGTCATCCACACTCACATGTACATGTATGTACACATAGATGCACACCCATATACACATTTTTAAAAAATAAGCTAAACAATTTGTATGCATGGATGATTTTCAGATTTGTGTCTACAGATTAGATATCTTCCTTGAAGCCAGGCTTGTATATTCATCTGGCTTCTCCACCCTCCATTTGAAGATCTAGTCAACACTTCAGAGCAAACAAGATGAAAGTGAACTCTATATTTCTCCCTTCCAATATCCTCGCTGTCTTCACGGCCTCAGTAAATAACAACCCATATTTCTGATACAGTAGAAAAACGTGGAGGCATTTTTATCTCTTGTCCTTCCGTCATATTCGATACCATATCTATTGGCAAATGGAGTCATCCTATCCTTCAGAACATATCCACATTAACAAAGATAAAAGTCTTCCTACCACTGTAATCCAGGAGACCGTGTCCCCTGTACCTGCTTTGGGGCAAGGGTCTCTAGGATGGCCAAGAGACTGCACCTCTCAGATCACCCAGAGAGCGGGTGTGATTGGCCCATGGCCTCGGCGGCGGCTGTATTCTAAAACTATCGTCGAATTTTCCGAAGACAAATTTCTCCATAGCTGCCCCAGCGGGTCCGTTCCTAGGACAGGAGATCTTCCCAGGTGGGTGGCTTTGACTTAAGGTCTCTGTTAAGCCTTGCTGTTTTTTCTCAGAACTTACCAGAAGCTAAGAGTTTTCCCTCTGACCCTCCTTGTCTTCCTTCCGTCCTTCCCAGGGGCCAGACCTGCGTGGAAGTCAGAAGGAGCCTAGTCTGGCACCCCCGGTCCCTTGTCAGGCATCCCGCCTGATGCATCTCTTGCGTGCCTCATGCCATCTCCGCGTCCAGGAGGACCCCGACTAACGTGGTCTCCTAATGGTTCTGTTTCCATAGTCAGTCTCTCAGACTCATCAGACAGTAACCAGGCGTGATCAAACTCACCAGCGTCTCCCCAGGCCCTACACAACCTGGGCGCCGCTGGCCTACACCTCCCACCTCCTCTTTGCGGACTCCACCACTGCCACACAAGTCTTCCGGCTGTTGCTTGACCCACCAGACACGGTTTACTTGCCTTTGCGTGTGCCCTTGCCTCTGGAATGCCTCTGTTCCGCGTATGTATTGTGTGATCCTCCTCTTTCGGGTCTGGCATTCTCCATCCTCTTGTTCAGCTTTATTTTCCTTCATGGAATTTCATTACAACTTAACACAGTATGTGATTTTTCTGTGCATTTGTCTTCCTCCATTACCATGACCCTCCATGTCCCCAGCACACGGGATACTCAACAAACGCCATTGAATGAATAAAGGAACAAATTCTTGCTAAAACCACTTATAGGGTTAATTTTAAAAAGATTTTAAATGCCCAAGTTTGCTTAGCAACATCTGAGTTTTCCGAGACAACTAGAGAGGTTAACACCATCAGCAGCTGAGGGCATGGACTAGATGGCTTCGTGGTTAAGAGTACTTGCTGCTTTTGCAGAGGACAGGGTTCAGTTTCCAGCACCCACACAACAGGGCAGCTTACAGTGGTCCAATGCCCTCTTCTAGCCTCCTCAGCACCAGGTGCACAGACATACTTTCAGGCAAAACACTTATACACTTAAAATAAAAAACAAATAAAATCTTTTTTAATTGAAGGCACGAAGGGTGGTGGCAGCCCTCGCCTTCAATCCCAGCACTCTGGAATCAGAGGCAGGTAGATCTCTGAGTTCTAGGCCAACCTGGTCTACAGAGCAAGTTCCAGAAGAGCCAGGGCTACACAGAGAAACCCTGTCTTGAAAAACCAAAAAATATTAGTAAAATAATAAAGAGGGCACATACGTAGCAAACATCTTCCTCTTGTTTGCTACAAATGAAATTATGTTGCAGTTTTGTAATTCCAAAGTTCAACCACATACTTATCACTAACTTGCTCACAAAGAAATATGAAATGACATTTTTATCTCAAGTAAGCTCAACCCACACTTAATTAGCAAGATTCTAGCCAGGAAAGAGCTTAATGTCAAGGGAGTGAAAATTGTCTGTCTATGACTCTCAAGACTATGAGTGATTCCAGGGAAGTCTGACAAGTTGCTGGGTTGTTTTTTTTTTCCCCCAAACTTAGTGAGAGAAAAAAATTAAAACAGGAAAACGTTCAAGACTCTCCTATTGCTAAGACTATACAACAGCAAATTAGTTTAGAGACTGTAATGAGCGGTAACTGGACAGACACGTCCGAACTCGGTGAGACTGAAAGATGAGTCAGAACTTTACAAAGCTTACTGAAATTTATTTTTAAAACATGCATGTTCTACTGAAACTCAGGCTGATTGTGCTACTTTCCTGGTCCCATTCTTTTTTGTGTAACATTTTTATTCTTTGAGAACTCCATCCACAGATACAATGTCATTTGATTGTATTCATCTGCCTGCTGTCCCCTTCCAACTTCTCCTCCTCCCTCCACCACTTCCCTCTCCAACTCCTAACCACTTCTTCAACAATAACCCTCTGTGTTAGCTGCTTTTCTGTGCTTGTGATAAAGCACCACCATCAGGACACTTTTTAAAGAAGGAGGGGAATGGGATCATTTGGCTCCAGAGGGCTAAGGATGGAGAGGCAGGGCAGCAGGTGGCCATGGGCAGCAGGTGGCCATGGCGGCAGGAGCTGGAAACTGAGAGCTCACACCCTCAACCACACACACAAAGCAAAGAAAACAAACTGCAAATGTCTGAGACTTTTAATCCCCAAACCCATGCCCAGTGGTTTCACTGCCTGAAGCTACCCAAAAAGCACCACCAACTGAGGAACAAGGATTCAAATGCCTGAGACTGTGGGGGACATTTCTCATGCATATTCACTGAGTCCAGTTAGTGCTTCCTATATGGACGTGAGTGTAGAGTCATCAGCTGGCCATCTACCAGGGGCCTCCTCCGTGAGGAAAAACTGCTCTTCCTCTCCCAGCAACCATCAGCAGCCAATGGCTCCTTAGCTGGGGGAGCCCCTCCCCCACCAGTTCATTGGCTTGATCTAGTGTTGTGAGTTCTGAATTCCAAGGCCATGTCCTGAAGTCACTGTGTCTTCTAAGTCCTCCCCAACCTCTAGCTCATGATCCTCCCACTCTCCTCTTCTACAGCGTCCCTTTAGCCTTTCAAGGCCCTGTGTTAGAGATCTCCCATTAGAGTTAAGCACCTCACACTCACTCTCTGCTCTTGGACCGGTGGTGAGTCTCTGTATTAACCATTATCCACTTCAAAAAGAAACTTCTCTGGTGGGGCTGAGAGCTGCACTCCTCTATGGGCACAAAGATAAGCATTCTCTTTGTTTTCTGAAACAGGCTTCTCTGTGTAGCCCTGGCTGTCCTGGATCTTGCTCTGTAGACCAGGCTGGCCTCAACTCACAGAGATCCTCCTGCCTCGGCCTACTGAGTGCTGGGATTAAATGCATGTACTATCACTGCCTAGCCAAAGATAAGCATTTTAAAGGCAGCTTGATTCTAGTTATATTTTTAAGGCAGGGAAATCTAAGGTGGTATAATTGCATTTTTATTTTAAAACCTGAGGTCGAAATTAGAAGTCAAAGGGTCACAGAGACTGGAGATCTTTCTCTGGCATAAGGATCATCTGCATACAAATTGCAGATGCTGTGACATAGAAACAGAGCCACAAAGTGCCTTTTTGGCAAGCTGCCCTTCTCTGAGTACTGCATTTAGAGGTCACAGGCAGAAATGCAGACACTAGATCCTGTCATTGATTCACAGTCCAGGAAAGTTTGACTTAAGAATTTAAAAGGCATAACTGTACCCAGGTACGTGAGCCCGTTCCCGCCAGCGGGTAAACAGCCAAGAAGAAATGCTTCTCTGGTTTTGCCTCTGAGCGATTTGCACACTCCTGTATTGATCCCAATCCTTCCAGATCCCCAAAGCCATAAGAGTCCTTTAGAAATGCTTCCGTGTGGCTATTTGGTGGGGACACAGAAGATGTTTACGCTGCTGAGTCTCCCTCTGTTTCCCTGGAGGAAGCATGACACAGGTTTTACTTTTCTTTGACTATGAAAAAGCAAAACCATGAACCATCCCCCCCGCCAGCTCTGTTAACACTTTCCTACCCACAGACGGGAAGTCCAAGTGAGGGAGATGGAAAGACAGGAAGATTGTGGAAACGGAGAGGAAAGCATAGGGGTGGCATGGGCCCTTCACTCCAGGCTCTGATCACCCCTTCTGCTGAGGAAGGCAGGGAACTTCAGGTACCACTGATAAAGACCAATTTCTATTTTCCAGTTGTCAAGAACACTAAATAAGCTGGGTGGTGGTGGTGCAGGCCTTTAATCCCAGCACTCAGGAGGATCTCTGTGAGTTCGAGGCCAGCCTGGTCTACAGAATGAGTTCCAGGAGAGCCAGGGCTACTCAGAGAAACCCTGTCTCAGAAATCAAAAAAGAAAAAAGAACACTCAATAAGCCATATTTACTTGGTGCCTAAATAATGCATGCATGGCTTTGTAGTGCTCCTCTCCCATTCCTAAATCCAAACACCACCATAACCACCCCAAATCTGCCTTATACCTTTCTGTTTATGGAGAAATTCTTTCACTTTTAACCTGCTGTAAGCAATGCTCTTTGGAGCAATGTTAAAATGGGGAGGGAAGTTTTGTGGCCACCACAGCGATGTCACAACCATCTGTAATTCCAGTCCCAGGGAACCTGACACCCTCTTCTGACCTCTGTGGGCACCAAGCATGTACATGGTGCAATGCATACATGCAGGGGAAACACTCACACACAGAAAATAAATATGTCCTCAAAAAATAGAAAGAAAGAAAGAAAATAGAAACCTAAGAGTGACCCCTTGAGAAGTCCACACCCACACATGGGCATGCCTCGTTCTTTACCTGTTTCTGTTAACTCTGTGCCTCAGGTCTGTGTTACAAATAAATGTCTCTTAACTTCTGCTTCATATTGACTTCCCTGAAATCCACCCAGGCCACAAATCTCAGTTTGGGTTTGACTTGAATATGGGAAAGGAAAATGGAGTCTTGTACAAGGGATGGAGTCTTGGTTTTGTTTGTTTGTTTGTATTTTCTGTTGAAGTGAGACAAAACCTTGACAGAAAACATAGGGAAGAAAGGATTTCTTTTTGCTCACAGCTCCAGGTTCACAGTCCATCGTGGGGGCAGAGCAGGGAGGCAGGGGCTTGAAGCATCTGGTCACACTCACAGTCAAGAGCAGAGAAAGGAGGAATGTATGCATGCTATCCTGTATTTAGCCCACTCTCTACACTTAGACAATCTAGGATCCCCTGCCTAGGAAACGATGCTGCTCACTGTGGGCAGACATTCCCACATCAATTAATATAATCAAGATAATCCCCACAGACATGCCCACTATCCTATGCAGATAATTCCTCATTGAGACTCTCTTCCCAGGTGACTCTGGATTGTGTGGAGTTGGCAACGGACTTAATCATCACCACCTCTGTCCTGGTCTCCAGTGTCTCAGCCAGGGTTTCTATTGCTGTGATGAAGCACCATGACCAAAAAGCAAATTGGAGAGGGAAGGGTTTGTTTGAAGTCATCCTCTACCATAATTTTGAGACAGGTCTCTCACATTCCCTGGAAACACATTGATTCAGTTAGTCTAGCTGACAGTGAACTCCAGTGATCCAGCTATTTCCACCCATCTCCCTCTGCAGCGAGGAGTGAGGATTAAGAAATAATAGATATGAAAAATAGACAACATAAAAGAAAAAGACAGAGACACAGAATAGCACTGGGAGGGCTCTGGGTCAATACCACAGTCACCCCGAGTTTATTCCTCATGGACTTTTTATACACCAGCAAGGAGAGAGGCAAAAGACACAACGGTTCAAGGTACAAAGTACAGATAAATGTAAACACTTCCTTAATTCTCAAAATATCAGTAGCCATACCTTACAGCAAAACATCCTGTGTTTAGGCCTTGACGTATAAGACACCTGGAAACCACGCCTTTGGCCAAAACATCCTATTATTCAGCCTTGCAGGGCAAAACAAGCTCAGACTCTCTGACCTTGAGTCAAGATGGAATAAGGCCACACTATGGGGAGAGTCTCTGTGGCCCCCCACAGTCCAGCTCAGGTCTGCACACTTGCACTACAAGCCCTTTAGTGACTGATCCATTTCCACAGTCCTCTGTAGAAGTAACCAACCGTCTTATTAAATAAGAAACACAGAACCAATGCAAAGATGAAAGCCCAAGAGATCAGACCTAAGAGCTAAAAACCTTATCCTTCCTCTGGCAGTACCTCTCCAAAAGAGACCTACTTCCTGTGTGTCTATCTTTATAAAGACTTTCTGTTCTGCCTTCTCATTGGTTATAAACCCAACCACATGACCGCCTCGTCACTGCCTGTCTGTACAGACCTCCAGGTCTTCTATGGTTGGTATTGAGATTAAAGGCGTGTGTCTCCAATGCTGGCTGTATCCTTGACCACACAGAGATCTGCCTGGCTCTGCCTACCAAGTGCTGGGATTAAAGGCGACCACCACCGCCGGGCTTTCACTATGGCTTGCTAATAGCTTTGACTCCCGGGCAACTTTATTTATTAACATACAAATAAAATCACATTTCAGTACAAATAAAATACCATCATAGTCCTCAGTCCTGGGATCAGATTTTAAGTGCCATCACTTTGGCTGACTGTGGTGATATTTTATCTGTGTACCCCAACAAAGCTTATCTGAGGATCAGAGGAAAAAGCCAGTCATTATACTAAACATAGAGGTCAGGCAGTGGTGGCACACACCTTTAATCTTAGCATTCAGGAGGCAGAGATCCATCCAGATCACTGTGAGTTCAAGAGCCAGGTGTGGTGGCACATGCCTTTAATCCCAGCACTAACCATGGAGGTCTGGAGGTCTGTACAGACAGACAGGAAGTGATAGATCTGGGCGGAGAGAGGAAGTGAGAGGGCAGGGACAGAAAGGCATACAGGCATGGGTATACAGGAAGTAGGTCTCTTTGGAGGCTGAGGAGTTGGTGAGGTGAGGTTGGCTGGGGTTTGTCCTATTCCTGTGATCTCTTGGTTTTCACCCCAATATCTGGTTCCAGGTTTTTTTGTTTTTGTTTTTTTTAATTAATAAGACCATTTAGCAATTCGTCGTAAAGCAGACCACTCTCTGAATGGTGATTTGGAAAAACCCTAGTTCTAATTGACTGATTTCAAGTTGACTACCTTGTACTGTCTCTGTTACTGAAATATAGGTCATTGAAGGCCACTGAAGAAAATCCCTTAACAGTATAGACTGGTTACATGTTCACCAGATTCCAAAGCATAAACAGTATAGACTAGTTCACAGTAAATGTATCTCCCACATCCTTACCACCAACACCTCTCCCCCCTCCACAAAGGCCAAAGACTATTTCAGACATTCTCCACTTTCCTCAGGGCATACCCTTAAGCCTCATCTTCTTTTTCCTTTCTAGTAAAAATAAAACTTACTAAGTGAACACACCTTAATGCCTGGACCTTTCCTTTCTTTTTTTTTTTTTGGTTTTTCGAGACAGGGTTTCTCTGCGTAGCTTTGCGCCTTTCCTGGAGTTCACTTGGTAGCCCAGGCTGGCCTCGAACTCACAGAGATCCGCCTGGCTCTGCCTCCCGAGTGCTGGGATTAAAGGCGTGCGCCACCACCGCCCGGCTCCTTTCTTTTTTTTTTTTAAATGAAAGGGAACTCCCTCCTCTGACATGATTTCAATCCCTCCATCTGTGCTCAAAACTCCCTTTCCTCACACATTCTGAGACACTGATCTCTCTCCTCTTTCTCTGTTTCTCTGAGACAGTCTCGTGCAGCCCAGACAGGTCTCAAACTCACAATGTAAGCCGACTTTGAGCAGCTGAGTACCTGGTCCTCCTGCTTTCTGCTCCCATCCTGGGATTGCAAGTACAGGCCACCACACACTGTTTTATTATTAACTGAATATATAAAGCAGTTAACTGTGTGATGTCCTTTTTAATTCAGTGAAGTTAAATGTGACTGTTTTCTCCTTTATCTTCTCTACAAAAGTAATTCACTACCATATACTACACTGAGTAAAATATATAGAACTATACACCATTTAAAGATTAAGTGAATAGTTCCATTAGTAGTACTCATAGTTGATCAAGGAAATGTTGGATTTTAGCTCAGTGGAACTTCTTCCAAGAATTGCAAGAATGGAAAACATTTGTGTTGTTTTGAGCTACAGATTTGTGGTGAGTCATTATAAAACAAAAGGAAATTATTTGTGTGTCTGGTCAGTGCTGGGGATGGGACCTAGGGCCTCACACACACACCCCAGGCAAGCGCTCTGCTGTTGAGCTATAGTTCCAGCCCTGGTATTTATCTCCTAATTCACAATGCTGTCTACTGCCAAACAGAAATCATTCAGTTCTGACACTGCCAAACGCCTGGTATTTTTCCTTATGGTCTGACTTTTAGGGTTTTGTTTAACAAAATCTCGCCCTCACTATGTTCTCCTTCGTTTTCTTCTGCTGTTGAAAATACAGATTTCCCTTTTGTGTTTATGTCTCTCAGTCATTTGCAGAAGGCCACATGACCTGTCCTGCAGCGCCAGGGAGACCTCCTAAAGACAACCCTCTGCTGAGTGCCTCACCCATCTCTTCCCGCATCATAACAACGTTGTAACTTCACTGTCGAGTGGCCTTGTGGTTTGGTTTTCCTTCATGTATATGGTGCTTTGCCTGTATGTATGTATGTGCACACATGTGTGCCTGGTACCATGGAGTCCAAAAGAATTCATCAGATCCCCTGGAACTGGAGTTATAGAAGGTTGCGAACAGCCATGTAGGTGCTAGGAATTGAAGCAGGATCTCTACAGGAGCAGCCAGGGCTCCTAACCACTGAGCAACCCTTCCAGCCCTTGTTACCTTGGTTTTATAGTTGTTCTTTTACTTCTTATTGAGGTGAAATTCACATGACATAAAATAGCCATTTCAAAGTGAATGATTCAACGGTATCAATCCTTGCTCAAAATTATGTAGCAATCTTCTTTGTCTGGTTCTGTACATCTTCAGTCAGCCTGAATGGCTGGTCAGATCCATTCTGCTCTGCTTCAAATTTATTTGTCATTAACAAAGCAAACACAGAGTAATTACTGATATTAAATGTTACTAGCATGGAGTTACTAGCAGAGCTCCATGGTGGAGTGTGGTGATATTTTGTTTGTGATCTAACAAATAAAGCTTGTCTGAAGATCAGAGTGTGGAGCTAAGGCAATAGAGGCCAGGCGGTGGTGGCGCACACCTTTAATCCCAGCACTGGGGAGGCAGAGGCAGATGGATCTCTGTGAGTTCAAGGCTACCCTGGACTACACAAGATTGATCCAGTCTAAAAGAGAAACAGGCAGGCAGCGGTGGCTCACACCTTTGATCTCACCCCTTTAATTCCAGCTCTAGGGAGATGGAGACAGGAAGTGATATGGCTGGGCGGAGAGAGGAATATAAGGCTGGAGGAGACAGGGGCTCAGTCTCTTTCAGGCTGAGGAGTTGGCGAGGTAAGAGATGGTGGCTGTGGTTTGCTCTTTTGTCTCTCTGATCTTTCAGCATTTACCCCTATATCTGACTCTGGGTTTTTATTATAAGACCAATTAAGATTCGTGCTACAGTAGAGCACTTGCCAAGCAAGCACTAGGCCCTCGGTTCACCCTGTGACACCAACAACTGCTGTTGTTGCTTTATGGTCAGAAAATACAGAACAGATGACATCACTCTCCTGCCTCTGAAGCTTAGAATCCTCCACATGAGCCCTTTCAGCCTCTCCTCCTTCCTGCAGCCGTTCTCATTTAAAATTCCACTTCAGCTCTGTGACGCTCTGGTGTAATTCCAGCCCTGATCTGCCCACCTGCCCCAGCCTGGGTCTCCACCTCTTCAGCACCCCACCAGAGTACCTGCAGGCAACTTCCAGCCTGATAGCAAGACCACTGCTGGTTCCCACCTCTAAAAACCGCCCGCCCACACTTCCCATGCTTGTCAACAGCACCACCTCTCGGGGCTGTGGCGGCTAGAACCATAGCATGGTCCTTGCTCTCTTCCTCATTCGAGATCAGTTCTCAGCAAATCCCACTGTGCTGCCCGACAAACACACCCAGAACCTGACTGTGTAAGACCTCAGCCTTCACTCCAGCCACAGTCCCCTCTGTCGTGGTTTCTCTAAACCTATTTGATTCAGAAACATCAGGAAATTACTTAAGTACACTTTCGGGGGTGTCTGTGATGATACTTCATGAGGCAAGTGGACCCTGAGAACTCCAACCTGATGGGTGGATTAACCCCTTGGAGGACTCATAAGAGGATGGCATTGTTGGGAGGTGGAGGAAAGTAGCTCTTGCTGGGTCTTGTCCTTGGAGGCTCTACTTCTCCCTGCCTCTTTCCTGAATGTCGCTTCTCTGTTTTTTGCTCACTGTGAGGTAAAGAACCACCACCATATTCTGCTCAAACAACCTTGGACTTAACCCTAAAAACTAAGAAGCAAAACAAACTTTCCCATTCGTTGAGTTCCCTCAGTAAAGTAACTGCAATAGTCCAGCCTCTCTGGAGTCCTGGAGCCTCTACTCTGGGCTTTCTTGCCGTTCGTGCCTCCCCACAGTCTGTTCTCCACACAGAGGCCACCAGGGTAAGCTCTGTCCAGTGGCACATACCGGCTGTCTCAGCATCAAGCAGGCTAAGGCAGCAGAATCATGAATTCAAGGCCAGCCTGTGCTACATATTGAGACCCTATAAAAACAAACAAGCAAACAAACCCAGTAAAAACAAAAGTCCACCTGGCTTCCAATTTCACTCATGATGAATTTCAAAATCCTCATGCCAAAGGCCCTCTGGTTGGTTAGTCTTCATGATGACATTACCATCCTAGCGGTTTCCTTGGGGTCTTGTGGAGGGTTATTTTTTTAATATATAGTATACACCCACAAAGTGCTAATCACCTCTTTCCTACGTAACTTTCCAATTTCTGCATGGATATTCATAAGGATAAAGGTATTTACCCTTGCTCGACTATTTAGTGTGCAATTCATTTTCAAGACTGCACTGTTCTGTAAGAAAAATAATACATTATTTTGTTTTAATATTATCAAAAAGTTTCTCACCACTGTGGCAAATCCCTTTATTCTTGGCATGGCCACTTTTATAATTTGTATCCCCAGGACTACCCCACATCTGAATATATTTGAGTCCCATGGCCACACCACCTTCCACATGCCCGATTGTGTCTGAACACATTTATAGCTGCCCCTTTCATGCTAACTCTGCACGTAGCTATAAAAACCTGACGACTTCATCACGTCTTTTATTGTAATCAAGTCTCCATGTATGTGTTAAAACGCACATAATTGCACCCAATCAGCTCCCCATCTGCTCTCCTAAACTTGGCTTGCTTGTGGCTCCAAGGCCTCCTGATAAGGTCAGGCCTCCTTGAGGAAGATGCCTGTCTTCTTCAGTCCCTCCTGACCCCAGGGATGACTCCAGACTCAAAACTGGAGTCAGATCTCAGTATGCGCCGAGGGGATGGATGCTAAGTCTAGCCCAGGGAGCATATGGCTTATATTTTGAAAGAATTTCCTATTTTTCTAGTGTATATGGAGATTTAAAAAAAAAAAAAAAACAGACACCCGAGGAACATGTTGTCAATGAATTTGAAGAGTGCTACTCCAGGGAAGAGATAAGTCAGAATTAGATTGGCCCAAATGTACTCGTACGGATGCATTTAAGAGCCATTCTAGATTTGGTGTGTGAGTGCTAGAGTAGCCGCAGAGGCTCTGGCATTTTCCTTGGTTGGCTGATTGAACTCAGGGTTCAGCATTCCATAAAACTGACATGTTAGAACACTCTTGGCATAGACATGAAAGAATGTGAAACTCATTTATAATTTGCAACTTGCATCCCCACCCCCACTAGATCTTTCATGGAGCTTAGGGCGGCATCTATGCACGAGACACGACAAGATACTCTCAGGGAGACAATGCCAGCAGCCTGGAAAGGCTCTGCGGTGGTGGGGAGACAGTGCGTGCTGCTGCTGGAGAGGTGACTGAGTTCAGTGCACAGCATGATCCTGAGGCGGTGCCGCCAGATAGCAGCTCCGAACCCCGAGAGTCAAGCTAAGGGATGTGTTGTAATGGCAGCAGAAATTACTTCAAATAACCAGAGTGTCTTGACCTGCAAATTATTGATCAGGATGCGCATGGGACTGGAATGGAATGGATGGATAGACTACTAAAACTATGGGAGCTATAGAGCTGGATCAGGCTGGATCAACAGGACATGCAGGCAAACCTCTTAGTAAGTATCTGAGACTGGGCAAGTCACAAGTACGGGGTCTCATTTGACAGGATGACCATGTTCTCCTGAGGAGAGACCAACAATAACGCCACAAATATACAGTAAATCTTCCTCCAGGTGTTCCCCAGCATGGGACATTTTCTAAGCTGTCAGGATGCATGTGTTATATTTCTACTAACCTTTCCACGTGACATAAAGGGGGAGCTGATTGGGCTCAGTACTACTGTTCTGTGTGCTCTGACTTCCGGCTGCCTCAGGCATTGTACACTTCCTGATGGCTTCCTGCCACATCCACACTGGCCGTCCTCAGTCATGTTTCCCATCACCAGACATCTGCCCTTCCAATGCTCTCCCCAGAGGTGCTCCTCTTCCCTTGATTTATTCACATGACACCTCATCTGCCTGCCTTATCTACTAACTTATTTGCTGTGGATATTGCTCTATATAAATAAAACACTGATGGCCAGTGACCAGGCAGGAAGTAGGTTGCCAGGCAGGAAGTAGGTGGGACAAGGAGAGAGGAGAATTCTGGGAAGCAGAAGGCTGAGGGGGGAGACACTGCAGCCACCGCCAGGACAAGCAGCATATAAAGACTCTGGTAAGCCACTAGCCACGTGGCAAGGTATAGATTTATAAAAATGGGTTAATTTAAGATAAAAGAACAGTTAGCAAGAAGCCTGCCACGGCCATACAGTTTATAAGTGATATAAGCGTCTGAGTGATTATTTTATACGTGGATTGTGGGACTGCGAAGCTTGGGGAACCTGGAGAGAAGCTCTCCAGCAACAAATGGCGCCCAACGGCTCAAGTTTCCACCTTAAACCTGAGAATATTTAATAACCAATTCTAAACAGAGCCAAAACCAGGTTCCTGCTTCTTGTCTCATACGGGCAGCTAGATGCCGCAAAACGCAGGTTTGAACACTGGCGGGTTCCTGGCGTGTGCGTTTGACCAGCAGTATGGCGGGAATGAGGCGTCTGCCAGCGGCACATTAAGCTGTGTGGTAGATTTACTCTTTACTAGTATTTAAAAAAAAAAAAAAGAGGTTTCTGGGCTACACCCTCCTTTGATAAGAAGCATAGACCCACTATTTCTGAGACTTGATGACTCCCAGAGCTGGCGGAAAACGTACCACTGCCATGTTGGGAAGCTGAAGTGGGCGGAGCCAGCAGCCACAGCGCTGTTTCAGGCTTAAAAGGCTACAGTTTAAAGCAATAAGTTTGCAATAAGACTGATTCAGATGAAATAGTTTATAATACATGTAAAAATGTACATAGGCTTAAAAGAAAAAATATATACTGTTATATAAACAAATAGTATCTAAAAATAAAGTGTTTAAAAAAAACAGTGAAGGTAATAAGCCACGTAAAGATGGCTCTCACACATAAAATTTGGATTATGTTGTCTTTGATATTCGTAACTAAAGAAAAACATTTAATTGTAAAAGCTGTTCACTTATGCCAAAATGTAAATTTTAAAGGTACCTTGACTTCAAAATTTGGATATAAGGATATGTTGCTTTGGAAAAGAGGTTCTGCTTTTGTTTCCACAAAAAGCCAGAGGCTGTGGATTTGTTCCAGATTAAGATACATCAGGTTTCACCAGCCAAGACCCCCTGAAAGGTCTCCGATGACACCATGGCCCAGATGATCCAACATCCAGAGCGGTTTCAAGGCAACTGGTTCACACAATACAGCCTCAAGGACTACCCCATAGGCCTAAAATTTTCTTTGTGTCCCCATAAGATACAGCGCCCCCCTCCAGCAGGAAGTAGTAAGAGATGCTACACCCAAATTCCCAAATATACCAAGCTGGCTTTAGAGGTGGAATTGGCTCACTCCCCCTCTAAACCCAGACATACTGCTTTTAAAAAAAATGGTTAAAAGATTCTTGTGTCCCAAATCAGAAGAGCCCTCTGGTGTGGGACAGAGAAAAACCAATATTTTTATTTAAAACAGGTTGATTATAAATGTGATCTCTTTCTAAAAAAGAAAAGGGGATATGATATAGATATATAGGAGGATATAGAGATGATAAGATAAAAGGGTAGATTAATGAACCTACTTTTAAAGAACAACTTGTTTAAAATGTTTTACATTGGTATAGATTTTAGTTTAGTTTATTGATACAAACTTGAAGTTAATTTTGTTATAATATCTATATATATATATATATTTCTATTCTTGTTTGAGGTATTATGTTTAACTCATTTAAAATTGTAATGGATAATTAAAAATAGATTAATAATTAGTCATCTATGATAATCATATTTGTAGCCATGTTAGTTAAGTCTTCTAGGTATACATAGATATATTTCAGATAGATAGGTAATCTTCAAACACTTCATAGACCTAGAGAATATGGCATTTAAATAACTTAAAATTCTTTTGACATGAGACACAATTGCTCCTGGCTGCACCAATTGATCCCGAGAGAATGTTGGGCTTCTAAGACATTTCCATTTGGAAGTTTGTCTTTTTGGCACAAAATGGCCTACTGGGCAAAGAACTGTCCTTGCCTTGACGGCTGACAGTACAAATGCAATGCTGTCCTTTCTGGACAAGCGGGACACAAGGAAAGCAACCACTGTACTCTGCCAAGACAGGTTAAGATGGTCTCTCAGAATTCCTGCTTCTGAAAATGGTCTGTCAGATACTCTAGGCCTGTAGCCAATTTGAATGCACTAATAATGCTGAGAAACGTTAGGTGACTGTCCAGGCTGCCAGCTGTCTTGGTCTACTCTTGCAAGATTCCCGAAAGTTGCTTGCATCCATCTACCATTTCTCAGGTACCATTATGTTCCTTCTCAGGTCTTTGATGTGGTTGAAAACTAGATAGTTGTAATTTCCTCAGTTATGATAAAAGATAAGTTAGATATAAAACCTTAAACTCACAAATATAAGATAGATAGGACATCTTCTTTAATATTGTAACTATAATTCTTGCTCGGTAATTGTTTTGTTATATGTAATTTTACCATGTTAAAGTTAAAACCTTCCTTTTTAAAAAAAGAAAAAAAGGGGAAGTGCTGTGGATATTGCTCTATATAAATAAAACACTGATGGCCAGTGACCAGGCAGGAAGTAGGTTGCCAGGCAGGAAGTAGGTGGGACAAGGAGAGAGGAGAATTCTGGGAAGCAGAAGGCTGAGGAGGGAGACACTGCAGCCACCACCAGGACAAGCAGCATATAAAGACTCTGGTAAGCCACCAGCCACGTGGCAAGGTATAGATTTATAAAAATGGGTTAATTTAAGATAAAAGAACAGTTAGCAAGAAGCCTGCCACGGCCATACAGTTTATAAGTGATATAAGCGTCTGAGTGATTTTTTTTTTTTTTTTTGGTTTTTCAAGACAGGGTTTCTCTGTGTAGCTTTGCGCCTTTCCTGGAACTCACTTGGTAGCCCAGGTTGGCCTCGAACTCACAGGGATCCGCCTGCCTCTGCCTCCCGAGTGCTGGGATTAAAGGCGTGCGCCACCACCGCCCGGCTCTGAGTGATTATTTTATAAGTGGATTGTGGGACTGCGGGGCTTGGGGAACCTGGAGAGAAGCCCTCCAGCAACACTTATTCATTGATTTATTTTTAAAGTACTGTATATAGAACCTGTTGTATGATATTTTGTTTGTGTTTTGACAAAACTTGCCTGGAGATCAGAGTGTGGAGCTAGCCACTATTTAACCATAGAGGCCAGGAAGTGGTGGCACACACCTTTAATCCCACCACTTAGGAGGAGGAAGCAGGAAGATCAGGAGTTCAAGGCCACCCTGGGCTACATGAGATTGATGCAGTCTAAAAGAGAAATAAAGCTGGGTGGTGGTGATGCATGCCTTTAATCCCAGCACTGGGGAGTTGGAGACAGGATCTCGGTCCCCAATTTGGTCTGAGGATTCATAGAGGTAAGAAGTTTCTAGTGGCTGCTCTGCTTCTCTGATCTTTCAACATTCACCCTCGATATCTGACTTTGGTTTTTTATTGTTAAGACTAATTAGGATCACGGTGCAAGAGCCCATGGCCTTTCTCAGCTATGTGAGCGTTCTACTGTTTACTGCTCTAGTAGGCAGTGTGAGCCTGCGAGAGCAGGTCTAAACATGAGTCGGACTAAAGTCTCCTGCAATAGCCAACTGTATTCAGAACATCAGGCAGTTCATACTCCCAGGGTTAAGAAGAGTGTACAGTCACAAGGACCAGCCACACATGGCAAAACCATGTTTTTTCATAGATGCACGTGAATAACAGCTGAAGTAAATTCACTCCTACCTGCTATGCCTGGGAGGGGCACAGAAACATTCCAAGAACAATTCTGTGTTTTGAGGAAACCGAGGTCACAAAACTCTTGGGTTTTTTTTTTTTTCTCAAGTTTTCTCAGAAGCACTTAGAATTCTCACACAACTCCATTCTTGGGATGTGTTTTGACACTCTACCACCAAACTACACCCACAATCCTGGACACCCAAATGTAAATAATAACTTTCCAAGTTATCTTCCTTCCCTTTACTCAAATTTATTCTTTTATACCATTTTATTCCAACATGAGATTGTATTACATAATACTTGATATTGATCTTTCTCAGGTGGATATAGCTTCCAAGTGTGTGTATTATGTAAGTGATTTGGTTAAGGAATTAATGCTAATAAGAAACAGAAGCATCACATGATCCAACCATATCACTCCTGGTGTGCACCCAAAGGTACACCATTGCTATCAGCAATAGCAGAAAGATGCATGCGTAGTCCTGGCTACTGCTGTGGTTTTGTGATAATTAAGCTATGAGATCAGGGCCCACCAGCCCCTGAATAGGTAAAGAAAATGTGGTGTGTAATGTGGTGGTTTTAGTCAACTGTAAAGAAAAGTGAAATTATGACATTTGTAAGAAAACGGACAAAACTGGAGATCATTGTGTTAAGTAAACCAAATTTAAGAAAAATATTTTGTGTTTCTCTCCTGTTCAGTCTAGATTTAAATTTATAAGTTAATGTTGTCTTTACTGTCTCATGTACATTGTGGCTCCTCATTAAGTATGTTATGAGCCCAGACAACATGTCTTCTTGAGATGCCGTTGTTTAATTCTATGTTCTGTCTTTATCTCCTATGAGTTTTTACACCTTTGGTCTGATTTTGTATGACACAATTATTATCCTAGCTTTTTAAAAATTCTGATTTTTTAAATTTATTTGAGCCTATCTCTTCTCTTTTAAATCTCTCTCTCTTTTAGGAAATATAGTGCTATTTTTTTATAGAACCGAGCTATTTTTTTATAAGACCGAGCTTTAAAAATAAAATCAAACTCCTGGGTTTATACCCAAAGCACTCTAAGTGCTGCACATATATGTGCACATCCAGGGTTGTTGCTGCACAGGTCACAGTGGTAACAGATGAGTGGGCCATGAGAGCATGTTACACATACACAATGCAGTTCCAGCATGTTATACATACACAATGCAGTTCCATCAGGCTATAAAGAAAAGTGAAACAATTTGAGGGGAATTGATGCAACTGGAAATCATTATACTGTGAAATAAGCCACTCAGAAAGAGAATCATCTTTTTTCTTATGTGGAGATTCTAGTTGTAACTCTGTGTAAGTGTGTATGTAGGTCATGACGCCAGAAAATGGAACATGAGAGGGGAGATAAGATCTTAAGGCAGGTGTGGCGGGGAAAGAGCAAAGGAGTCCACGTCATCTGGAGGTAGCAGAGACAGGGGATCAGGGAGGAAGTGAGAAATGGAGATGAATAAGAGCAAAGCATGTATCAAAGTGCCATGGTAAAACCAATTACTTAGTATGCTAACAAAAGAATAACAAAAATCTCAAAAAAAGAAAAAGAAATATATTGTTTAAATATTTTAAAAATCCTCTGACTTTTAAACCCATTCACAATTTTTATCATAGAAAGGCCTATTTTATGTTTTCTCTATTCTTTAACTTTTCTTTCCTGTATTACACTGGATTGAGGGGAAAATTTGTACTGAATTTGACTGTTATACCTTCCAAGATCATTTTTCTGCTAGTTACCCAGAATTGAACTGGGGAATATTCCTTTGCACTGTGTGACTATATGTCACTTTGTTTAATAAGGAAGCTGGCTGGCCTATAGCCAGGCAGGATAAGGTTAGGGGGAGAACCAGACTAAGAGAACTCTGGGAAGAAGAAGAAGGAGAAGGAGGAGGAGGAGGAGGAGGAGGAGGAGGAGGAGAGGGTAGGGTCTGAGGAGTCTCAAGCCAGACTTAGAAGAAGCAACATGGGAAATTCATGCATGAGGTAAATGAGCCTCAGGGCAGCACATAGATTAGTAAAAATGGGTAATTTAAGTTGTAAGAGCAGGCTGGAGACAAGCCTAAGCTATCAGCCAAGCATTTATAATGAATAATTAGCCTTTGTGTGGATATTTGGGAGCGACTGTTGGGACACAGACATTTCCTAATCTTTAGTTGCTATAAAAGTAAATTCTGATCAGAGGAATGTAAGCAGGAGTACGGGGCTGTGAGGAAGTGCTTCCTAAGTCTCTTCCTTCCTCCAGACCCTGCCCTAATATTGTGAACCAGTGCTTTTGAACCTTTATGGGACCAGGAAGTGACCTGATTGGGGCGTGCCACATGGTGGTTTAGAACTCTTAGGAGCACGCAGCGATCTTGGAGCCATCATAGTGGCTCTAACTCAACCCAGGAAACTGCTTTAAATTTATTTTATTGTGCTGGAGAGGACTCAGTGGTTAAGAACACTGGTTGCTCTTGCAGAGGACCCAAGTTCAATTCCCAGACCCCATATGGCAGCTCACAACCATCTGTAACTTCAGTTCCAAAAGATCCGATGCCCTCTCCTGGCTCTCTAGGCACCAGGCACACATATGATATACATACTTACATGCAACAAAATACCCACACATAGTTTTTAAGAATTAATAAAAAATTTAACTAAAATTTGTATTCATATTTATTTATGTGTATGTGTACATGTCTGTGACTATATACCATGTGTATACAGTGCCTGCAGAGTCCAGAAGAGGGTGCTGGTGAACCACCTGATGTGGGCACTAGGCCCTGCAAACAGCAGCTGCCCTAACTGCTGAGCACCTTCCCAGCCACCCCAAGTTTCTTTTACTTAAAAAAGAAACTGCTTTAAGCCACTTTATGTGGGATTTTTTTGGTCTGTGCAGCTGGATCTAACAGGAACTGTTCATTTCCTGGAGCTGCTACATTACTGTAGGCTATGGGGGAGGGGAGGTGGTGGCACTGGGGTGTAGTGGGGGAGGGGAGGTGGTGGCACTGGGGTGTAGTGGGGGAGGGGAGGTGGTGGCACTGGGGTGGAGTGGGGGAGGGGAGGTGGTGGTGCTGGGGTGGAGTGGGGGAGGGGAGGTGGCAAAGCAGTGTCTCCCTCAGCCTCCCTCAGTTTGTGGCGCTTGGCCTCCTCACTAGGCCTTTCTACCCCCACTTCCCAACACAGTGGGTTTCTTTTTTTTTCTTTTTTTTTTTTTTTTGGTTTTTTCGAGACAGGGTTTCTCTGTGTAGCTTTTGCGCCTTTCCTGGAGCTCACTTGGTAGCCCAGGCTGGCCTCGAACTCACAAAGATCCGCCTGCCTCTGCCTCCCAAGTGCTGGGATTAAAGGCGTGCGCCACCACGCCCGGCCACAGTGGGTTTCTTACAAGTAGATCTTGAAGTAAAGATGCGATTGTGGTGGCGTATTCCGGATCTCAGGAAAGGAGTGTGTGGAGAGAACAAGGGAGGAGCAAGAAAGGCAAAAGAGGACACTGAGGTTCCCCATGGTCACTGGGTACATGATCCCACTGAGACTTCATGAAAAATATTCCTCCTAGGATCGTCCATGAAGGACAGGACTCTGCAAATTCATCTACCAGGTTCTATCCCATTGCTGAGTATTCCCAGTGGGTGTAAACTCCATTGTCCGTTTAGAAACAGCAGGCTTTCCCACATAGAGATGTTTCCATGGATAAAATGTTTAAGAGGAGGTGTTGCTAAAATTCCTTCCTTTGGAGCGATACAAACAATGTCTAGTCCTCCTACAATCCCAACAAAACAAGGTGTAATTCCACCAGAGTTCACTCTGGGAAGGAAACCAGTTAATTTATTAGGCTTATTTACAGACCGACAGGTGACCTTAAAGTGGTTTCACTGTAAGGTCTGCACCGGCAGGGACGATGACACCGTCACCCCCTCTCCCGGAGCCCCATGGCTGTGCAGAGGGAGCCCCTTCCCTTACTCACCCATATCTGCAGCCCTCTCCAGAGACTCTGGGACCATGGAAAATTAGGGCAGAATTGCATACCACTGTGAGAGGGGCGGCTGAGTTCTCAGAGGAGGGTCCCATGTCCTTCCGCTCCCTCTTTGCATGAGGGGACATCAGGAGTCAACAAGCCCAGCTGTAATGGCCGTTGGCCCGCAGGCCCAACCTCACTCCTGAAGATGGTGGCAGTTTGTCTTGAAGCCCAGTCCTGTACAAAGGAGCTTGGGGATGAGGTTAGACACTGTTACCAAGAGCTGAGTTTGCAGGCTATCCTCAGAAGTGGGAGACAGGTTTTTCTTTGGGCTGCCAGCTCACAAAAAACAAAACAACAAAAAAAAAAAAACAACAACACGGAGACTTATTATTATAAAAGCTCAGCCTATAGCTTAGGCTTGTCCCACTAGCTATAACTTAAATTATACATTATATTAATCTATGTTTTGTGTCGTGGCTTTTTACCTCTCTTCCATCTTGCACCTCCTGTTTCCTCTCCGTATCCTCTGGCATCTTGCCAGTGCCTAGATTCATCTCTTCGATTCCTCTCTCTCTCTCTCTCTCTCTCTCTCTCTCCCTGGAAGTCTAGCCTTACTTCCTCCTGTCTAGTTATTGGCTATTCATCTCTTTATTAAACCAATTAGAAGGTGGCTTGGCAGAAACACTGTCATGGACTGGCCCATCGGGGGTACCACAACCGTAGGAGAATCGGAGCTTGGGTAGTCAGGAAGGCAAGGATTCGGCAAATGACAGATAACACACTCAGAAGTGGTTTGAATCTGTTGCAATTTTACTTCTGTAAATCAGTAGTTTATATACAGAAAAGAAAACTATTAAGTCATACAAGAAACAACAAGAGCTTGACAATAATTCAATTATATCATCTTTAAAAAACAGCAAGCACACAATTATTAATCCGTGCTAGACATATCCCTTCACCCACAAGAACTTTAGGACCCAAAGAGCAGTCTGTGTTTTTTAAACTTAGTACAGTCCCTAGACTTGTGTAGACTTTTTGTGGTTGTAGTTGTGTCTCTTATCTTATCCCAGCAGTTTTTTAGTTTATAATACATTTTTACTTTTTTGGTTCCCAAGGCCCATTTATCCAATTTGGGTGCTGTAGACCCTCTCTAAGTTTTTTATTTTTTTTTTTTTTGGTTTTTTTTGAGACAGGGTTTCTCTGTATAGCTTTGCGCCTTTCCTGGAGCTCACTTGGTAGCCCAGGCTGGCCTCGAACTCACAAAGATCCGCCTGCCTCTGCCTCCCAAGTGCTGGGATTAAAGGCGTGCGCCACCACCGCCCGGCTCTGAGTGATTATTTTATAAGTGGATTGTGGGACTGCGGGGCTTGGGGAACCTGGAGAGAAGCCCTCCAGCAACACTTATTCATTGATTTATTTTTAAAGTACTGTATATAGAACCTGTTGTATGATATTTTGTTTGTGTTTTGACAAAACTTGCCTGGAGATCAGAGTGTGGAGCTAGCCACTATTTAACCATAGAGGCCAGGAAGTGGTGGCACACACCTTTAATCCCACCACTTAGGAGGAGGAAGCAGGAAGATCAGGAGTTCAAGGCCACCCTGGGCTACATGAGATTGATGCAGTCTAAAAGAGAAATAAAGCTGGGTGGTGGTGATGCATGCCTTTAATCCCAGCACTGGGGAGTTGGAGACAGGATCTCGGTCCCCAATTTGGTCTGAGGATTCATAGAGGTAAGAAGTTTCTAGTGGCTGCTCTGCTTCTCTGATCTTTCAACATTCACCCTCGATATCTGACTTTGGTTTTTTATTGTTAAGACTAATTAGGATCACGGTGCAAGAGCCCATGGCCTTTCTCAGCTATGTGAGCGTTCTACTGTTTACTGCTCTAGTAGGCAGTGTGAGCCTGCGAGAGCAGGTCTAAACATGAGTCGGACTAAAGTCTCCTGCAATAGCCAACTGTATTCAGAACATCAGGCAGTTCATACTCCCAGGGTTAAGAAGAGTGTACAGTCACAAGGACCAGCCACACATGGCAAAACCATGTTTTTTCATAGATGCACGTGAATAACAGCTGAAGTAAATTCACTCCTACCTGCTATGCCTGGGAGGGGCACAGAAACATTCCAAGAACAATTCTGTGTTTTGAGGAAACCGAGGTCACAAAACTCTTGGGTTTTTTTTTTTTTCTCAAGTTTTCTCAGAAGCACTTAGAATTCTCACACAACTCCATTCTTGGGATGTGTTTTGACACTCTACCACCAAACTACACCCACAATCCTGGACACCCAAATGTAAATAATAACTTTCCAAGTTATCTTCCTTCCCTTTACTCAAATTTATTCTTTTATACCATTTTATTCCAACATGAGATTGTATTACATAATACTTGATATTGATCTTTCTCAGGTGGATATAGCTTCCAAGTGTGTGTATTATGTAAGTGATTTGGTTAAGGAATTAATGCTAATAAGAAACAGAAGCATCACATGATCCAACCATATCACTCCTGGTGTGCACCCAAAGGTACACCATTGCTATCAGCAATAGCAGAAAGATGCATGCGTAGTCCTGGCTACTGCTGTGGTTTTGTGATAATTAAGCTATGAGATCAGGGCCCACCAGCCCCTGAATAGGTAAAGAAAATGTGGTGTGTAATGTGGTGGTTTTAGTCAACTGTAAAGAAAAGTGAAATTATGACATTTGTAAGAAAACGGACAAAACTGGAGATCATTGTGTTAAGTAAACCAAATTTAAGAAAAATATTTTGTGTTTCTCTCCTGTTCAGTCTAGATTTAAATTTATAAGTTAATGTTGTCTTTACTGTCTCATGTACATTGTGGCTCCTCATTAAGTATGTTATGAGCCCAGACAACATGTCTTCTTGAGATGCCGTTGTTTAATTCTATGTTCTGTCTTTATCTCCTATGAGTTTTTACACCTTTGGTCTGATTTTGTATGACACAATTATTATCCTAGCTTTTTAAAAATTCTGATTTTTTAAATTTATTTGAGCCTATCTCTTCTCTTTTAAATCTCTCTCTCTTTTAGGAAATATAGTGCTATTTTTTTATAGAACCGAGCTATTTTTTTATAAGACCGAGCTTTAAAAATAAAATCAAACTCCTGGGTTTATACCCAAAGCACTCTAAGTGCTGCACATATATGTGCACATCCAGGGTTGTTGCTGCACAGGTCACAGTGGTAACAGATGAGTGGGCCATGAGAGCATGTTACACATACACAATGCAGTTCCAGCATGTTATACATACACAATGCAGTTCCATCAGGCTATAAAGAAAAGTGAAACAATTTGAGGGGAATTGATGCAACTGGAAATCATTATACTGTGAAATAAGCCACTCAGAAAGAGAATCATCTTTTTTCTTATGTGGAGATTCTAGTTGTAACTCTGTGTAAGTGTGTATGTAGGTCATGACGCCAGAAAATGGAACATGAGAGGGGAGATAAGATCTTAAGGCAGGTGTGGCGGGGAAAGAGCAAAGGAGTCCACGTCATCTGGAGGTAGCAGAGACAGGGGATCAGGGAGGAAGTGAGAAATGGAGATGAATAAGAGCAAAGCATGTATCAAAGTGCCATGGTAAAACCAATTACTTAGTATGCTAACAAAAGAATAACAAAAATCTCAAAAAAAGAAAAAGAAATATATTGTTTAAATATTTTAAAAATCCTCTGACTTTTAAACCCATTCACAATTTTTATCATAGAAAGGCCTATTTTATGTTTTCTCTATTCTTTAACTTTTCTTTCCTGTATTACACTGGATTGAGGGGAAAATTTGTACTGAATTTGACTGTTATACCTTCCAAGACCATTTTTCTGCTAGTTACCCAGAATTGAACTGGGGAATATTCCTTTGCACTGTGTGACTATATGTCACTTTGTTTAATAAGGAAGCTGGCTGGCCTATAGCCAGGCAGGATAAGGTTAGGGGGAGAACCAGACTAAGAGAACTCTGGGAAGAAGAAGAAGGAGAAGGAGGAGGAGGAGGAGGAGGAGGAGGAGGAGGAGAGGGTAGGGTCTGAGGAGTCTCAAGCCAGACTTAGAAGAAGCAACATGGGAAATTCATGCATGAGGTAAATGAGCCTCAGGGCAGCACATAGATTAGTAAAAATGGGTAATTTAAGTTGTAAGAGCAGGCTGGAGACAAGCCTAAGCTATCAGCCAAGCATTTATAATGAATAATTAGCCTTTGTGTGGATATTTGGGAGCGACTGTTGGGACACAGACATTTCCTAATCTTTAGTTGCTATAAAAGTAAATTCTGATCAGAGGAATGTAAGCAGGAGTACGGGGCTGTGAGGAAGTGCTTCCTAAGTCTCTTCCTTCCTCCAGACCCTGCCCTAATATTGTGAACCAGTGCTTTTGAACCTTTATGGGACCAGGAAGTGACCTGATTGGGGCGTGCCACATGGTGGTTTAGAACTCTTAGGAGCACGCAGCGATCTTGGAGCCATCATAGTGGCTCTAACTCAACCCAGGAAACTGCTTTAAATTTATTTTATTGTGCTGGAGAGGACTCAGTGGTTAAGAACACTGGTTGCTCTTGCAGAGGACCCAAGTTCAATTCCCAGACCCCATATGGCAGCTCACAACCATCTGTAACTTCAGTTCCAAAAGATCCGATGCCCTCTCCTGGCTCTCTAGGCACCAGGCACACATATGATATACATACTTACATGCAACAAAATACCCACACATAGTTTTTAAGAATTAATAAAAAATTTAACTAAAATTTGTATTCATATTTATTTATGTGTATGTGTACATGTCTGTGACTATATACCATGTGTATACAGTGCCTGCAGAGTCCAGAAGAGGGTGCTGGTGAACCACCTGATGTGGGCACTAGGCCCTGCAAACAGCAGCTGCCCTAACTGCTGAGCACCTTCCCAGCCACCCCAAGTTTCTTTTACTTAAAAAAGAAACTGCTTTAAGCCACTTTATGTGGGATTTTTTTGGTCTGTGCAGCTGGATCTAACAGGAACTGTTCATTTCCTGGAGCTGCTACATTACTGTAGGCTATGGGGGAGGGGAGGTGGTGGCACTGGGGTGTAGTGGGGGAGGGGAGGTGGTGGCACTGGGGTGTAGTGGGGGAGGGGAGGTGGTGGCACTGGGGTGGAGTGGGGGAGGGGAGGTGGTGGTGCTGGGGTGGAGTGGGGGAGGGGAGGTGGCAAAGCAGTGTCTCCCTCAGCCTCCCTCAGTTTGTGGCGCTTGGCCTCCTCACTAGGCCTTTCTACCCCCACTTCCCAACACAGTGGGTTTCTTTTTTTTTCTTTTTTTTTTTTTTTTGGTTTTTTCGAGACAGGGTTTCTCTGTGTAGCTTTTGCGCCTTTCCTGGAGCTCACTTGGTAGCCCAGGCTGGCCTCGAACTCACAAAGATCCGCCTGCCTCTGCCTCCCAAGTGCTGGGATTAAAGGCGTGCGCCACCACGCCCGGCCACAGTGGGTTTCTTACAAGTAGATCTTGAAGTAAAGATGCGATTGTGGTGGCGTATTCCGGATCTCAGGAAAGGAGTGTGTGGAGAGAACAAGGGAGGAGCAAGAAAGGCAAAAGAGGACACTGAGGTTCCCCATGGTCACTGGGTACATGATCCCACTGAGACTTCATGAAAAATATTCCTCCTAGGATCGTCCATGAAGGACAGGACTCTGCAAATTCATCTACCAGGTTCTATCCCATTGCTGAGTATTCCCAGTGGGTGTAAACTCCATTGTCCGTTTAGAAACAGCAGGCTTTCCCACATAGAGATGTTTCCATGGATAAAATGTTTAAGAGGAGGTGTTGCTAAAATTCCTTCCTTTGGAGCGATACAAACAATGTCTAGTCCTCCTACAATCCCAACAAAACAAGGTGTAATTCCACCAGAGTTCACTCTGGGAAGGAAACCAGTTAATTTATTAGGCTTATTTACAGACCGACAGGTGACCTTAAAGTGGTTTCACTGTAAGGTCTGCACCGGCAGGGACGATGACACCGTCACCCCCTCTCCCGGAGCCCCATGGCTGTGCAGAGGGAGCCCCTTCCCTTACTCACCCATATCTGCAGCCCTCTCCAGAGACTCTGGGACCATGGAAAATTAGGGCAGAATTGCATACCACTGTGAGAGGGGCGGCTGAGTTCTCAGAGGAGGGTCCCATGTCCTTCCGCTCCCTCTTTGCATGAGGGGACATCAGGAGTCAACAAGCCCAGCTGTAATGGCCGTTGGCCCGCAGGCCCAACCTCACTCCTGAAGATGGTGGCAGTTTGTCTTGAAGCCCAGTCCTGTACAAAGGAGCTTGGGGATGAGGTTAGACACTGTTACCAAGAGCTGAGTTTGCAGGCTATCCTCAGAAGTGGGAGACAGGTTTTTCTTTGGGCTGCCAGCTCACAAAAAACAAAACAACAAAAAAAAAAAAACAACAACACGGAGACTTATTATTATAAAAGCTCAGCCTATAGCTTAGGCTTGTCCCACTAGCTATAACTTAAATTATACATTATATTAATCTATGTTTTGTGTCGTGGCTTTTTACCTCTCTTCCATCTTGCACCTCCTGTTTCCTCTCCGTATCCTCTGGCATCTTGCCAGTGCCTAGATTCATCTCTTCGATTCCTCTCTCTCTCTCTCTCTCTCTCTCTCTCTCTCTCCCTGGAAGTCTAGCCTTACTTCCTCCTGTCTAGTTATTGGCTATTCATCTCTTTATTAAACCAATTAGAAGGTGGCTTGGCAGAAACACTGTCATGGACTGGCCCATCGGGGGTACCACAACCGTAGGAGAATCGGAGCTTGGGTAGTCAGGAAGGCAAGGATTCGGCAAATGACAGATAACACACTCAGAAG
The DNA here is from genome assembly GCF_049852395.1 of Peromyscus maniculatus bairdii. Classification (NCBI taxonomy): domain Eukaryota; kingdom Metazoa; phylum Chordata; class Mammalia; order Rodentia; family Cricetidae; genus Peromyscus; species Peromyscus maniculatus. The sequence goes on from NC_134852.1 coordinate 210,682,468, forward strand.
TGGTTTGAATCTGTTGCAATTTTACTTCTGTAAATCAGTAGTTTATATACAGAAAAGAAAACTATTAAGTCATACAAGAAACAACAAGAGCTTGACAATAATTCAATTATATCATCTTTAAAAAACAGCAAGCACACAATTATTAATCCGTGCTAGACATATCCCTTCACCCACAAGAACTTTAGGACCCAAAGAGCAGTCTGTGTTTTTTAAACTTAGTACAGTCCCTAGACTTGTGTAGACTTTTTGTGGTTGTAGTTGTGTCTCTTATCTTATCCCAGCAGTTTTTTAGTTTATAATACATTTTTACTTTTTTGGTTCCCAAGGCCCATTTATCCAATTTGGGTGCTGTAGACCCTCTCTAAGTTTTTTATTTTTTTTTTTTTTGGTTTTTTTTGAGACAGGGTTTCTCTGTATAGCTTTGCGCCTTTCCTGGAGCTCACTTGGTAGCCCAGGCTGGCCTCGAACTCACAAAGATCCGCCTGCCTCTGCCTCCCAAGTGCTGGGATTAAAGGCGTGCGCCACCACCGCCCGGCTAAGTTTTTTATTTTTATTTTTATTTTTCATTATATATCTCGTTTAATATAAAACGTTTTTACCTGTTGGAATATGGACTCTTGTTTTACACCTGTAAGGGGAAGGGGTTCTGCTGTAGTCCTTAAGTTTTCTATGCTGAACTTCCTCAACAGAGGGACCCAACATCCGCCTCCTATGAGATAACATTTTCTACCATAAATCATTTTAGTTGGGATTCTTAAAGGATTTCTAGTGGGTGAGTGTTCATTCCCTAGAAGTGCCTGAACCTTTATTCTTTCTTTATCTAGCGGCTTGGGGTCTTTAAGAAATAGCTCATTTTGCTATATCTGATTAAGATCCATGTCCAGCTTCTCCTTTTCTCCATAGTTCATAACCCATGCATTCATTAATTTTGGCTGTGTTTTATAGATTAATTAGAACATTATCAGGAAAGCAGTTATACAGAACCCATAGCCCAGGGAGCTCATGATCCATGAAGCACGTCTTATTTGAGAAGGAAGCATAGCGCGGGCACTCTGCCTGGGACCTCCAGGGAGCTTAGTCCCGTGGGACACGTATCTCCCATCCGCTATTATTGACATAATTGTTCATGTCACATGGACGACACTGGAGTTGGTGTGGCAAGACACATCTTCACAGTGTACAAAAAGATGATCTTACAAGTAGGCGAGGGACCGTGACACCAACAGTAGGAGTTTGGGGTTTTAGTTCATGTTTCTGAGGTCCGCCTGGTTCTCCTTGTTCCTGGATGTGTTATCCACTTTCATTGCTGTGATGTGAACAACTTTAAAGGGTTTATCTTCACTCACCATTGCAGAGGCTTTGCTCTAAGGTCACTTGGTGCCATCACCATGTGCCTGTGGTGAAGCAGAAGCTCACAGGAGAGAGGCTTCGACAGAGCAGGCAGCTAGGACACAGAAACAGTGAGGGAACATAAGAGAAGTGGCCTGAAACATTGGGGAGGCTGGAGACAGAGTATTATTTTTCCAGGGCACAGCACCAGTGACCTACTTTGTCCAACTAGGCCCCACCTCATAATAGTGCCACTATAAAGTGACCCAATCAAGAAATTAACCCACTGAAGGAGTTAGAGCTCTCATGATCCAATCACTGGCTGCACTAGCAGGGGATCGTACCTTAAATATGTGAGCCTTTGGGGGACAGTTTAAATACAAACTATACATGTTACAACTGTAGAATTACCTCCAGTAGACCAGGCCTGTAGTCAGCACCAAAGTCACCATTACAGTATGAACCAGCCACTCCTTGGCTGAGTGAACTTGGCACTCCTTTCCAGACTTCCATAAAATATATTTTCCTGTCTCAGACTGCTCATTTCAAAAAATGAATTACTTCCCAGTCCTTTGCTACAGGGATCTCAAGTTTGTGTTTACTTGTCTCTTTGGCTATACTACTTACTGAACTATCTTTATTCTTCTATCTTGATTACTGCCTTCTAGAGATGATTCTCATATCTTTTTTTCCAAGCCCACATCTCTCTTCTTGAAAGGACCAAGCAGATGCCATAACAGGCTGCTCAGTCTTCTCTCAGAGATCAGGCCTCAATTTCAGTTTCCTGAGACTTGAGCAAGCAATTTCTGGGGGGATGGGGCATAAACAAAAGTCATAGCCCTTGCAGTAGCTCCCTTTCTGCATGAACTTGTACTCTGACTGCTCAAGGTTCAGTCAATTATTTACTTCCTGGGACCCCTCACCAACTTAGAGCTGCATGCATGGGTCAATGTGAATGTGCTAGGCCAGCCAGCCTCCATGGCAGCTCAAGGACAGAGCCTGGCACTTGTCCAGGCCTGCCCAAAAATGGTAACTGTAACCCCCAACTGACCCTAGCCAATTTTAAAAGTTACTAATATGATTGCCACTTGCATAAACCAATCCTGAGTCTGTTCCTATGTAGTCTGTAGACCCCAAGCTCCCCCACCCCCACTTGCTTTAAAAACCCTGCCCCATTGCTACTTGGGGTCTCTCCTGCTCTGCTGCTGCATCAGGCAGATGGAGAGTCCTGAGTTAAATGGTAACAATACAAAGACTCTGCTTTTTCATCAGATTCAGTCTCTTGGTGGTCTTTGGGGGACTCTGGGTACAACATTGTAATTTCTCCAGTCAAATTTATTACCTCAAACCAGGCATCTCTACAGAGAAGCAATTGTACAGCTAATCAACCCTACATACTAGAATCTTCCCCCTTTCCTCTCATTTATTCCTTTTTTTCTTCTGTGCATATGTATTGCTCATGTGTGGTGTGAGTTAGCATGCGTGTGTACATGGAGGCCAGAGTCAACCTCAGGGGCTCCCCACTTTGTTTTCACAGACAGGGTCTCTCATTGGCTTAGAGCTCACTGATTGGACAAGGCCTCTTGGCCAGCAAGCTCCAGGGATCCTCGGTCTCCCCTTCCTGGTGATATGATGGCAAGTAGCTGATCCAGTACCTGCTTTTTTTCTGTTTCCTGGAAATTGAACTCAGGTCCTGGAGATTGTGTGGAAGGCACTTTACCAACTGGTCTGTCTCCCAAGCCCCTCGCTGTCTATGTCTCCACAGTCACCGTCTCAATGACATTTTCGCTAACCTCATCCAAGCCAGAAACTTAGCAATGTTTGGCTGCTTCTTCTTCTCAATCATATTTTCCTGTAACCTGAAAGTTTTGGTTGACCTTACCTCAGTTTTCAAGTCCTCCATGCTCCTCCTATCTGACAAGTTACTAACTCCCAGGGTTATGAGGTTAGGATCTTGTCTGAACTTTTGTAAGAGGCATTAAAAATGGTTTTCTGCCTCTCGTTTCTGCCCTTGCCAAACATTCGCATTACGCCAGCACAGTTTCGCCCAGAGCTTCTTACAGGGCTTGTTATGAAAGCCTCACTCAGTCCTTCCTCCAAACCCCCAGTTTCCTGTCTCACAGAGGCCCCTCATTTCAACACTATGTGAGGATGCTGTCATTATGTCCTTCCTATATGCTTATGGTACTTTTGAAAGCTGTATTTACTTTTAGGTGTATGACTGTCTTTTTACCTGCATGTAAGTATTTTTATCATGTGCTGATCTGGTGCCCAGGGAGGCCAAAAGGAAGCTTCAGATCTCCTGGAAAAAAAGTTACAGACAGTTGTGAGCCACCATGTGGATGTTGGGAATCAAACCTGGCCCTCTGGAAGAGCAACCAGTGCTCACCTGAGCCTTTCTCCAGCCCTTATTTTATTGTTTAACTTGTACGTGTGCATGCATGTGCACACATGTATGCAGGTACCAGCAGAGTCCAGAAGGCATCAGATTCTGGAGTGGGAGTTACAGGTTTGTCAGCAGCCATGTGGGTGCTGAAAACTGAGCCTGGGTTCTTTGCAAAAGCAGTATGTGCTCTTAAGCACCAAACCATTTTTTCAGCAATTGCTAATCTTTCCTCACTGAGGTGATGAGGATTCAACACACACACACACACACACACACACACACACACACACACACACACACACACAATCCCACCACCTATGCATCCTTATCTGAGATGATGATTCAGTCTACATACACACACCATCCCACCACCTATGAGTCTTTTCTTCTTCCTGATACAGCAATGTCATTGCCTTAACTGGACCAGCGTCCACAGCTTACGTTGTAATGGCTTTTTAAATGGTATGTGTATTTGCACCATGTGGACTGACCATGTGTATCAGTGCCATGTGAACTGACCTTGTGTATTTGCACCATGTGGACTGACCTTGTGTATTTGCACCATGTGGACTGACTGTGTGTATTTGCACCATGTGGACTGACCGTGTGTATTTGCACCATGTGGACTGACCTTGTGTATTAGCACCATGTGGACTGACTGTGTGTATTTGCACCATGTGGACTGACTGTGTGTATTTGCACCATGTGGACTGACCTCGTGTATTAGCACCATGTGGACTGACTGTGTGTATTTGCACCATGTGGACTGACCGTGTGTATTAGTGTCTTGTGGACTGACCTCCTGCTCCTATACTGCAAGCTTTACTCTTGGTGTTAACAAGAATCTCCCTCCTCCTGCTGTTTTGTTTTTAATTCATTACTACTCCAACATCAAACTTTCGTGTTCTCTAGAAAATCTGCTCAAACACATACATATTCCATTTATCAAGTGCATCCCCACAACCCCAAAATCTTCTGACCATTCTTACCTGGACTGCTTGGTCCTTCCCCGAGCCGCTATCATTCTCAGATTCACCTTCATCTGTCCCAGGAATTTCCTTCGCTTCTTGTTGCCTCCTTGTCCTGCCCCTCCCAGCCCTTGGCTTGTTTACTCCCTGAGTTGGATGGAACACATCTCAGTTTCCCAGGACAGAGCAAACCGGAAACAGTTCACCATCTCCTGCATCTGAAATGTCTCCCTTTATCCTCACACTCATACAACCTTATCTTAGTCCAACTCAGGCTAGAAGTAATTTTGCCTCAGAATTTTGAAGGCATTATCCAGTGCCTTTTTGCTTTATGCTGCTGCTGGGAACTGTCATGTCACCACAACTCTTGAGGCTTTTAAGAGCATGTTTTTGTGTGGTGATATATTGTGTACCCTAATAAACTTGCCTGAGGATCAGAGGACAGAGCCAGTCACTAGATTAGACATAGAGGTCAGGCAGTGGTGGCACACACCTTTAATCCCAGTACTGGGAAACACACATACTTTTAATCCCAGGAAGTGATGTCTGGGTAGAGAAAGGTATATAAGGTGTGAGGAAACAGGAACTCACTCTCTTTAGACTGAGGATTTTGTAGAGGTTAAGAACTAGTGGCTGGCTGTTCTGCTTCTCTGATCTTTCAGCTTTCACCCTGATATCTGGCTCTGTTTTTTGTTGTTGTTGTTGTTGTTTTTGTTTTTTCTGTTTTTTTTTTTTTTTTTTTGCAGTTTTTGTGGTTTTATCTAAACACAAATGAAACACAGAGGCAAGCCATCTACTCATTTTCTTCGCTGCGTAGCCTGGCGTTGGGATTGGTGACTCTGATGGCCAGCTGTGCTGCTCTTTCCACGATGGCTTTTCGGTTCTTGGAGGAAACGTTGTGAGCAATCTCAGCACAGTAAGATTTGTTGCACATCAGCAGCACTTCCAGCTCCTTGACATTGTGGACCAGAAACTTCCGGAAGCCGCTAGGGAGCATGTGCTTGGTTTTCTTGTTGCTCCTGTAACCAATGTTAGGCATGAGGATCTGGCCCTTGAATCTTCTCCGCACCCTGTTGTCGATACCTCTGGGTTTCCGCCAGTTTCGCTTAATTTTGACATATTGGTCTGACTGGTGCCGGATGAACTTCTTGGTCCTCTTTTTGACGATCTTGGGCTTCACCAGAGGCCGGAGGGCAGCCATGATGCCGCTACTCAGATGGCAGCCACCTCGCAGGCAGCGCCGAGGAAGAAGGGCTTGTTTTTTTTTAAAGACCATCAAGATTCGAACAACATTTTTGTTTCCTCTCATTGGAAGTATTACACAATCTTTCTTTGAACCCAGTGTTTTGAAATTTTACAAGTGTCCAGTAGAATGAGTTTGTTTTCATTCATCATTCTGACATGTAGTGGATGCTCTCAACCTGGAAACTCATGCTATGAAATTAACAAGTTATTAAATGAATTATTTGTTAAATATTGCCCACTTTATTACTTCCACTAGACAGGCCCTCGAATTAAGAACTTTCACCTATAATTCTGGCCTTTTGTTGTCATTGATCTTTGCTTTTTTCAGTCGTGTGCCTGATGGTTTCACGTCAGTTCGACACAGATAGAGGGAAGAGGAAACCTCTGCTGAGAAAGTGCCCGCCTGACTGGCCTGTGGGAAAGCCTGTGGAGTGTTTTCATGACTGGCCTGTGGGAAAGCCTGTGGAGTGTTTTCATGACTGGCAATTGATGTGGGAAGGCCCAGCTCACCATGGATGGTACCAACCTTGGGCAGGTGGGCATGGGTTCTATAAGGAAGCAGGCTGAGCCAGCCATGGGGAGCCGGCCGTAAGCAGCTCCCTCCACGGCCTCTGTAGCAGCTCCTGCCTCAGGTTCCTGCCCTGTTCAAGCTCCTATCTGGGCTTCCCTTAGCGATGGAGAATGACCCCTGAGAGTTATAAGCTGAAATAACGCCTCCCTGTCCATGTTGGTTTTGGTCAGTGTTTTGACAGATAGGGTCTTGAGTAACCCAGGCTGGCCTAGAATACTATTTGTAGCCCAAGCTGGCTTTGAACTCCTAACCTGAGAGCTGGGATTAGAGATGTATACCACCACACCTGGCTTTTCACTGGTGCTTAGGAAATACTTTGGGAAATGTTTCCATCTTTTTTAGTATTCGTTTTTTTTTATTGTTTATTTTGTTTTGTTTTTTTGTTTTTGTTTTTAAGATTTATTTATTTACTATGTATACAGCATATATGACTGCCGGCCAGAAGAGGGCACCAGATCTCATTACAGATGGTTGTGAGGCACCATGTGGTTGCTGGGAATTGAACTCAGGACCTCTGGAAGAGCAGTCGGTGTTCTTAACCTCTGAGCCATCTCTCCAGCCCCTTCCTATTCGTTTTTAACTTCTGTGTTTTACTCCAGGTTCCTAAGCCTTCCTTCTTTGTGCTCCAAAGCTGCTATTTTAGAAACAGCAGATCGTTCATTCACGCCTATCTTCTTTTGTTCTTGGAGAGTGGTGGGAACATTGTTTCTCCTTAAGTTTTAGTCTCCATCTGTTCCATACAGACTCGTTTCTTACAAGTCCATCCACTGTCTCACATCCTTCTTCGGTGCCTCCAATCACCGGTCTTAGACACACTCCTCCTGGTTCTGATGACCTCATGGAGTCTGATCCATTTAGGAGAGGTGCACAAGACCGGCTGAGCTCTCGGAGCACACAGCAGGAGCTCAGAGTTCTGCTCGAGGCTCCCTGCCAGTATCTCCAGGTCTTTCCAGACTCTCCGTTCTTCCCTCTGGCAGGAGCAGACTGAGGTGACCACCCTAGAAACAGGAGTGGGTTAGGGATGTGCCCATTTTCACTTCGTTCTTTTCTCCCCGCTATCCCAATGTGGCATTTCTACCCTCTCCTGAGTTAAGTCGTCTTCGGCCAGGACTGCAGGGGGCAGTGAGAGGGTCTCACAGAACTACCCAGTTCTCAACAAACTCCCCCGTACCTCCATTCTGGAGCCTGTTTGTGCCATGTGCCCAGGTACCTGCTCTTGTGGTTGCCTCAGTTGCTGTGACAAATACCACAGCTGAAAGCAACTGAGGAAGGAAAGGATTTGCATTATGGCTCCAGAGAGGACAATCTATCACGGCAGGGAGGGCAGGGCGGCCGAGCTTGAGGTCAGCCTGGCAGTCAGGACGCTGAGTAATCCAATTTCACCCCCACACAGGGAACATGGACGGGAACCAGAAGTGGGGCCAGCCATAAAGCTCAAAGTCAGGCTCCCAGTGTGCACTTCCTCCCACAAGTCCCCCCTCCGAGAGGGTCTGTGACCCCCAGGCCGCAGCACCAGCTGGGGCCAAGTGTTCAAACCTGAGTCTCCGGGGGACAGTTCACACGCAGACCACTTTCTGTCATTAACCACTAAACCACGAGCAGTTCTCGGAGTTCTGCTACCGGCTGACTTGTCCTTTTGGGTTTGTGGGGGAGAAACTTTTATTCAGTTTGGCAGGGTTTGTGAAGAGAATGTTGCTAATTTTTCCCATCCACCCACTGAACCAGAAGTCACCAAACAGAAAATTAGCATCATCTCTTTCTTTTTCTCAGCTCCATCCTACTTGGGCGTCAGTTTCCAGGCCTTCTGTGTGTGTGTGTGTGTGTGTGTGTGTGTGTTTCTTCCAAGTACACACATGTGCACATGGCCAGGAAAGGGTGCTGCATCCCCCGGAACCGGGCTTACAGGAGGTTGTAGACACCTGATGCAGGTGTGAGGGACGGAACTTGGGCATCCTGGAAGAGCAGCAAGCCATCTTAGCCATGGTTCCAGCCCTGTTTCAGTTCTCAAAAAGGACTAAATTTATTATTTGCCTTAAGCAAACAGAATCAATACACAAGTTCCAGTTAACTTGAGGAATTCCAGGTAACCATGGCGTTTTCAAAGGTGAGAAAGGCTTCCTCCTGAGGTCTCCCACATCAGTTGCTGGGGAGAGTCCAGCCGCTCCCAGGAATTAGGCAGGCTGTACATTGGTGTCGTTCTAAGCATTCCAGGGTGGGAACAGGAACTACAACCACTGGCTCAGTTACAGTTCCCAGCTGCTTGTGCATCTCAGAAATTAGGTACCAGGTAGACAAACCATTGAGTACTGGTATTAAGCTAGACCCAAATATATATTTTATTGAGCTTATAATAAGTATGCAAACTTAAGTATCCATTGTACACAACTCAGTCTGTTTAAACATAACTCCCCACACAAGCTGGGGTTGTAAGGCATTATGAAAATACAAAATGCCATATAATTAGGCCAGGAAAATTATTATAGTTAATAAAATGACCAAACCTCTTAAATAGTAATAACAACAACAACAAAAACATTATATGCTCTGGGTTGGAGCAGGAACAAGGAGCCTGAATTTGGAAAGAAACACTTCTCAATATTCAACAAATTACAGAGGAGGTTGGCAGCATTTTAGTTTACGAGGTCATGTCTACCAGCCTCAGCGGAAGTACAAGCAAAGAAGGGAAAAAGAGACAAGAATCTGTCTGTCTCCCTTCACCTTACACCTTGGTTTCCCATCCTCTGTGTCGTTACCAACATGACAACAGTTGAGGAAAGTGCGAAAATCCCTCCACCCCATGCCCAAGAGTGGCAGAGCTGGATTCAAACAGGACGCAGCTCCAGGGCCTGGCTTCTTAACCCTAAGATCTGTGGCGACCTCTTCTGCCCTTTATCTGTCCTCTGTTCAACGAATTTTACTATAAATAGGTATTTTCACCAATGGTTATGAGAAATCTACTCCACTCTAATCCAGAACTTCCGGATCGATCCTCTTGGTGAAATGCTAATATCAGCTTAAAGCAAAGTTCTCTAAAGTTCTTTCAGAAGTTTTATCAACCAACTTAAAATTGTCAGGTCGGATCAGTGTTTCCTCTAGGCTTGTTTAATACATTGTTGCATGGAGTTTTAGGAGACCTCCAGCTAAGTGCTTATCACACTGTAGCTCCACTTATCAGTCTTAGGCATCTGGAATATTCTTTTCTTTTCCAGGAACACACTGAAACCTTGTAACTCACTATCCTGAGTTCCTTAACCGAACCCTCGTCCCACGTGTCCACTCGGCACTTCCGGTTTTGATAAGACTAATAAGCAATTTTACAGCCCGGAGGATTCTTTTTCTTCACCTGCCTCTGATGCATTCGAATTCCTAGCACGTGGACCCACTGTTCGTTTTCGCGTTAGGGATGCTGGTATTTCCCTAGCGGCCTTTCCAAACTTGCCGGGTATGGGACGTACGTAAGCACAATGTCAACGTGTCGCGGCAAAATCCGCACACTGCGCCGGTCACCGAGGGCGAGCACCGCCCGCCCGGTGCACCGCGCCGGCCCCGCCCTCCCCGCCGCGGCCTCTGCGCGCCCCGCCCCACGTCCAGCGCCGCAGGCCGCCCAGGCCTGGGCTTCCCCGGGATGCGCCGGCGCCCCCTGCAGGCCGCGGCGGGCACAGCTGCCGGAAGAGCCCGAGCCTCCTGCCACCGTGTCCGCGCCGCCGCCGCCGCCGCCGCCGAGCTCCGCGGGGCCCCGAGTCCCAGCCGAGCGTCCTCGGAGCCGCCCGCCGCGGCCCCGCGCCCTCCGAGCCGAGCCGCCGCGCCTCCCGCTCGGCCTCCGCCCTCAGCTCCCCGCCCGAGCCCGCCCGCACCCGCCTTCACTCTGGAGCGGCCCGGGCAGCCGCAGCAGGGGCGGCGGCGGCGCATCGAGGAGCTCTCCAGGTCGTCCCGGGAGAGGCTGCTGCAGTCCCGGGACAGGATGTTTTCCAAGCTCACGTCCATCCTGCAGCACGCCGTGGAGGCGGTGAGGCCGCGCGGGGCGTGGGGGTGCGGGGGACGGCGGCCCGAGCTGCCGGGAGCGGGGAGGCTGCGGGGAAGGAAGGCCTGCGCGCTCGCCCGGCCTCTGCCCTCCCGCCGGGGGACCGGGCGGCTCCCGGGGCCTCCTGGCCGTTAACCTCCGGGGCCGAGTGGCCAGCGCCGCGCAAGACAATAGAACGGCGGTGCCGGTGGGCTGGGCTTGCTTTTGCTTCGGTGCGGGTGGGAGAGGAGCGTTGGGGACCGCGGGCCCGGTGGACGCCGGTGCCGGCTCTCGGTTGCTTGCTTGCTTGCTCGCTCGCTCGGGTCCGGCGGCTCACCTCGGCAGGACCTGGGAGATGGATCTGCAGGAGTTTGCAGGTCCGCGATCGCCCAGCGCTCACCATCTGTTTCCCTTTTCTTGTCTAATAATGCGCTTCCCGGACGCTCTTGGCGCAGCCTGCAACCGCTGTACTTTGAGGCTGGTCTTAAACAACAGAGGGACATTACTCAAACCTCCTAACAGACCCGAAGAACCTAGAAAGAGAATGCCTTGCCAGTACCAAACACATCCCGTTGCTTTATTTGACTTGCTTGTTTTGGATTGAGTATTACCCTGTGTGACGAAAGTTTCTGTGTTAATTTTAAAAATGACGTTTTCTTTACATGTTGTGAATGACTTCATAATAGAACTTGCAACTTCACGCGACTTTTTAAAGGAAAAAAAAATGCCACGGTGATGTGAAGGGTCAGCTAACAAAATTAGAGTTGTAAATTTCAGTTATGGAGACAAAACTTTAATACAATTCCAGTTATGTAGTATATGGAATTTAGGTTTTTCGTTCTGGTTTCCCCCCTTGGTGACACATCAAACCAAGCAAGAAAGGGGGAGGAGCAATGTTGACACACGGGGAGAAGACAGGGCTTTGAGACACACTTTTCCTTTCCCTGCCCGATACAGAGTCAGCCTGCAGCAGCATCTCTAAAATGATTTAAAAGTTTTAAGAACAGTTATATCGATATTTTGAATTATACTTTAGAGTATAGTCTTCAAACTTAATATAATGATAAATAAGAGATAATTAGGCATAAGTTATGTGTATTAAACCCTGGGGCCTGTCATGTTCTAGGCAAAAGCTCTCCCACTGAATTTTATTTTATTCTCTTTTATTTTTTGAGATTAAGTGTTACCAAGTTTCCCAAGCTGGCCTTGAACTTCTGCCTTAGCCTCTGTCTAGGCATGCCGCCAAACCTAGCTAGGATTTTTGGTTTATTGACTCGTTTTTGTCTTAAGGCCTGTGTTTTCTGTTTTTTTGTAATCTTTTTATAATTGCATGTATCATTAACATCTACCAGATTACCTGAGTGAGACTCTGGCTGGGTAATAGTTTCCCTGTCTTGCTCGGGTCAGTGAGAAGTAGGAGTTCACTAGGTTCACTAGTCCCAGGAGTAAGTGTCTGGCCTGTGGAAATGTCAAGTTCATTTGCTCAGTGCCTGTTTCTGATATGCTATACCACCCACACAGTTTACCAAGAGAAAGTAAAGCTCCTGAAATCTGATTGGTTCTGCTCTGCTTTTTTGTTGGGATAGAGTCTCACGTAGCCCAGGCTGGCTGGTCCTGTACTTATGTTGGGAATGACCTAATCACTTTCAAATTCACATGATTTTTTTTTTTTTTTTTTCAAATCAAATACCACAGTGATTTTAGGGTCAGCTAACAAAATTAGAGTCATAGATTTGTAAACCTCCCTTCCTCCATCTCCCAAGGGCTGGGGTTATGGACTTGGTCCCTCATCCCTTGAAGAATATTTTCTGATGCCCCCTTCAGCATTCTCCTGGGAAAGAACTCTTAGATAATGATACATAAAGCCATCCTTTGGTAGTTGAATGTTTTTCATAACCCAAGATTAGTTCCCTCGTTACTCAGTCTCTGACTTTTTGCTTGTTTTTATCCATAAACAAGTCTTCGCATTCCTTAATTTGTTGGCTTTTTCTTTCTCCTTTTATGTTCTGATGCAGCATTCCAAAGAATAGAATCATCAGGGTTCTGCAGACTTGGGAGGGAACCCCTGCCCGCCGGTGACTGCATGCTTCTTCAGAGCTATGCTCTCCTACCTGGTGTTGTCCTGTCTAAGTGTCCATATTCAGTCAGATAAGACTTCTATTTTTTTTTAAGGTTAATCAGATGTATATTCATCTAGATGAGGGTAGGTAAGGAGTTTGGGTTTTTTTTGTTTGTTTTGTTTTTGAGTTAAGGTCCCTGACCAGCCTCAAACTTGCTAAATACCAAAGATGACCTTGAACTCCTGATCTTTCTGCCCCCGCCTCCCAAGAGCTAGGATCACAGGCTAGTGCTTCATTATTCATGTAGTTTCTGGTGTTGAGGATTTAACCCAGGGCCTTGGTAAATGCTAGGGAATCGCTGTACCACAGTCTTCTAGCCACCCCAGCCTTTTCTGAACATTTTTATCATGACCTTTTTTTTTTGAGTGAGTGCATGCATGCGTAAGCGTATGTGGTATGTAGGGTGTGTGTGTGTGTGTGTGTGTGTGTGAGAGAGAGAGAGAGAGAGAGAAAGAGAGAGAGAGAGAGAGAGAGAGAGAGAGAGAGAGAGAGAGAGAGAACCACAGCACTTGATCAGGTGGAAGTCTGAGGACATCTTTCCCTTTTACTGTGTGAGTCCTGGGGAATCAAACACAAGGGATCAGACACCAGCAAGTAGCTTTGACTGCTGGGCCATGCCAGTTCCTACCCCTTTAAAATTTTTTCTTAAAAAAAAATCTTTTTAGATTCACTATTTCATGTGTATGAGTATTTTGTTTGCATATGTATATGAACCAAGTGCATGCTAGGTGCCTGTGGTGGTCAGAAAAGATTACCGAAGTCCCTGGAACCAAATGTGGTCCTCTGCAAGAGCAACAAGTACTCTTAACTGCTGAACCATCTCTCCAGACTTTAAAATTTTATTCTTAAATAGGGTCTCACTAAATTTCTGGGGCTGACCTCAAACTTGGGGTCCTCCTACCTCAGCCTCCCAAATGTGGAGATTACAGGAGCGTGCTATCACACCTGGCATGTATTAATTAAATGGTTTTTCCTCATTTGCCAAAAACTACAAAAAGGGGAAATAGAAGATGTTTTCAAAGCCTCACGTTTGTAAATGTGTTTTAAGCCGATAAAAGCCAAGACCTGTAATATAACTCTTAGCTCCTTTTCCGGAAAAGATGGTCTTCCTCTCATGTAGCATGCCCTGGTTAGTAAGATGTGGTGATATAGTGTGTATCCTAATACAGTTTCCTGAAGATCAGAGAACAGAACAAGCCACTAGATTAAACATAGATGCCAAGCAGTGTTGACGCACACCTTTAATCCTAGCATTCAGGAGCTTTGTGAGTTCAGAGCCACCCTGGACTACAATGAGATTGACTCAGTCTAGGAGAGAAACAGAGCCAGGCAGTGGTGGCACACACCTTTAATCCCAGTACTTGGGAATCATAGGCCTTTAATCGCAGCATTAGGAAGGAAGTGATATGGCTGGGTGGAGAAAGGTATATAAGGTGTGAGGAGACGGAACTAAAGCCCGTTATGGTTGAAGGCTTTTCGGCCAAAGCCCTTTTCTGCTGGACCTCTGAGGACTCAGGCATTCAGTCAGAGGATTCGTGGAGTTGGCGAGGTGAGAAGTGGCTGTGGCTTGTTCCTTTGTCTCTCTGAACTTTCAGCATTCACCCCAATATCTGACTCCGGGTTATTTATTAAAAGACCATTAAGGAATTTGAGTTACAGTAAGAGTTGTAGGAATGATGTGTTCTGTTAGCCGGTTGCCACATGTCTCAACTCTGAGAGGCCGGTCCTGAGGTTAGATTGGACGATTGTAGCCGTTTGTTTCCATTAGTGTTGCTGAGGGCCAGGTCCTGCGGAGTGGCTTTTTCCCTTTCTGAGCTTTTATCTGTTTTAACCAGCACAGTGGAAGTCATCCTTCAGAATGTGAATCAATGTTTTCAAAGTATAGGTTTGTTTCAAAGACAGTTGTTGGGAACAGCATCCCACCCCATCCACCATATTGGAAACTGAACATGGGCCTCCTGCCTTGCTAGAGCCCTCTACCTCTGAAAGCCGTAACCCAGGCTGGCCTCGATCCTCTGCCCTCTTCAGCAGTTTGCCCAGGGGCATGGCTAGTGGCTACTGATTCTTGAAAACAACTCTGTCCTGGGACTTCTTTTCCAACCCACTTGAGCCCTTCTCTCATTCGGCAAGTGTTTTAGGAGGCGCGGTGAAAGCCCCGACACACTAAGGAAACATGGTGGGTCTGCGTCTTGGTTCACAGTGCCAACTGGCTAAGCACCTGGGAGGTCATACTGTGAGGAATGCACAAGGGTGTGATGGCCCTGGAACGGACAGAGCAGGGGTCCGGGCCAGCCTCTGTCCCCGCTTCTGTCCTGACCCGGAAGTTGATTGAGTCTGTGCACTCAAGCTCTTTCTCCACGCAGTATGAGTAGTGAGATGCGCAGATTGCTGCGGGGGGTTAAAACGAGGTGTGTAGGAGAGTCTTGTGGGGTGCTTGGTTGATAATGCTTCTTAGATCGGTTTGGCCAGGTTGGAGCCTGTAGGAGGAAGGAAGCTGATCTTAGGAGCAGTTGAAGATTCTCTGGAGGTGAGACTGGAACAGGGTAGTCGAGAGGCAGAAAAGATAGGGAGGGTGTTAAGGACTTGGAAACAGATGTGGTGGCTCATACTTGTATCTCCGAGACCTTCTTGAGTGAGATCCAGGCAAGCCTGAGCTGTCTTAAGAAACACAAGGCAAACCCAGATGTGGGTTTCGTACACGCTGTAATCCCGACCCTCAGGAGCTGGAAGCCAGAGGAGCAGGAATTCAAGGCCAGTACACTGTGAGTTTGAAGCCAGCTGGAACTACAAGAGACCCTGACTCAAACAAAAACAAACACCATAACAAAGATAAAATAAGTTTGGGGTAGAAAAGGACACTCTAAAAGATCTTTTAGAATGTGCATTTTGTAGACATTTCAAGCAGAGGTGGTGACTGGGAGGTTTTGTCCAGGTTGTTGATGGAAGTCCTTTTGTGGATGTGATGTGTTGGACAAAGTCCAGGTTTCTAGCAGAAAGCATTGTTACCTAAGGCAAGTCAGCTAACTGGTATTTTGGTCTTTGATGGGAATTTGAGCAAAAGAGGAGCGCCAGTGAGCATTTAACACTGTTTTAGGCTGGGTATGATGGGGTGGTGCACACCTGTAATCCCAGCACTCAGGCAGCTCAGGCAGGGGGATTTCAAGTTCAAGGCCTACCTGGAATATGTAGTGAGACCCTGCTGCAGTCTAAGAAGTGAAGAGTGCTGAGAGTGTGGCCTGATGGTGGAGTCTTTGCTTCTGCAAGGCCCTCAGTTTGATCTCTGGTTGGGTAACTAAAGACTCACTAGTGTGCCTGACCAGTGGGTGCCAGCCTGCACATCTGTGTGTCAAATGAACAGTGTGGTGCTGATTCGGCTCCATCACTGGGCTGAAACCAGGAGTCTAAATGATGAAGAGAATGGTACCACCCCAGCCCTTGTCCAGTTGCAGCCTAAATGAGAGCAGTTAAGCTGTGGTAAAAGTTGGGGTCAAGGCTAGGAGGAAGCAGGTGCTTCAAAGTGGAGAGGGGAAACTTCCTAGAGAGGAGGACGGTCCAGATAGGATAACAGGAAGTCCCAGGTAGGAAAACAGGAAGTCACAGTAGATAGGTGTCCTGGCGATTTGGGGGGGCTATAGGAATGAGAGTTTTGAAAATTTAATCTCCAAATACTAAAAAATTGAATTATAGTCTCCTGCTGCTGATTCACACATCCCTTTCAGAGGATGGATGTTTTTATGCAATGGTAATAGGTCATTTGCATGTTAGTTACAGAAAAGGCAAGTTTACTGGAGTCTCATGAAGTAAGAGAATTTATTCATGTTTGAATGAGATTGTTACTCATCTGAGTTACTATAATTCAGAACAATTCTGCTATTTCTCCCCTGCATCGGAATAATAGCACCGTCCTGCTTGGGATTTGATGGTGTTCCGTGGCAGAGCCTCCAGCCTGGGGGCCTCCTGGGGCAGAGCTGGAGGAAGGACACTGTAACCACCCAAAAGGTGGAATTGTTACTACATTAAAAATGCAATCATTTCCTCCTGTGTCTGTCCCATTTTAGTAAATTTAACTCCATAAAGCTGAATCTTCCCAAAGCTTAACTGCCTGTTAAGTCTTTCACAATTGCACTGGGTATTTCTACTTTCTTGGTCAAGTTCTCTGCACATAGGCAGACAGTGTAGGGAGAATCAGCTTTAAGCAGCCAATGATGGTTTGAAATTCTTGAGTCCCATTTTCATAAATGTAGGCACCTTATGGATTGAGCCTCTTAACGTGTCCAGGACTGTACCCGTAAGTTGCACAAGAGTTGAGAAATTGTGTTGACAGAGTTGTCAACTTCAAGGTCACTAGCTGGGAAACCAAAGGTCAACTTGGAACAAGTGGAAGTGTAGGAGAGATCTGACTGCAGGTCATTTGGTGGGTGTCCCCAATCTGCAGCCTTGGGAAGCCATAAATGGGGCCCAACACAAAACCATAGACTTCTTAAGACATGATGAGGGTGTGTGTGTGTGTGTGTGTGTGTGTGTGTGCGCGCGTGCGCGTGCGTGTGCGCGTGCGTGTGCGTGTGCGTGTGCGTGTGTGTGTGTGCGTGTGTGCGTGTGTGCGTGTGTGCGTGTGCGCTCAGTTTGCTGCATTCCCAAGTGTGAGCTTTGTAGATGACAACTGGCCACAGTGTTGAAGTTTGGACAGTGTTGGCCCTTAGAGGAGCATGAAATGGCACTTTACCCCATCAGACTTGGGTTCCCAGGCTAGAAACCTCCAGCTCTGCATTACCATAGGTGGGAGCTGTACTTCTGTCAGAAGTTGACAACACCTCTAGGATGCCCCCTCTCCCCTTTTCCCCCCTCCCCCTCTCCCTCAAGAAAGAGTCAAGGCTCCTGGAGAAGGAGCGGCCACATCTGTCTTTCTTCCATTTAACTTGAATTCCCTGGTGCTAGCCCATGGCAGAAAAGTGGCTGGGGGCTGTAACTCTGGCCTTAAAACTTAGGAAGTGCATTTCAAAGCTTGCACTGTAACACATTTTGTAGAATTTAAATTACAGTGTCTTGTTCATGTAGTTATTTTGCTAAAAATATACATTGCCTGACCCAGGCTTGCAAAGACAGCCGTGGAAAGTAGGAGCAGTTTAATCTGATTATAACCGACGTTGGCAGCGCTCTGTGTGTGTGTGTGTGTGTGTGCTGTGCTGATGTGTAAGCCATTGCCAGCTACTCGCCACCCTCTCCCCTTCCAAAGTCCGGGGTCCAGAGACCTCTGGTCATCAGTAGTGTTTCACAGAAAGCTTAGTCAGAATGACGGTGCTTTGCTCTAGTCACCTTTGAAGCCGTGTGATAACAGACTGGGGGAAAGTTGAATGCCGTAGTTTACTAATAATATTGATCAAGGGGTGTTCTTCTTAAGTCATATTGCTTCCTTGGATTCAACTCATTTTGATCTTACTTGATATCTGACATACAACTCAAGTTTACCCTTTGTTTTGATGCTTCTCATGCATCCTGGACAAGTGTAATATTAAAATTGACAGGCGCGTTTAATGCCTCGCTCTAAGTCTGCTCTTTTGTGTTTGTGTAGCTTGCTCCGTCTCTTCCATTACAAGAAGACTTTGTTTATCACTGGAAGGCAATCACCCATTACTACATAGAGACTTCAGGTAAGGAACATCCGTGCGTATGATCTGCTTCAAGATGAGTTTTCAGTTATTTTTAACTTTAAACGATTTTACCTTTGATTCCTCTTTTAGGGTCATTTCAAATGTCCCCTTTGGACATCTCCTGTGTTTGGCAGTGTTCTAGGCAGTGGGGAGCTGAGTAGACGTCTCACACACAGCAGGCACAGCAGCTCTGTCCTGATAGACTCGGGGAGGCACACAGTAAACGGAAACATGAAAGTGTGTGTCAGCTAAGAGTCGGAGAAATGAAGCAGGCAGGATGGGGGCGTGGCAGTGTGTGTTTGGGTGTGGGACCGGCACGTGGCTACTTCAATCTAGAGAAGACCACATTGCCCTTCGGCCACGTTCGTCTGGAGAGGCCCTCACCTGGGTGCTCTTACCTACTGATCCATCCGTCCAGCCCCTCACTGGTGTTCTTGAGGAACCCTGTTTTAATGGCACCGAGGAAAGATGATCAGTGCTGAAGTTTAGGACAAAATGGGTAGAAAATGTATGGACAGTATGTGGCTTGCGTCCTGAGGAGTGTTGTGCGAGGAGACCCGAGGGGGGTGGGGGAGGGGAGGGGCACAGAAGACCATCCTGGGGATCTTCCTCAGTCACTCCACCTTTGTTTTTATTTTTTAAAATTGGTCAATTAGTCTCTCTGTCTCCCTCTCCCTTTGTCCCTCTCTGTCCCTGCCCCTTCCGTGTGTGTGTGTGTGTGTGTGTGTGTGTGTGTGTGTGTGTGTGTGTGTGACGTATGTGAATAAGCATGCCTTGGTGTATGTAGAGATCAGAGTACACCTTGTGGAGTTGGTTCTCTCCAGGGAGTGAACTCAGGTCGATGGAAATTTCTCTGGTCCTGCCTTCCCCAACAGTCTGGACGAATCTCTCCCACCCACGGTCCCACAGCCACTTATGAAATAATCACTCAGAGGCTTATATTAATTACAAACTGTTTGGCTATGGCTCAAGCTTCTTGCTAACTAGCTCTTATAACTTAACTCAACCCATTTCTATTAATCTATATATCTCACGTGTTCTGTGGCGTTACATGCTGCTCCTTGGACCTCGGGCTGGCGTCTCTCTCGACCCCGCCCTTCTCCCACTATCTCTTTAGGATTTTCCTGCCTGGCTCCATCCTGCCCTGCCATAGGCCAGAGCAGCTTTATTTATTAACCAATGGGTGCCACACATATTCACAGCCTCCAGAAAGACATCCCACAGCTCTCCACCATACTTTTTGAGACATTGTCTCTTACTGAAGCTCACTGATTCTCTAGATTGACTGGCCAGTGAGCTCCTGAGATCTACCTGTCTTCTCCCTCCCCAAACTACTGGAATCACAGCCACAGCCACACGCCTGGTTTTTACACGGGTTTTGGGCATCCGAACTCAGGTCCTAATGCTTGAATGACAAGTACTTTGCCTACCGAATCACATCTCAAGTACCCCCCAAATGTCTTAATTACTTCAAAAGATGTAAGGTATTGGGATGGGGGCATAGTTCAGTGGTAGGGCACTTGCCTGGCATGAGTTAGGTGCTGGGTTCCAGCACCAGCATTTTTTTTTATTAAATTTTTAAATTTATTTTACATACCAACCACAGTTTCGACTCCCTCCTCTCCTCCCATTTCCTCCACGATCTCCTCTCTACTCCCCTGTCCTTTCAACTCCCCCCCCATCCATTCCTCAGAAAGGGGCAAGCTCCCATGGGAGTTAACAAAGCATGGCATGTCAAGTTGAGGCAGGACTAAGCTCCTCCCCCCTGCATCAAGGCTGAGCGAGGCATCCCACCATAGGGAACAGGTTCCAAAAAGCCAGCTCATGCGCCTGGGGACAGATCCTGGTCCCACTGCTAGGGGCCCCACAAACAGACCAAGCTACACAACTATCACTCACATGCAGAGGGCCTAGGTTGGTCCCAGGCAGGCCCCCAGCTGTCGGTCTAGAGTCCGGGAGCTCCCACGAGCTCGGGTCAGCTGTCTAGTGGGTTTCCCCAGCATGAGCTTGACCCCCTTGCTTATATAATCCCTCCTCCTTTTCTTCAACTGGACTGGACTCCCAGAGCTTGGCTCAGTGCTTGACTGTGGATCTCTGCATCGGCTTCCATCCGTTCCTGGGTGAAGGTTCTATGATGACAATTAGGGTGGTCATCAGTCTAATTACAGGGGAAGGCCAAAGTTCAAGTACCCTCTCCACTATCACTAGGAGTCTTAACTGGGGTCGTCTTTGTGGATTCCTTGAAGTTTTCCTGTTACCAGGTTTCTCCCTTACCCCATAATGTCTCCCTCTATCAAGATATCTCTTTCATTGCTCTCCCTCTCTGTCCCTCCCCCAACTTGACCATCCCAATCCCTCATGTTCCCATCTCCCATCCCATCCCCTCTACCCCTCCCCAGGCCCCAGTTTACCCAGAAGATCTCATCTATTTTCCCTTCCCAGAGCAATCCATGTGTCCCTCTTAGGGTCTTCCTTGTTACCTAGCTTCTCTGGGGCTGTGGATTCTAACCTGGTTATCCTTTGCTTTATATTTAGTATCCACTTATGAGTGAGTACATACCATGTTTGTCCTTCTGAGTCTGGGTTACCTCACTCAGGATGATTTTTCTCGTTCCATCCATTTGCCATTTGACAAATTTCATGATGTCATTGTTTTTCTCTGCTGAGTAGTACTCCATTGTTTATATGTACCACATTTTCTTTGTCCGTTCTTCAGTTGAGGGGCATCTAGGTTGTTTCCAGGTTCTGGCTATTACAAATAAAGCTGCTATAAACATAGTTGAGCGTGTATCCTTGTGGTATGATTGAGCATCGTTTGGGTATGTGCTCAAGAGTGGTATTATTGGGTCTTGATGTAGATTGATTCCCAATTTTCTGAGAAACTGCCATACTGTAACTGGAGAGTTTTCTCTCCAGGTCCCACCAAACTCGGGCAGTCCAACAGCCCACTTATAAAATAAACACACAGACGCTTATATTATTTGAACCTTTTGGCCTAATGGCTCAGGCTTCTAGCTATCTAGTTCTTACATCTTAAATTCATCCATTTCTATAAATCTATACCTTGCCACATGGCTCATGGCTTACTGGTATCTTCACATGCTGCTTGTCATGGCAGCGGCTGGCAGTGTCTCCCTCCACCTTCCTGTCCTCTCAGTTCTCCTCTCTGTTAGTTCCACCTATACTTCCTGCCTGACCACAGGCCAATCAGTGTTTTATTTATTGACCTATCAGAGCAACACATTTAACATACAGACCATCCCACAGCAGCCATACTGATTTCCAAAGTGTCTATACAAGTTTGCACTCCCACCAACAGTGAAGGAGTGTTCCCCCTTACTCCATATCCTCTCCAACATAAGCTGTTATCAGTATTTTTGATCTTAGCCGTTCTGACAGGTGTAAGATGGCATCTCAGAGTTGTTTTGATTTGCATTTCCCTGATGGGTATGGATGTTGAACAATTCTTTAAGTGTATCTTGGCCATTTGAGATTCTTCTGTTGAGAATTCTCTGTTTAGATTTTCATGCCATTTTTTAATTGGATTATTTGGTATTTTGATGTCTAGTTTCTTGAGTTCTTTATATATTTTGGAGATCAGCCATCTGTCAGATGTGGGGTTGGTGAAGATCTTTTCTCATTCTATAGGCTGCTGTTTTGTCTTATTGACAGTGTTCTTTGCTTTACAGAAGCTTCTCAGTTTCAGGAGGTCCCATTTATTAATTGTCGCTCTCAGTGTCTGTGCTACTGGGGTTGTTATATTTAGGAAGTTGTCTCCTGTGCCAGTGTGTTCAAGGCTGCTTCCCAATTTCTCTTCTGTCAAGTTCAGTGTAACTGGATTTATGTTGAGGTCTTTGATGCACTTGGACTTGAGTTTTGTACAGGGCGATAGATATGGATCTATTTGCAATCTTCTACATGCCGCCATCACGTATACTGGCAACACAGCACTAGCATTTTAAAAAAGAAACTGATGGTGGAGGGTTGGAAGGATGTAAGATAGGCTTCAGAGAGTCCAGTGGAGGGAAAGGCAGATACCAGAGTAAGACGGGGGTGTTGGTGAGCATCATCATTAAGTAGGAAAGAGAGAAAGCCAGTGCTCAAGTGGGGACCTGGCCTTTGGAGGCCAGTGGATGGTGTGCCCATGAAAACAAGGCAGGAAGCAGAGCAGCCGGGAGTAGTCTCCACAGGCTTGATAAACTATCTCCTGGTTGCTTCTGTTGTACTCAGTGAGGAGAAGGACATGGGTGGATTATCTTCAGAATTAGCAAATGTAATGTCCCTTCTGGGCCACCCAGTCTCCTTTGCGTGTGTCATCTGTGCTGCTGAGCACAAAAGCAGCCACCTGCAAATCATGCAGAACGGCACTCCTTGTGGCTGATGGCGTGTATAAGAACTGAGGCGTAGCTCCCCGTGTCCCCCATGCTGGGGTTTGACCTGCTCTCTGGAGGATCATGCAGTCACCACAGTGGACAGACAGATCAGACAAGAGTGAAAAGAGGAGAGTGGCTGTCTGGCAAGCTGGTGAGGTCAGAGGTAATCCATGTATAAAAGACAGGAAACCCGCGTAGCTCTGCAGGAAGTGAAGGCTGGGCCATGGCCCTTCAGATGGAAAGTAAGTTTACATACGCTGAGTGCGGTTCATGCTTAGCGGCTGACCTGTACAGGTGTTTTCTGTTTTTGTTTTTGTTCTTTGAGACAAGCCACCTTTCAATATTACTGTTAGCTTTTGTGATTTTTTTTTCCTTCTTTGGGCTTTAAGGAAATACATTCTTGCTTTAAAGGTTTTTTTTTTTTTTTTCTCATCTAGTAGGAGAAACAAGTGTGTACTTTAGTTAGTGAGGGACAAATCCAGTCTGAGTCAGGTAGAGTCTTGGGATGGACCGAGGATGAGAGAAGGGGAGTCAGAGGGAGCAGGACCGAGCTCCTGAGTCGGAGAGCAGAGACACCACAGGCATCAGTGTGTGCAGGGGCACAGGGGTGTTAATAATTCAGGAGCAGTGGACCAGAGGAGACAGAAGTCAGGTCTGCCTTTCAGAGACACTTCTAAATGATGTGGAGGAATGTTCTCTGACAAGGTCTCTTCCAGGCTGCGATCACAGTTTGAATATGCTGTTTCTAACAAAGATAGCCACATGTAGCCACACCTCACATGTGTGGTTCAGACGTTTCTGTGGGAGTTGGAATGGGGAAGGAGGGTAATGCAGCTGCACACAGGAAGTGTAAGAAGTTTTTCGAGTATTTATGATTTTTCTGTCGTTTAGATGATAAAGCCCCAGTGACTGATACGAACATTCCGTCCCACCTGGAACAGATGTTAGACATACTGGTCCAAGAAGAAAATGAGCGAGAATCTGGAGAAACAGGGCCATGTATGGAATACCTGCTCCACCACAAGATCTTGGAAACATTGTACACCTTAGGGAAAGCCGACGTAAGTCCCTGACCCACCCATCTTAGCTTGGCCAGAGATGGGGAAGATGGGGGCTGTATGTGTCCTGTGCAGCTACAACATCCATAGAGAGCAGAGATGCCCGTGCTCTGGACCACACTCCTACTTAGCTGCTTAGAGTCCCAGGATAAACATTTGTGAAGATAAACTCAAGTACATGTGCTCACAGTCAAGGGGGATAAGAACTCCATGACAACTGTGCTGTAAGAGTTTGTGGTCCTAAAAGGGAACGTCTTTGGTTATTCTGACATTCACTGAATCATCACAGTGGATGCAATGCAAATTTTAGGCCTAATGAATTTGGAAAAATCTTTGCAAAGCTAATGTAACATAAATAGTATTTTACCACAGGAGCTTCAAACCCTTGCATCCTTAGCAGCAGGGACATGTTCTGAGAAATGTGTCAGCTGGTTTTGTCGTGATGTGGACACCATGGTGTTCACAAAGCTCCATAATGCTGCCTGCTGCACACCTGCACGCTGGGTGACCTGTATTATTTTAGCTGCAGTGGTTGTAGGATCCTCTTCCAGCTCGAAAACTCAGTAGTACTGTGAACTTCTGTAATGTAAAAAACTAAAATGAAATGATGATCGTTTTAATACTACATAATTGTAAATCATATTAAAGACAATTTCTTTTTAATGAAGTCTATAATACCCCAACTTATTTGAGGTGCATTTGAGTTAAGTGCACCCTTTTCTAAGGAGCAAATCTGTTCCCTAATCACCTGGACCACATCATGCTTTCTTGCCCCCATCCTTTCGAGTGAGGAGTTTTACAACACTGAATTGAATTAATTTGATGTTTTAGCAAGATGGTAATAATTGTACTGCTAGTAAGTTTATTTCTGATACAAGTGATTATAAATGTTGTTAGCATTTTATCTGAATAATATAAGGTAGTTGTTACCTGAAAATATCATCGTACTTAAGATTATATTTTAGGTTGTTTCCAGATAGCATGTTGTGATGATCCTCGGGCATACAGATCTCATGACTGCTTAACTGTATGTAGGCAATGTCATCTACTTTATTACAGAACTTATGACTTGGCTGACTCATGCTCCTTTAATCCAGAGTGATCATCAGGATTGCTGCTTTTCAGCAAAGTAGCTGACATGCTATAAGAACTTCCTAGTAATGTTCTTTATAGTCCTCATCATCCAAATATCCTTGCAGTTAACTTAAAGGAGTCAATGCACAAGGTCCCTTCTGTCAGTGTCTGTTTGTTAGAACTGGATCGTTTTGTAAGTAACAAGATCCACTCTTGGTATGGCAGCCAGTAGGCTCTCATAGGCTGGTGTTGTCCCAGCAATAACCAGCTGACTGCCCGAAAGTGCATGCTCACCATGAAGTGTGTGTGATCACCTGAGGCTGTTCCCTCACGTGCCATGTGTGGTCTCAGGTGTGTAATTGTGTTTCTAGAATGCCAGTCATGGAAGTAAGTGTTCATTGTGGTAAAGTCATTAACTGGTCACTGGCATTGTCTTCGAGGGGGACTATGTTGACAGACATGGTCTGTCTTGCTGTGAACATTTGCATGTGTTTATCTGTCCTATGCCCAGTGTCCTCCAGGGATGAAGCAGCAGGTTTTACTGTTCTACACCAAGCTTCTGGGAAGAATCCGGCAACCCCTGCTTCCACACATCAACGTACACAGGCCTGTGCAGGTACCTACTCCCCTGACTTCAAGTTAAAAACTCAGTGAATTCAGATACAAGTGATTTTGTATTGTTTTTTTTTGTTTGTTTGTTTGTTTTTTTGTTTTTCGAGACAGGGTTTCTCTGTGTAGCTTTGCGCCTTTTTCCTGGAACTCACTTGGTAGTCCAGACTGGCCTCGAACTCACAGAGATCCGCCTGCCTCTGCCTCCCGAGTGCTGGGATTAAAGGCGTGCGCCACCACCGCCCGGCTGTTTTTCTAGGGGTAAAAATAATGGAGGAAATTATTCTAATAGCATGAGAATTAGCAAACATTTGGGTTTTCTTATATCTCACTGTATTTATATTTCTCTGTAAAGTTCTATACATTGTCTTTTTACTTTGCCCACATAATAGTACAAAGAGAATTTTAAAGTTTAAAAAATGTTTTGACAGAAACTAATTCGACTCTGTGGTGAGGTCCTTGCAACACCAACGGAAAATGAAGAGATTCAGTTTCTCTGCATCGTGTGTGCGAAGCTGAAACAGGATCCCTACTTGGTTAACTTTTTTTTGGAGGTATGCCACACTTCTCGGACTCGAAGCTCCTTATGAAAATTGAAATGAAATCCTCAGGAGCATTTCAGGCCTGCAAGGTCTGCCTACCAGAGTAGTTTTCATTTAAAATCAATGTTTATTCCAACTTGAAATCACCCTGGAAGGAGAATTTCAAGGAATGCAGTTGAGCCAGATAGACGCTGCGCCGGGGAGTGGGGGAAGGGCAGCAGGTGCCGAGGTGGGCAGGCTGTACACAATCTCCAGTTACCATCAGCCTGCTTTGCTTTTGGATGGCTGCAGTATTTTGTACTATTTTTATAGCCATGATCAAGACATGGTCTGTTTTAATTGGTATTTTAGATTTAACTTACAGCTTTAAAAAGGAAAATAAATTGTATCTACTTTCTGCTTACGTTCACTTTCTTTTTTCCTTTAATCTTTTTTTAGACTTTTTAAAATGTATGTTTACATATTGTGTGTGTGTGTGTGTGTGTGTGTGTGTGTGTGTGAGAGAGAGAGAGAGAGAGAGAGAGAGAGAGAGAGAGAGAGAGAGACTGACTCTCACTGAACCTGGAGTTCACCAGTTAGGATAGACTGGCCAGCAAACCTCAGTGCAGGGATACAGGCATGTGCCACTGTGATGGGCGCTGGGGACCTCAGCTGAAGCCCTTGTGCTTGGAGGCGAGTGCTTTCACACACAGCCATGCCCCAGCCCCTTTCTTCCTAGTGGTGAAATCCTTGAGGGCTCTTTGAGGGAAGCGTCTTTCTTGTCCGCCCTCCCGTCAGCTGTGTGTGCCGTCTGTCTCGGGTGCTGGGAGGCTCTTAGTGTCTGCCACCCTAATGTGTTTGTCTTCCGTTGTTGAAGAAATGACTTGGGGTCCTATCTGCAACGCTCCTGGAGGCTGGCAGCAGCTCACTTACATGAATTTAATTCTGCGTGTAGTACTAGGGCCATGAGACGCCTGTTTTCTGTTGTGTGCCGTTATCTTCTTCTCCAGGTTTCCATCAAAAGAGTTCTTCTGTTAGTCAAGTTTTGGATTTCTAAAGATATGTTACTTAGGCTACATTATAGTTCTTTTGTTCTTAATGTTTGTATAGGAAATAGGTTAGTTTGGTTGTCTGTGAGGTTTCTTCACCTTGTGTTTTGAGACAGGATATCACTGTGTGGCCTAGGCTCGCCCAGAACTTGCTGTGTAGACCAGTCTGGCCTTGAACTTGGGATATTCTTTCTGCCTCCCCAATACCTGGCTGGTTTTCATTTTTGAGATAGGATTTCACTCTGTAGGCCAGGCTGGCCTAGAATTCTCAATATAGCCTAGACTGTCCTTGAACTTGGGGAAATCATGTCTCAGCTCCTGAAAGCTCAGATGTCAAGCGTGAGCCACTACTACTGGCTGAGATTTTTGTTTTCAAAGTTCATTTTTTCTAATATTTTCTTAGACACTTGGTATACTTTAGATGGATTTTCCCCAAAACTTGCCTGGAAGGCCTTAATTCAACATAAATATTCAAGAAAGGATTGGAAATGCAGCTTAGTGGCACAGCACTTGCCAAGTACGCGTGGGACCTTGCCTCCGGTATCCAGTGCCACCTCTGACCCCCATAATCTGTCTGCCAGAAGCAGAGGAGATCTGCAGGCCTGTGTGTGTCAGTCTTGAGATGCGCTTGCCACCCCTGTGAACTCAGGTCTGCTTTAGTCACGAGCACAAGGTGCTGAGTGGGCGGCACTGCAGCCATGGCCTCCCCAGCTTCAGAATCACTCGTGTGCCGTGATTTCCTCCTGTTCACCAAGTTTCCTCTTGAGGATGATGATTCTGCCTCTCCAGTCTTTGGGTCTGCACAGCTTCTCATAGCTAACATAGCTCAACGCCTGCTTCATTGATCCTCACAGAATGGCAAGCCTTCCCGGAGATGGAGCTTTATCACTTTAACATGGGCAGTGACCATTGTCACCACCCACTACTGCTCTGTGACTCTCCAGCATGCGTCCCTGAAATCTGTTCATATAACCAGCCATTACAGGCATCTGCTGTGTGTTAAGCGCAGATAGAAGAGTTAGGGTCAGTCTTTGCTAGGTGTTTAGTGCAGTGGTGTGAGGTAGAGCAAGCTGAGACTCAGAAGGATGCAGAATAAATCTTAGGATGGGGAGATGACGTCTGCTCAAGGTCGTCAGAAAGACTTCCTAGAAGAGTCATCTTTGAGACGAGCCTTGAGAAATGCTCAACTAGAAATGAGTCTGTTCAGGAAGCAGTCTAAGTAAGAGTGGACAGGCCGGAAATTGTCAAAGGCTCTGATGAGTCTCTTCACATGGAGCCACTGATGAATTCTGAACAGCGATGTTATTACCTGGTCAGATCTGGGCCTCAGTAACTGAGGTTGCAGGCAGCGTTTTTGAGCTGGTTCTGTCGGGAGGGAGAATGTGGGGAATTGACTGAGTGGGAGGCAGTGGGTTGAGCTGAGGTGGGCCTGTCTGCAGTGGCTGCAGCAGGCCCGGTGTGCTGTGGGATGCTTGTGTGCAGGATGCAGGGAAAGGCCATCTGGGTACGTGGAATCCTGGAGAAATGTTGAGGCGGCTGGAGGAGGAAGCAGGGGAGCGCTGGAGGGGCTGGTCTTGAGGGACGCTGGTGTTTGGGTTCTCAGTACTGGGAGCTGTCCTGATGCCCTTCTGGACGAATGGACATAAGAACTGGTATTTGAGACCACAGGTCTGTGATTTGGAGAGAAGTCTGGGTTTAAGCGATTCGAGTTACCTGCACAAATGTGGCAGAGACCTGCCCTCGAGGAGAGGGGGCACTCTGCTGCTGATGGCCGCCGCAGTTCCTGACACTAGCTTTATAAGTGAAGGTTTCCTGGCTCTGCCTCCAGAGTTCACATCCGCAAACCCAGGAGTCGGCTCCTCTCAGGGTCACAGGCGACGAGGACTCCAGCCTACGGAGCGGCTGCCCTCAGCACTTTGGAGACACCAATTCTGACAGAATTAGAAACTAGGAGGCAGGAAAATGCTGAGCTTCTCCCTTTTTAGTTAAAATGTGTATTTTATGTATGTGTTTGTGGGGAGGTCAGGGGACAAGTTCTAGGGACTCCTTTCCTCCACTGTGTGGGTCTTGGGGAATCAAACTCAGATCATAAGGCTTGGCAGCAGGCGCCTTCACCCTGAGACCTCACAGGCTCAGGTGAGGCTCCTTTGTAAAGTGTGATTTGCTGTGGGTTTGGTAGGCAGTTGGCAAGTTGTTCGCTACATGGAGTTGTCCGATTGTGTGCCCTGAGCTTGTCTGTGTCGGCACTGAGTTAGTGCTGCTCCCCAGCAGTGGCCATGGGTTCTGGTGACTGCCGGGGAGTGGCCTGTGACTCGGTGGAGCCTTCCCTGTGCCCCGTGGTGAGGCTGGCTTCAGGGCAGCTTCGCCTTGTGAGTAATTGGATTTAGGTTCTGTGTCAAATAGGAAGCAAGACATTTGCCTTGAAACTCACAATTTGCTCCAGTTAAGGGTCTCTTTGTATTTGGGGACCAGGCAAGCAAATCGAATCCTCTAAGACACAAATAAAAATGTCCTCGGGGTAGTTTCTTATCATTTCCTAAGCAGAGGCTAAGATTTTGAAAATCCTTTAAAAAACGTTCTTACAAATTAAAGAAAATTTGAGGCTTTTGTGGAAACCTCAAGTCTTAATGCCGGCGACCTTTGAACTTCGGGGTTTGTGCGCGCGCACACACACACACACACACACAAGCAGGACTAGCACTGAGGTGATGTGTCTGTGGTAACTGGGAACTGAAACACTGCACTGGCACCTGCCAGCACTGGTGCTTCCAGCAGCCACGGTGTTGCTAAGACCGTCCCGTCCGTGTGTGGGGAGTCGGTGACGTCACGTGACTGTAGCATCACATCTGAAATGTGGTTTGAGTCCGTACGTCTTCATTTGACGTAACACTTATTACCACTCTAATTAGCACCTGGAATGCTAATCATAGAAAAATCCAAGCTGGGCCCCATGGCACAGGTCTGTTACAGCAGCTACTAGGGGACCACTTAGCGGTGGAGGCAAAAGGATTCCCGGTTCAGGACCTGCCTGGGCTACAAAATGGGTTCCAGATTAGCCGGAGCAACTAAATGAGGCCTTAATTCAACACAAGTATTCAAGAAAGGATTGGAAATGCAGCTTAGTGGCACAGCACTTGCCAAGTATGGGTGGGACCTTGCCTTCAATATCCAGCGACACCTCTGACCCCCATAATCCATCAGAGCTGGAGATGTAGCTCAGAAGTAGAGGGCTTGTCTAGCCCGAGTGAGGACGGGCCGTGATCCCCAGCACATCAGAAAAGAAGGAAGGAGGCCATTTCTGTGTGAGCTCTGGGTTTTGTTCGGTTGAGGAGGGCCTCACTGTGTAGCATGATTTCTGTTCTGAACGTGGCCCTCACAGACACACATTCCTTTTCAGAACAAGTCAAGGTCGCTGACTTCCAAAGGAACCCCGAATGTCATCTCAGAAGATGCCCCCAAAAGTCAGGACCCGGTGTCAGCGGACACCAGCCAGGGCCCCCAGCCTCAGGAGCTGTCAGGTGCCACTGGGGTGCGGCCCACAGAGTCAGAGGATGAGCCCCCTCCCCAGGTGGATGACCTGTCTGCGAGCTTGGATGACCTCAGTGTCTCTTCATTGCCAGAGGCCTCTGTCCTTCGGCCAAAGCAGGATTACAACTTGGTGAACTCTCTATTGACCCTGACAAGGAGCCCTGTGAGTCACAGTCTCACCCTCCCCAGCATGTTCACAGTAACGCCCCTCTAAAGTAGAAACAAATTTATTCTCCCTTGTTGAGAAACACTGAATCCTTTCATGTTTAATTCCACAAATAACGCGTGTGTTCTTCCTCAGGACGGCCGGATAGCCGTGAAAGCGTGCGAGGGCCTGATGCTCTTGGTGAGCCTGCCAGAGCCTGCGGCTGCCAAGTGCCTTGCTCAGAGCACCTGCTTGTGCGAGCTGCTGACCGGCAGACTTACCTCCCTGTACAAGGCCCTACCTCCGTCAGTGGATCCCTTAGATATTGAAACCGTGGAGGCGGTTAACTGGGGGTAAGCACCACTGTTTTCCACAGAGGGGGCTGCCTGTGTGCCTCCATTCCAAAGTCCACCTCTCCTTTATAGTGGCAGGAATGTTTAGTTTTGAAAAGTTAGCTCTACTGTGATCATTAATGGAATATTTTCTTGGTACTCATTGTATTGTCTCTTAGGGCTGACAAAATGGTGTGGAGCCAGACCAGGGTTTACAGAGTCCAGCTCCTATTTTGCTCATTACAGGGTTTATGCCAAGATCAGTAATTGGTTGTTATGTTAACAGAAATCTTTAAAAGAGGGGCTTTGTTGTTTTGTGTTGTTTTTGAGACAGGGTCTTAGTATGTAGCCTTGGCTGGCCTGAGACTTGCTTTGTAGATCAGGCTACCCTTAAACACAGATCCACCTGCCTCTGCCTCACGCTTCATCTGGCCCAGGAGAGACTGCCTCTTAGTAACTTCCCCTTGCCCTAGACAGGCTGGGGATCCTGTGGCTGCACTACAGACTCTCCTACTTCAGTTCTGTTTCCCAGACTCACCCACTATATTCTCACTGAAAAATGGGACTTTGGGCCTAGAGAGGCAGCTGGCAGTTCAGAACTCATACTAGTCTTGCAGAAGCCCTGAGTTCGGTTCCCAGCATCCACACAGGCAGCTCACAGCCGCCTATAATTCTCGCTCTAGGGATCCACTCTTTAAGCCTGCATGGGAGTCTACACTCACACACACATTTCTGTACAATACACACAAGCACTAAAAATAAAAATCTTTAAGAAAATAATGAATTTTTATAACATTTATAAATTGTTTTAAAATAAAAACATTAAAAACTACTCACAACTTACCACCTACCAGCAGCCTAATATTTTCATTGTTTTTGAAAATTGAATGCTTATATTAATTATTTGAGACTTTGATACAGTGTGTTTTGATCATGTTCACACCCTCTGCCCCGCTCCTCTGAGGTCCACCCTGCCTTCCTCCCCTCCCAGCTCATCCCTTTTGGTTCTAAACCCAGCGAGTCCAGTTTATGACCAGCTAGTGTTCTCATCTCTTCTCCTTGCCATTTGTCTCGGAAGTCTGTCCTGTGCTCCTGTCCCCGCACGGTGTTCTGCGTGTGTCCTTCAGGCAGCTGCACTTGTTAATGTCAGGAGCACATTGCATTTGGGGGCAGACCTTCCGTTCCCTGGCTCCCGCACTGTCTCGTTGCCCTCTGGACGGTTTTCTGTATTAGGGTGAACTGATTTACAGCTTTTGTCTGAAGGGAGGTCTCTTGTCCTGTCCCCTAAGTCTCTCCTGGTTGGTGTATTGAATGAGCTCGTTCGGATGTTTCTTCCACCTCCTAAACCAGGGACTGTCCACGGTTCCCGGCCTCAGTGTGCTCTCTTGTGTCGTGCAGGTTGGACTCATATAGTCATAAAGAGGATGCATCAGCGTTCCCAGGGAAGCGAGCCTTAATTTCATTTCTTTCCTGGTTTGATTATTGTGATCAACTCATCAAGGAAGCACAAAAGGTTTGAATTCTTCATTGTTTGTTGATGGCTTTAAAATGTGTCTGTGAAGTAAACGTGAGTCACTATTCCAAGAGTGTCATAACTGCGAACTGCGCCTTCCTGTCGCGGGCAGTGCTTCACACTCACTCACTAGACAGCGCTGGGTCCTCTCCAGCTTCCCCAAAGTTACTGGGTTTTTCCCCTGTTCTTTTTAGTTTGGGGGAAGTGGAGCGGGATAAAAGCAAGTAACTGTTCTTGCAGAAGAGCCAGGTTTGGGTCCCACCTCCACGTGCTTCTAGTGAGAGCCAGTGGTCTTTAGGCCCAGATCGATTTATTGATGTTCTGCTGTGTTCTAGACTGCTGCTGTTGCTCTCGCCAAAGCCATCCACGAGAGGTTCTTCATTGGTGTTATGGAACCTCAGCTGATGCAGACGTGAGTGCCCTCTCACCTTACAGAAGTAGTCCCTGTCCTCGTCCCTTCCCCCGCTGACCGCCCCTGTCTGCCGGACCCAGCTCCGAGATGGGGATTCTCACATCCACAGTCCCTGCCCTCGTCCCTTCCCCCGCTGACCGCCCCTGTCTGCCAGACCCCGCTCCGAGATGGGGATTCTCACATCCACAGTCCCTGCCCTCATCCCTTCCCCCGCTGACCGCCCCTGTCTGCCGTACCTAGCTCCGAGATGGGGATTCTCACATCCACGGCTCTGCTGCACCGCATTGTTCGGCAAGTGACCTCGGATGTCCTGCTTCAGGAAATGGTGGTCTTTATCCTCGGAGAACAGAGGGAACCAGAAACTCTGTCAGAAATCAGCAGGCATCCCCTAAGACATAGGCTAATCGAACATTGTGATCACATATCTGATGAGGTAAGCCATGCGTGACAGCGCTGGCCTTTGAGTCTTTGAAATGCTGTTTTTTTAAATGTCCTTGTGATTAGCTTTGTGGTGGTGGTGAGGGTTGGTGGCATGCATGTGTCGTGGTACATGTAGAAGTCAGAGGGCAGCTCGCAGGAACCTCGTGTGTTCCAGGATGGAATCGGGTAATCACCTCTGGTGTCAAGTCCCCACTGGCTCGTGATCCTTCCCATGAGTCTGTGTGGCTTCCACCTGGGGTCTGACCTGTGAAATGGTAAGAAGGGCAGCAGACTCAAAACTCTCCCTCCCGCTTTTATCCATCTTGCTTTCAGATAAGCATAATGACCCTGAGGATGTTTGAGCATCTCCTGCAAAAACCCAACGAGCACATTCTTTACAACTTGGTCCTGAGGAACCTTGAAGAAAGGAACTATACGGAATACAAACCCGTGTGCCCAGAAGACAAGGACGCGGTGGAGAACGGGCTGGTGGCAGGAGCCGTGTAAGTGTCTGAGGCGGCAGCGTCCCCCCCAGCCGGTGTGTGGGTTCCCTCCCAGGGCCTTAAAAAGGGCCCCGCAGTTTAGCCACCTCCTTGTAAATGTCAGGAGATGCTAACGACTCCTTGAGCCCATTAACAAAAGTAGCAGTGAGCCCTGGCGATCGTTAGTGTAAAATGGGAATTTGCATATTAAATACATTAGTCCTTATTTCTTTGTATTAGAAAAATTATGTAGTATTTCTCAGAAACTAGCAAAGAATCTTTTGGTTTAGAAAATGTCATAATAAATGTTGTTTTTTATACATCATTAAATTAAACTTAGAGATCTGGAGGAAGATCCATTATTTACTGACATTTCACCAGATAATATTCTACCAAGCCAAGAGTGGATCAGTTCACCCCATGCCAGCCCAGACCACCCCAAAAATGACGGCAAGACGGAAGTCCATAAAGTCGTCAACAGGTGGGTCACTGTGCCATTGGCTTGATCTGAATCCCGTAGCTCTGCCCTTGGGCCGTCACAGGAGCGCACTGTGGGTTCAGTCTCTACAGGTGCTGTTAGTTTTTTTGTCTCGATTGTGTAGCAAGTGACAGCTAGGGTCACAGTTTGTGCCGGAAGTGAAGCCCAGCTTCATAGAGAAGCTGTTTCCTCCCAGTCCAGTGGAGCCCCGGACAGTCTGTGCCCCTTTCTGAGGTCCACCCTTAGCGCAGCGACCGAGGAAAGGAAGGAGTCGCTGAGAAAGGAGTGCGGGCCGGTTAAGTGTGCCAGCGGTCTGACAGAGACTACTGAGCGCTGTGTGACTCCCCTGCAGCAGCACTGACGAGAGCCAGGGTGGCCCTTGTGCTCACTACGCAGGTGTGCTAAGTGTCGAACTATTTTTTCGATTTGTGTTTTCACATTTTTAAAGTGTCTTTTCATGACGATTTTCTAGTGTCTTTGCTTTTAATGCTGTCAACAATATGTCTGGTCCTGGCAAGTGTATCGGCTCAAATGTGAAATTACAGTCCATAAAAATATCTCAAGTTCAGTTTCTTAAAGCCAGTTTTTGAGGTTAATAAATAAAACAACCCATTATTGTGACACAGTACTAAGTCTTTTAGGTTTGTGTTACATACAGAATTAGTTATTTTTAATAAAACCTTTACTTAATCTGAGAACAGAGCTACCATTTATCAACACAATGTGTACTTTAATTTTTCAAGTTTCCATTTGCATTTCTAGCTGGTTAAGCTTGCAGCAGAATTTGATGTTTAGTACATAAGATGCTGCCGTGGAGACTGTCTGTGCTTATCATGGCCTTTTCCCTTTAAGTTTCCTCTGTTTAGTGCCAGATGAAGCAAAGTCTTCCTACCATGTGGAGGGCACTGGGTATGACACCTACCTCAGAGACGCTCACAGGCAGGTGAGTGACAGAGCTGACGGATGTCGGTGTCAAATGCACACACATTGTCCCTCCCCTCCCCCATTACCTTGCCCAGGTGCCATCAACTCTTACTCAAAAGAAAGGCATCAGCTCACCTGGGAAATGAGACTGCAGTCTGCTGGCGCCATCTGCCTACCTATCTATCTGTGTGTTTGTTTTTGATCTGGGGTCTCAGGTTAGCCAGGCTGGCCTTGAACTCTAGCTCCCATCTCCCGAGAGCCAGGATTACAGATGTGTGCCACCATAGTTCTCAAGGACCACATTTACTTAAACACGATCAAGAATGAATTACTAGAAAAATAAAAACAGAAAAAAAACCCTCCCAATTATTTCATTGTTAGATTTGGCCAATGTGAAACTGCCTAGTCAGGTTACGGGAGCTGTGTGTGCTAACTCTCCCTTCCCATTCTCATCACTGACGGTGATCACAAGACTTTGAGGGTCAGCAATGACCCGTGGACCACCCTGTGGGGAGCACTGTCCCGTGCCTTCATGGTGATGGCCCAGTGTCTCAGAACAGTTAGCTTGCTTGGCAACGGGCACCGTCCATCCATACATGTAACATTATGTGTAACACCTCGGACACATTTGAGGCTTCGGTTCTGAACCTTGCTTTATAAATGTTCTCCAAGTCTGCCCTGATGACTGAAGGATTCAGTCCTTTAAAGGAAGGCACATAGCAGATCCTGAAGGAGTGATTTCTCAAAGTCTGATACGCTGTTTCCCCACCAACCTCAGTGTGCTCCTGGTCATAGTCATGTCCCATGCACCTCCTCATCGGCTGAGCCATCACACACACACACACACACACACACACACACACACACACACACACACACACGCCTCAGGCATAGCTGACAGTCACGTGGTTCTTTATACGGTATCTGAGGAAATTATTTCTGTTTCATCCCAACCTGTTTCCTGACTGTTCTTTAATGATCCGAAATGCTCTTCCCAGTTCCGAGACTTCTGTGCTGTCTGTTTACGATGGGAGTGGCCTGGCGCCCCCAAACCTCTGGAGAAGTGTGACTTAGAAGCAACCTTTTTTGAAGGACATTTTTTGAAAGTTTTATTTGACAGAATGGGAAGAATTCTTGATCAGGTAATGCTCCGGAAGGTACCGGTTGTCGTACTAATGTGGTTGGCCCCGTGGGGTAATGCTGGATGATGACCTTGGTTTTTGTGTTTGATGATTGTCCATAGGTTGTGAATTCCCGCACCAATGGGCTGTGTGTGTGTGTGTGTGTGTGTGTGTGTGTGTGTGTGTGTATTCTGTTGTGAATATTCACAAGTAGGAAAATATACTTTTAAACTCTTTATTGGGACTTCAGATTTCCTTTGTCTTGTTTCAGGCAAGATTTTGAAAAAGGGTGATTCAAAGGTAGTTTTTTTCTCACAGAAAAATCCCTGTGTTTATGATTTCATAGCAAGTAAGAAAGCCTACAGTTGAACTTAAAGCCGCGAGTTGTGTTTTGGGTACCTTGTAATAGAGTATGGGGGGAACTTAGTTTATCAGCTTGTCTGCTGCCTTCCTCCATGTGCCCAGCCCTTCTCCTGCATACCAGAGATGCGGTGGTTGGTCTCACTGTACTCAGTGAATGGCAGTGTTGTGTAGCGTCTCAGTCCTGGCCACCTGTGCTGCCCCAGCCTGCCATGTCTGTCCCTTTGGGTACTTGGTTTTAAGTCCACCAGTTTGCTGTGTTTGCTTGGAAAAAGAGAACAGGGGCATCATCGGGAGTCCTAACAAGGCTGTTCTCTACTGCTGCCTTTCCATGGCCTGTAAACCGCAGTGAGCAATCGAGTTCAGGGAATGTTGTGATGCTATGTGCAGGAGATATCTGAGGAGTGCACACGTGCTGAGTCATGGAGAGCAGACCTAAAGTTACACTGTTTAGAAGTTCAGACACCTTTGCTAGGACTTCGTGTCAGTGTGTCCCCTGTGGTTCCTAGTTAATGCTACATCTGTCACACTGGCAGGTTTGATGGCCTGCTGCACTCATTCATGACATCAGCTGTCTTCTGTATGGCAGCTCTGTCTTTCTTAGTGTCCTTGTTTTCTGTAAGTTTTCCGCACTGCAGTGAGTGCCTTGACTTCCGTGGTAAGGCCCAATTTAGCTGCCAGTGTCCCCCTTGCAGGGGAGGGCGGTGGGGGAGCCACGTGGACGCGTCAGGGAAGCACAGCACATGAGTGTTTCTCTTCTCGCTTCCTCGCAGCCTTATGATGTGAATCTGCAGGTGACCTCAGTGTTGTCCAGGCTCTCCCTCTTCCCGCATCCACACACACATGAGTACCTCCTGGATCCCTATGTGAACCTGGCCTCTGGCTGCAGATCCCTCTTCTCTGTGATCGTCAGGGTGAGTTCATAAATGTTCTGTTCTCTGGGCTCAGTCAGCCACCTGGTCCACATCCTCATCTCATTGTGTGTAGTTGGGGTAAAGTAGAACATGTCTGCTGCTTGCAGATAATTGCTCCGCATTCCGAACCATTACAGAGTTAAGAGAATTCATTTACATTATTGATATCTGGACCAGAGAGATGGTCCAGGGGTTAAGAGCACCTGCTCTTGCAAAGGACCCAGATTCACTCCCCAGCACCCACACAGTGGCTCCCAACCATCCCTAACTCCAGTTCCAGGGGATCCAACACCTTCTGAATTCTGCAGGCACCAAGCATGCACATGGTATACATGCATGAAGACAAAACACACATACACATAAAGTAATTAATCTAAAATTTATTTATATAGTGTGCACATGTGTGAGTGTACACATGTGAGTGTGCATGGGCCCATGCTGCATGCACGCGTGTGCAGATGTGCTTGGCCACGTGTGCTTCTGTGTAGGCCAGAGTCTGATGTCTGGTGTCTTCCTGTCATTCTCCACTTCAGTTACTGAGGCCAGGTCTTCCGCTGAACCCACAGCTCGCCCTTTCAGCTGGGCGGGCTGCCCAATGAGCCCCTGGGGTTGTCCTGTGTCCACCACCAGGGCCGGAGTTACAGACACACACACTGCTCCAGCTCGCATGTGGGGGCTGGGGATCCGAACTCAGGTGCTCCTGCCTGAACAGCAAAGCGCCTCACCCTCAGATCCGCCTCCCTGCCCTGACATTGTTTTGAAGAATAGATAGGAGCTGGTTTGTCAGAGGTGATACGACGCGACGCTCAGGGTTCTTCGTGATGGGGTGGAAGGAGTCACTCAGGAGCTGAATTCTTGCTTCTGATGCAGGTTGTTGGTGACCTGATGGTTCGAATCCAGCGTATTCAGGACTTCACCCCCAAGCTTCTCCTGGTCAGAAAGCGGCTGCTGGGCTTGGAGCCTGAAGGGCCAATGTGAGTCAGTGTTTTACACACATTACCCAGACATCTCCCCTGCTCAGTGCTGTGCTGTTCTCCTGATTTTCCTTCTGCCTTTTCCAGCATCGACCACATCACGCTGCTAGAGGGTGTGATTGTCTTAGAGGAGTTCTGTAAGGAGCTGGCGGCCATTGCCTTTGTGAAATACCACGCTTCCGCCACGCCGTGAGTGACGTCACCATGCTTCTGCCACAGTCGCCCAGGTCTCTGGGAACCCAAGTTACTGTGTACATTTCATCCAGAAAGACTCAGCTCCACCCAGTCACGAGAGGACAGAAACCCTTGGTAAATGGCGTAGGAATCCACTGCGTGACTGCTGTCGATGAACGCGCCTGATGTCGCTCCCCGGCTCTGTCATGATTCTCTGTATAAATTGCACGTTGTTGAAACCCGGGATGCAACCAGAACTTCCGGAGATAGCGTTTCCAGTGACTGAAAGCTGCAAAACTTGTGGTGTTAGGACTTTGCTGGTATTTCTGTTATTTTAAAATCTCTCCAGGCAGCAGAGCATTTTGACATTCTCTGGGACTCAGATGCTTATACTCTTTTGTATTAATAAGCAGCAAAAAAAAAAAATCACTAATTTTATAACTTTTTAAGGTTAAGATTCTTATCATACAAAATATTTAAGAGAACTGTAAATGAGGAAAAAATTTAGTTGAGGAGCCATCAAAGGGATCTCTAGGAGATAGAAACACGCAGAGCAACATCAACCTCTTCAGCTTTTGTAAGAATAACAATTTAATATGATAAAGAAAGTATTAATTAATATATATATTTTTAAAGAAATGTTCTTTTACTCTTGTGTGCACATAGCCATGTTCGTGTTGATTTCCACGTGGCTCCCAGTTTATTTTAACTGTCACTTTGGCAGCAGCATTGGACTTAGGCCCATCTTTGGTGGTGTTTGCTGGAATAGTATTTTTTTAAGCTAATCGACACATACTGGTTGGGACCTCCCCATCCCCTCTCTGAGAATTGCTTTATGAAATTGCTTTCTAATTGATTTCCTTACGAAGTGGTAGTTGCAGGTAGGAACGGACTCAACTCTTAGGCGGCGGTCAGAATGCCGAGGGCCTCTTCATGTTTACATTTGCTTTTCATTTCGTTCGGTCTTTGGTCTTAAGAGATTTTTAAAAAGTCTTCTCATGTTCTGTTTACACCTTAAAGGGTTTGAGGAGGCTGAGTGTGTGTGAGTGTGTGGATGCCTGGATGTCTGGGTTAGCCAAGTTGCAGGGCGCGGCTGCAGGTCCCCCGTCTCCTTGTCCTTGCAGTATTCAGGTGGCTGGGGCGGTCGCTTGGCTGTGGCGCTCAGGTGCTCAGCAGCAGACTCTTCTTGGCGCTTGGGAGCTCAGCTCCAGTGGGTCTGCTTCCACCCTCTGTGACGTCACCAGATGCGTGTGCACAGCCACAGCACGTGGCATGTGCTCAGAGCACTTTGACACTTTGCTCAGTCTGTTTTACTAGCATTTCTGATTCATGTTATAGTTCAGTTTTGCTCCTTAGAAGCAAACTACCAAAAGATATGAATAGCCACAGTTCTAGAATGGTCATCCTTGTCAAATCAACAAAACAACCATCCATTTCATGATGCAAATCTTCCTTTGCTCATTCAAAAAATCCCTTACATAAAACAGTAACCAGAGGAGATGGTGGTTCTCTGCATGATTTTCCCTCTGTGGCTTTGAGTGATGACAAATGGTTTGTTTTCTTGTATTATTGACCAGTTTGTGCAAGAGTTACCACAGCACCTCCATTCTTAGATGTTGCTGCAGTCTACTCTGATGAAGGTGTGTTAAAATAAGGCATTGAGAGGTGTCAGATATCTCTTAATGCCTTTCTAGTGCTCAGTAGGTGTGGTAGCAGTGAGGTTACCTCCCAGACCAAATACTCTCGTCCTTGACTTCCCAGCAGGACCTTATCGCTAATCCACACAGATGAGCTCAGTAAAGCTTTAACTATTATTTGTGTGTTTGCTGCTTCTGAGATTGTGTTCCTAAGTGTCGTAATGACCTTGATCTGTAACCAGCTAGGGTCAGCCAGTTTCTCTTCTAAGTTCAATTTCTTTTTCATTCTTAATTCAGACCTAGAGTCAGCACAAGTCATGGGACTAAGGTGATTTGTTAAGGAAACCATGCGCCCTCAGAGACCCGGCTATTTCCAGTATTTCCACAAGCTGTGTGGGTGGAAAGTACCACCTTAGCAAGTGGTTGCCATGGTGAGTTCCAAACTGAACTCTGGCCTGCTTCATGTTTGTATAAATAGGAAATAAGTGCGCACTTTTTTTTTTTTACTTCCTAACAGTAGTCTTTGGGTTTAGTTTCAGTAATGAGCCAATCTTCCCTTGACAAAATCAGATTTGCCATTGCCAATTTTTATTGTAATGCCCACATTATAACTTAATGTCCTCATAATGTATCTGTGCAATATGAAGCTATGAGTGGAGTCATAGCTTTTTGGCTTTCCTATATATTATTGTGTTTGTACATGAGTGTATATAAATGTGTGTATGTGTATATATATGTATATATATATATCATATATATACATATATATGTGTGTGTGTATATATATATATATGGACCAAAATCCTTAGCTTGCTTACACTGTTGCTAGTGTAAAGATTGTTACATTTAATTTTACAGGGCACAAATTATAGAATGACTTCATACTTTCATGGTAACGTCTCCATAAGTTATTACATTATTCTACAGTTACCATTTAGTTAGTAAGTTTACCATGTAACAGAAGAAGTTACAGTGGAATACTAAACCCACAAACTATATGGTAATTGTACATTTTGGGTTGTACAATGCAGTAAAATATGCATGTCATTGTGATACTTGCTATGTTAAGACAGAAGATCCTACTTCTGGGCCCTGTAAAATATGTCACTTAATATACTCTGTTGGCCTCCTGCCTTGTTTACATTAAACAGGATATTTGGTACATTTCTATGAACATCGCGTAGGTCACTGATGGTGGCTGCTGATGGAGAAACTCTCAGATGACTGTGTGCCTACCGCCCATCCAGGGAGGTGGAGATCCACTTCAGCTTCTGCGCTAACAGTGCATGCAGGATTAAGAGGGAAATCAAGAAAATAAATCACTGTAACTTAAACAAAATGTTGTCTTATATCTTTGTAGAATCCTAACTGAAAATACCTTATCCACTGATAAGTCTGAAATGATTTTTTTTTACATTTACTGGTTTTTATTCTTTGACAGCGTCACACATGAATGTGATACATTTCGTTCATTTCTGCCCCCCTTTCCTTCTCCCGTCCCCTCCCACTGACACATTCTTCCCCACGACTCTCCTGTTTTGCTTTGATCCTCTGGGGTTGGACGTGACTGGTGTGAGCACAGTGTGCGGCTTTTTACTGAGCAGGGCAACTGGACAGTGGCCACACCGCCCGTTCCTTCACCCAGCTCCTTAGAGGGTGGACCCCTCCTCCATTCGTGATGGAGTGTTGCAGGCCAGTCTTGTGCAGGTAGCCACGGTGGCTGTGGGTTCCCAAGGGTTACCATAGTGTCCTTCCAGAAGACACTGTGAAGCAGTGAAGATATGGGAGGCTACAGCCATCGAGTCACTGTGGTACTCGTTCATGGGAGAGCGTAGCATCTGATGGATTCCCTGGGGGAGTTCCACATATGTCTTAGTT
The DNA here is from genome assembly GCF_049852395.1 of Peromyscus maniculatus bairdii. Lineage (NCBI taxonomy): Eukaryota > Metazoa > Chordata > Mammalia > Rodentia > Cricetidae > Peromyscus > Peromyscus maniculatus. Next base: position 210,724,711 of record NC_134852.1, read on the forward strand.
CCCTCCTTGACAGGCATGTTCTAAAGTAAGAGCTGTTTGTGAGAGTCTTAGGGAAACAGTCATCTGAATACTGTTTCTGAGCACGTTTTCCAACGTTCTGAAAACTTTTCATTTTAGCTGACATTTAAACCAGACTCTATCTAGTCTTACCCATTTACTTGAGTATTTGCCCAAATAACTTAATTGGAAATGGGGGGTGGAAAACCAGAGGGAAAATCTGTTTCTCTTGGTCTTTCAGTCACTGTTAGCCAGATCGCTTTAGAAGGAAATGGGGACATTAGATTGGAAGGACCAAGCATGCCTAAGTGACAAATCCCGTTCCTTACTCCCCAGTGGATTTCAAAGGAAGACAGCAGTTTGAACTGTACAGCCACTGTGGAAACCAGTGCTGCAGTTCCTCAGAAAGGGAACCAATCTTCCTCAAGATCCAGCTAAACCACTCTTGGGCATCTACCCAAAGGACACTTCGTCCTACCACAGAGACACTTACTCAGTTGTGTTCATTGCTGTTATAGTCATAATACCCAGAAACTGGAAACAACCCAGATGTCCATCAACAGATGAATGAATAATGAAAATACATTTATACAATGGAGTATTAGCCGTTAAAAAATAAAGTGAAATTAACAGGTAAATGGATGGAACTAGAAAAAGTTGTGATGTAGCTCAGGCCCAGAAAGACAAATGTAGTATCTGAAGCTCAAGTTTGCAGTGGACTCTGTTTGGTGGCAGGAGATGAGATAGGATCTCATGCATCCCAGATTGGCCCCCAACTCAGATCCTCCTAGCTCTACCTCCCAAATGCTGACCCGCCATGCCTGACTAATACCATGGGTTTCACACACACAGACAATCTGTGTCGCACAGGCTTCACGTGCTAGGCAAGCGCTTCACCACGGAGCCCGTCTCCAGCTACGTCATACGGTTCACTCTTAGTGGGACTGTGTTACTTGGAGACTCAGATCTCATAACTATAGTAAAGCCAGCTCAGTAAGAAATTTCTCTCCACCCCACCATGTTCTTCATGCCAAACTGTTCCATTCTGAGGTCAGCATAAAGAAGCTGTGATTTGGAACCTTTATATTCTCTACTGGTGAGTCCAAGTTTCCTGTTCTACATGACCTTCGGGGATCTGTCATAGAGAAAGCAAATGGCTAATTAAAATATTAAAACTGAAGACATATCTGGACTTAAAGAGGTAGGGCATCCAGGCTAGAATGACAGTGAATGCCTATAATCCCAGTACTTGGGAAGGAAGCTGAGGCAGAGGGTTCAAAAGTCCAAGTGAAACATTGTTTTGAAAAGCCAAGGATGGGCTACTCGGCGGCAGAGCACTTCCCTCAACTGTGTGGGGTAAGATTTGGCTTAAATGATCATTTGTAAAACTGCCCCTTTTTCCCTTGCCAACATCGTTCCCAATGTTGGGGTGGTGCACATCCATTTAAAAGAATCAGTTGGTGCTGATGGGAATCGGTGAGGAGAATCCAGAGGCTGTGGGCGTGTGCAGACAGGTGTAGGTAACACCTCCCGATTGACATTCCACCGGCCCGGGCTTACACCTGCCAGCAAGCAGGATAACAACTTCAGTGTCTTCCTGCCCAGTCTCCTTATGACAAGGGGTTTTCCTGCCTTCCCAAGTTTGACATTAAGGACTAAAAAGGAAAGGTAGTGTGCCCGATAATGTCACGGAATGACGTTACCCTACTCTTCCCTGTGGTTAGACTAGTCAGCATATTTGGGGACTGGCCAGGGGTCTCCAAAAAGAAAACAACATTAGGGTATTGATTCTGTCAATGGGCTGAGCAAATCCTCCCAGGCAAGCAGATCACACCAGCTGACTCCCAGAAAGGCCAATACCACACAGGGCCTCTGTTCTTGTGCCAGGGGAGGGTTGGGGAGGATATGGTCCTGGATTTTATGCATGTTTGTTTACAATATGGTATCCATGTCATTCTTTTTTATTTAAATTTTTAAACGCTTTAATTGATTCTTTAATGGATTTCACATCATACACCCTGATCACACCATCTCCTAGTCCCTTCACACCTGCCCCTCACCCTTGTAGTGCCCCCCCCAAGGAAAACTAAAATAATAATAATAATATAGATTTTTAAAAGATAAAATAATTAAAAAATACATGACTATCAATTTCAATTAAAAACAAATCAACAAAAAACAAGCAAACAAACAAAACAAAAAAACAAAATTCTTGGCTCCTCCGACCCTCCATCTTCTTTTGTCTTGGTGGCATTGGAAGCTGCCATGTATCTTGCAGTTTCCTTACAGATGTTCTTTGTGTAATGTGTTGTTGATCAGGTTCAAGGCCTCTGGCCTCCAGCAAACCATCAACACAGAACCCCCACAGAAACTCCTTGGACATCCTGCTGTTGCCCCGAGTCATGTTGACCATTCAGGACCAGTCCCTTCACACACCCCAGCGGGTCACAGATGGGGAAGATGTTGATGCAATGTATTTTTATCCCATTCTTTCCCCTCCCCCAACTCCTCCCACCGTGTCCACGTGAGTCTTCGTACCCCCTCTCCAGAGATTCGCTGAAGATGCCAGGGCTGATGCTCCGGGTAGAGGCCCCAAACTAGCCAAGAGCACATCCCATGTCTAACAGGGCGTTCCTGTCAAGGTTGAGAGCCATTACCAGAATTGAAAGCTTGAAGAGCTAGATGTGTGGTTCAGAAGAGCAAGTGATGGGCCCAGCCTGTGAAGAAGGGAGGCATCACGGACCCTTCCAGGCTGCTGCTGCCTCCAGCCGGAAACTGAGGAGAGAGCAATCACAAAATCCGTGTTACTCCAATGCAGAAAGAAGAGAAGGCTCACAGACCACTAGTGTGGATAGAGCTGTGACCTTTGCGGGCTCCATTCTGTTACAGTGGTGTTTGGTGAACAGACCACCTTCAGCTGCCTCAGTGTTGGGCTCCAACAGAAACAGAAGCAAAGAGAGCACTTGCTTTTGGGATCACGGTCCATGGGCCTTAGACTTCTTGACAAAAGCGTGTTTGATACTGCAAAGGCTTTTGTTATCCAGAGTGACCCAGTGTGACACGGATCAACCAAATCTTTCCCTGAACACACTGCTGGCAGGAGCACATGAGACTCACTGGAATCTGGGTTCAGAACCACATCCCAAGAATAAAAGCTGTAAAGGCAAATGTGCATAGCAATTTCTGAGTGTTTTTCTTTGAAATTTGACGTTGAAATAAAAATACTTTCTCACAGCCCTTCGTGGCTGGCATCTTTTCATGCATAGCGTGTAATATAATTGATATTCATTGAGTTCTGAATGTTTCAGAGGAAAAGCTGATACTCATCTTGCAGAGCGGTGTTGCTCATTATCATTTTTATTTCAGTGGGAAGAAAGGATGAGGGGAGTGTAATTAATTTGACACAGATAATTCTGGGTTGAACATTCCAATCTCGACACCATTTTAAGACCTCCGCATTATTAAAAGTCCTTTGTCCTCGCTTGCACTTCTTGCTCTTGCTACCCTTTCTGGTACAAGGCCATTGCTTGCTGGCTTTTTCTTGATCTGTGTCATCAATGGCTCAACTACCATGGATGGACCTCTTGGTTAAACCAAGATGCTGGATAGACACCAAAGCTCAGTTTTTCTATCAACTCCTGAGCTTTACCAGGTCCTTACCAGTTCCTCAGAAGCTACGTCATATCTCTATCTGCAAACTCTTCAGAAACACTGTCACCATGGGAGCTGCGTCTAACCCTTAACAATGACTTCTGTCTCCCCAGCCCCCGGAGGGAGGAGCGTGAGAGTTATCTTGCTATGTAGTCCTGGATAACCTGGAACTCAGTATGTATTGTAGGTCAGGAGAGCCAGGGATTTGCAATAATCCTCCTGCCTCAACCTCCCAAATGTTAGTATTACAGGCATGGATCACTATACTTGGCTGCAATAACTTTTTCCTTTAAAATTTTCTTTTTCAGGAACAGATAAGCTGCCTCAGGTTCTCTATTTAGTAAACCACTTATCCCAAGAGACATTCCATCTTTACAGAGACCTTCCTAGATTATCTTTTTTGGAGTAGAATGACATTTCTAACTAGACACAGAACCCCTTATTTGAAAGCCATTGTTGAGGTCTGAAACTGGGACATTGTGTGTCAACCATGCTGTTCAGCAAATATTTACTAAGTACGGTACGGCTCTGTCAAGGGGAGGGTCCCTGTCCGGTCAACATTTGCTTCTTAAGGTATGAGGGACAAGGCATTGTGCCCTTCAGTTCAGATCTGCACTCCTGTGCTCTGCTGCGTAGCTGAGTAAGGAATCTACAGATTGTCCCTTTACTAATGTGTTGTCTGCTTGGTTTGGTTGGGGACAGAGGAAGAGGGACCTTCCTTTGAGTTTGTCAAGATCACCTCAGCACAAGTTCACAAAGGGTCAAAACCCTCCGTGTACTTTAAGCCCCCAGGATAGCAGAGTGGCAGCTGCTTCTGTCAGAGGACTAACTTCTGTCTCCCAGGGCCCCTTTCGACAGCATCTCCATCTGGAACCCTGTGGTGCCCTGTAGTGGCAGCTGCTTCCTGGGTTACTTCCGAAGACTTCAGCAAATAGTCTTTCTCATCCCACCCCTCACCACTGAGGTCACTGGGCTTTGGACAGTTCGTTAAATCAACTGAAAAAACTGTAGTGACACTTCCAGCTGTACAGACTGACACATCAAATCCAGACTCCGGTTCCATGCATTCGATTTAATGATGATGGTCCATGACTCCATTCCCACAATAAGCCCCAGGCCGCTGCCTGCACAAGTCAGTCAGATACTGCATTCTGCTGAGTATAAGCTAATTCCCTCTGTTAGACTTCATTTTTTCTCACAGGAACTGAGATCTGACCCCAGTTATTGTTTTAAAAGTAGAAAGCACCTGTTGGCAGAGAAGGAATCTGGCTTTAACTTCGTTTGACTCTTCCCAGATGTGGCCATTCAAAACCCCTTCCAAATAATGAATTTCCACGTCAATGTCATGGCCAGGCTCAGTAAATGCCTGGCTGAGTCTCTTGGTTGCGATTCTGTGGAAAATTGGTCCTTGCTGCTAGAAATAAGAATGAGATCCCCTGAGAGCTGCCGTAGATCGTCTCTGGTCCTCTGTCATGGGCAGAAACGTAGCAGTTGAAAACTGCCGCTTGGCCGAGGCCATCCTATTCCATTGTGTCTCAAACTTTTCTGGTGCTGTGGCCAAATCCACGGCAAGCTCAGGGGAGGAGGGGTTATTCGGGCTCACAGTCCATAGTGTGAGGGAAGCAGGAGCAAGAGACATGTGATCATAGAACATCCACAGCCAGGAGCCAGAGATACAATGAACGCTGTGCTCAGCTGACTTTCTCCTTTTAATGTAGTCCAAGACCCGGCACATCGAACAGTGCCACCCCACAGTTAGGGTGGGTCGTTCAACCTTAACCTAATCTAAAAAATCCCCCTCATACCTGAAGCTTGGCCCTTTCGTGGGTCTATATTCTATCAAGTAGACAGTATTGACTATCACATATTGCCTGGTATTCATAGTTTATAATGTTAGATTCATAATATAATCTGGCACACATCTGTAATCCCAGCACTTGGGAAACCCCCCAAACAGACAGATTCTCAGATATAATGACTGACATATTTAGTCCAGTTGAGTAAGCAAGGGGCAGTAAGAATCATGTGCCTCTTGTCCCTTTACATTCTGCTTGTATATGAAAATCCACGCCATCTCACTAACCATCCCTGTCAGTAGCTACTTCATCCTGTGTTCAGGATATTTGGTCACACTGTGTGAAGGTGTTTCTCTATCCTTCCTCACCTGCCTAAGGCACCTTCTGATTGATTTAATAAAGAGCTGAATGCCAATAGCTAGGCAGGAGAGGATAGGCAGGACTTCCAGAAAAATCTGAAGTGGTGGATTCGCCAGCTAGATATAGAGGAATTCAGGCGTATGGTACAGAGGAGAGGTAACAAGCCATGTGGCAGAACATAGATTAATATAAATGGGTTAATTTAAGTTATAAGAGCTAGTTGGGAACAAGCCTAAGCTAAGGCCAAGCTTTCATAATTAATAAGAAGTCTCTGTATCATTATTCAGGAGCTGGTGGTCCAAAGAAAGACCCATTACAGTCCTGATCAATGAGAATGCTGATTGAACCACCTCTCTGTGCTGTTGAGCCCTGGTGTAGTTTCCGCCATAGACAAAGAACACATCCTGACATGTAAGGTCGAGTGGTTAACCAAACCAATTCCCGAACTCACCTCTGAGGGTCTCTTTCTGGATCAGTCAGCTCAGTCAGAACAGAAACCACACAAGAGCTTTTTTCTTTCTTTCTTTTTCTTCCTGTCTGTACCAATTGCTACACTGTTCTTTTTTAAAAACATGTTGGATTAACCAAATCTTCAGTCTTGCCTTGGTCACCAGTGGCTCTTGCATTCATGTGGTACAGGTTCACACACATACACATAAATAACCATCTTTTTAAAAACCATCTTTTTTTTTTTAAAGAGAAAATTAGTGCAACCAAGAGGAAGCAGAGCCACCCCTAAGCTGAGGATTCAAAGAGGAGTTGGCATTATGGGGACATAGAATGGAGGAGGACACCCTGGAGAGTTGCGTCTCAGACCCCAGGAAAGCATTGCTCTGGTGCCTTATGTTCCAAGCAGCTCCTGAATTTTGTTTTTGATGACCTTGATTTTTTTTACTGTAAAACTCTTTGGGGGCCCAACACCCAGTTCCCAAATAAATACATGCATAGAGTCTTATTCTTACTAATGAATGTCCAGCCTAAGCTTGGCTTTAGCCAGCTTTTCCTGAATTATCCCATCTACCTTTTGCCTCTGGGCCTTTATCTTTATTCTATCTACCTCTCTTTATTTCTTACTCCCTGGCTTGCTGTGTAGCTGGGTGGCTGGCCCCTGGAATCCTCCTCTCCTCCTTTTCTGGCTCCTCAATGTTTTCTTCCCAGATTTCTCCTATTTATTCTCTCTGCCTGCCAGCCCTGCCTATCCTTTCTCCTGCCTCACTATTGGCTATTCAGCTCTTTAATAGACCAATCAGGTGTGTAAGACAGGCAAAGTTAACAGCTTCACAGAGTTAAACAAATGCAACATAAAAGAATGCAACACATCTTTGCATTATTAAACAAATGTTGCACAGCATAAATGAATGTAACACATCTTCAACTAATATCCCACAGCACCTTGAAAACTCCGAGTTGTACTGGTCAAGTACTTTGTAGAGTTTTCCACACTGGAATTCCTCTGATGTCTTCCTCCTCACAATTAAAGCAGGGTTGTAGGTTTGCAAAACAAGTGCCACAAACATGAGGTTCCGCCTCATCAAGAGCAAGCACAAGTGCCACAAACATGAGGTTCTGCCTCATCAAGAGCAAGCACAAGTGCCACAAACATGAGGTTCCGCCTCATCAAGAGCAAGCGCTCAGCATGCTGCTGCCCTGCAACCCCCACCCAACCCTGCTTGTCATGTTTTCTACCGTGGAGCAAACCACTATAGCTTCAGAGAGTTAGTGAAATGTGCTCCCTTCGTTTCCTGTCCGTTTTTAAAGTCTGGACATTTATTTTAGACTGTGGTGGAAATCCAGTACCACCTCACTGATCTTTCCCTCCAAAACTGTTCTAGTTTTGTCCAGTTGGGCTCTTGACACATGTAGGTTGTTTGCATGTTTGTCTGGTTCTGAGTATTTCTTTGTTTCCTTGGACTATAAGATGTTTCAGGCTCAGTTAACACATCTCGTGCCTTAGTTCTTCAGGCAGCACAGAGTCCCTTTAGAAACACTTCCACAGCAATGCTTGCTTGACTCACTGCTCGGGGCCAAACAGTCTGGGATAGGCTGCTGTACTAAAAACCTCCCGACCTGCATATTCTTAGGCTCGGAGACATTGGCATTCTATCAGAACTACCCTGAGCAGGTGGCGAATTGGGCAGGGCAGATCTTGCTCTGAGACAAGAATGTCTGTTAGCAGAAGGAATACATCCATAATTACCAGCGTTACGAATGTGAACATGGCCACGCATAAGACTTCCATTTCAGATGTTTGGCTCCATTTCCAAAGGAGTTTGATACTGAAAGGTCTGCAAGAAGTCATTCGTTGGCTGAAAAGGTGGCACAGGTAGGAAGGTGCTTGCCATGGGGGCATGAAAGCTTGAGCATCACAATGCCACACACACGTCTGCAGTCCTGGCCCTGGGGAGGTGGAGGCAGGAGGATCCCTGAAGTTTGCAGGTCAACCCCAGAGTCAGGGATAGACCCTGTCTGAAAAAAAATAAGCTGGATGCCACATGCACCTGCATCCCTACCCCTACACATGAACATGTGCATACACACGTACACGCACGCACGCAGAGCATTCTATCTTTACTGACGTTCAAGATGAATGATGACAGTTTAAAAATCCTGTAATTACCTTGAAGCCAGGACAGGGTTATTTGGCTCTCTTGTGTGTTAAGATACTAAGTTGCCAATAATAAACGTTTGTGAAGAACTGCACTTTCCTAAACTTACAATGGCATCCCTTCATTTTGAAATCACCAGGAGACTCAAACAGCAGAGCGGATCCAGGGCTCTCCAGGCCACTGGCCCCTGTATATGCATTTTTCTTGTCTTCTGACAGAAATGGCTTGCTTCCATCTGTACAGATGAGAACACAATTACTGTAAGGTGGGCGAGCCCGGCACTCCAATTTGCTCGGCCAAGGGCAGCACTTGTGTGTCCTCGGCTACATCCAGAAGCTCTACTGTTCTAAAAACTTGCTTGCATTAAACATGAGAACCAGACCAGTGTGGTTGCCACAGGGAATTGCAGGCAGCTCCTCCCAGCCCAGGATGAGCTTTGCTCCGGGTGAAGAAAGCTTCTGGGCTGAGGAGGGCTTGGGACAAGTGAGGCATTGAGCATTCTGTGAAGACAGGAGTGGATTTTGGCCGATGGGCCTGATTATGATATTTTTATGTGACAGGGTTTCCATGCAACCTAGCCTACCCTCAAACTAGACATGTAGTCAAAGATGGCCTTGAACTCCTTTTTTCTCCCCTGAGACTGTGTATCTCTGTGTATCTCTGACTGTTCTAGAATTAGCTCTGTAGACCAGGCTGGCCTTGAACTCACAGAGATCCGCCTGCCTCTGCCTCCGCCTCCGTAGTACTGTAACTAAAGGTGTGTGCCACCACACTCAGCATGACCTTGAACTCTTGATCTTCCTGCCTGTCTCCCAAATTCTGGATTACAAGTGTGCACCACGACACCCAGTTTATGCAGAGCTGGGGACTCAAACTTCATGCATGCTAGGCAAGCACTTTATCCATTGCGCTACGGCCCAGCCCCCGATTTCGGTGTGAGTATTCGAGGGGAGGGAGTGGGAATGATTATGGGATTGCTTCTCCTTAACGCCCTGAGAAGAACATGGGTGAGCTATGAGGGTGTGCCTTGGCTGTGTGAAGGAAGAGAACGCCCCTCTAATGAAGAGGGAAAGCAGGAAGGAAGAATGCGAGAGACCACAGAAGACAGGTGGGAGGCTGATGGAGGAGAGAGGCACTGCAGGGGAAAGCCCGCCCTGGAACTCCCGGCTAAGCTGTGCCCTGCTCTGTGCCCGTGTAGACCACAGCCTGGACGGCTGCCTGGTGGTCGGACCCCGTCTTCTCTCTCTTTACACTCTGTTTCCTCTCCACAACTAACCCCACTCCTAGGGAGCAGCGTGGCCTCAGGCCGGGGCCGTCTCCTATCTCAGGCCCTGCTTTGGCATTTGGTACTCAGCTTGAAAACGAAGGGTTTGCTCCTGTGACCTCCACGCTCACTCCCACCCTACCGACTCAGCCCAGGTTCTATCGCTGCCCAGCTGTGAGGCTGCTGCGCAGCTGTGAGGCTTCGGCTGCCCACTGTTGTCTCTTGAGTGTAAAATGGAGATGGTGCCATCCATCTCGGAGGGTTGCTGTATCGACCTAGTGCACGGTGGCAGCTCTGGCTGGCGTCTCCTCGTGTTCCCAGCCCCGCAGGCCTCCTGGATCCTAATGGCTGCAGTCGGCGGCTCTGCCAGCGGCTGCCTGGGCAAGCTTCCCAGATGTTGCTGATGGATTATCAGATGTCCTTTAGAGAGACCATCTCTCCTACACAGCAGCTACAGCGGGCCCGGTCCACCCTGGCTAGACTTCCCAACTGTCTCTCCCTGCATGGCACCCACTGACCTTGAACTCCGACCCTCACAGAAGGGTAAGAACTGAGAGTCAGCTTCGCTGTACACTTGCGTTCCCCTTCCTTCCCACACCCACAACCCCTGTCCTGCATTTTCTTCAAGGTTTCTGGAGTGAGCCCAGCTTTGCTCAGCATTCCCAGTGTGATAAGCTACCCTGCAGCGTGTTATCTCCAACTGTTTACTCCGACCAGAGCTTGTCTGTAAACTTTGTCCCAGGTTTATGGTTCCAAGTCCGTTGCTGACGTGGCAGGCAGGGGCGGACGGACAGCACATCAGGGGACCCTGTTGACCCAGCAGGATGCAGATGTGTTTCCTGGAGCTCAGGGAGCCTCGGTGCCTGAAAACAGCGGAAGCGAGGTCAGCCGCGGTTGCGGACCATTACCAAGTGCTGCCGCGAGGGGGCGATGGCGCCAAACGGTCTCTCCCTGCGGGGAAGGCCACCGGGGGGTCAGACCCCGGCTCGGCTCCAAATTCTTTCCGCTCCGGAGCAGATGGCAGCCGCGAGGCGCCTTTGGAAATTCCGATGTAAAATTCTGCATCCAAACAGTTATTCTACACCCGCGCTTCTCAGTCCTGGTTCCCTTTAAAAAGCTCTAAGCCCACACACAGCAGTGAGGCCCACGGAAGCCGTCTCTGTTTTATACTAACTTGTTTATTTGGTGGGGTGCTCGCACGCCACCGTGCATGCCTAGCGATCAGAGGACCACTTGTGGGAATCGGCTCCCCCCACGTGAGGTTCAAGGTGGAACTCAGGTCCTCAGAATCACCCTCAGATGCCCGGGAACTGGAGTTGCAGTTAGTTGCCTGTGAGCCTGAGTGCTGGGAGCTGAGTAGTGGTCCCCTTGCAAGCCCAGTGAGTGCTCTTGACAACCCGGCCCTCTCCAGCCCTCCATTGGCTCCTTTGTCATTCTAACAGGGACCCCAAGCATCTAGTCACACGGGGTAGCGGGTGGGGGATCCAAAGGGAATCATGGGAGCAAGTTTTCATTTTAGATCATTTTATCATGTTTCCCCTGTGGCTTGAGACCTCACTGCTGATGTCTGGTTTTAGAATACTGTTTTGCCTAGTTCTGGAAGAGCCTGGGGGTGAGAACAATCTTGAAGTTATCACCCCTTGGAAAACCGTTTTTAAGATAATCCTTTACAAGGAACTAGCTATCAGCTAAGCTATTAACACTTGTGTATGAGTTAATTTATCAGATACAAAATAGGGCTTGGAGAAAAATGAGGCCAGAAGAGATACATGTTTAAAAGGAAGGGGGACTTTTTCATGCTCTCCGATACAGACTTTCTGAAAGACCCAAAACTATTAAAAATTAAATAAAATCAGCTACAATTATTTCATTACTACCTACACTTGTTTTTCTCCCACATTTATGCATTGTTTTAAAATCTGTGCATCCTACATAATTTTGTCCTATCCTTTCATAGCTCAATATAATGTAAACTTTTTAGGTTGGAAAATTCTACAGGAGCACATGAGTGGTTGTCTGGAATTGCATTGTGGCTATACACAGGCTGGTCTATGTCTGCACCTTTCATAGACCTTGTATTTATTTTATTTGGTTTTGTGAGACAAGAGCTCACCAGCAACTCAGGCTGGCATGGAATGCACTCAAGTGGCCCCAGCTGGTCCGTAACCTGCCACCTTCCTGCTTCTTGAGTGTTGGGATATGAGTTCTGTGCCACCTTGTCCAGCATAGACTGTGTTTAGTGCTTCTAGTAAAACATGACTGCCTACTGTGGTTAGGTTACAAATATTTTTTTCTAAGAGGCAGGAATCTCATAGACAGGCTAGAATCTCATGGACCCAACTTCAAATTCCCAGGAAAACAAACCAGTGCACACACACACACACACACACACACACACACACACACACACACACAACCTCACCATCAAGGCTTGGGTTGGGTGTCTTCAATCATATGTGGCGGGGACAACAGATTACAGGACTGGCACTACCCACAGAAGTTGCGGGGAGCCTGTTTCCACAATCCGTTGGGCGGATTTGGGATGAGGATAGCTGGACCTAGAAAAATTCAGCTGGGGGCTGGTGAGATGGCTTAGCCAATAAAGACACCTGCTGCATGATTAAGCTGGCTGCCCAAGTTTGTCCCCCAGAAACCACATGCAGAAGGAAGGAAAGAATCAACACCACCACGTTGACCTCTGACCTCCACCTGTGTGCTGGGGCGTGCATGCCCACCCCCTCTTCCACCGGCCTGCCCCACAATAATAATTTTGTTAAAAGAGAGCTGGGCGTGTGGCCTGTTCTTGTCCTCTGTGAACCATCTCTCCCTCCTTGGGTATGAGAATTGTGCTGCAAGCTGAGACAGCATCAGGGGACTATGCTGAAAAGTTAGAATCGCAGTGAAGACACGTGCCACACGTAACATGAGGAATCAAATTGCAGTATCACTTGCTGCGTTTTTACCGGGCAGATTTGGGCCAGACTCTGTCCATTGATCATTAACTCTCTGGAAGCAGTCCAGGAACAAGGTACCCACATTCCAGATTTACAGACTACAAAACTGAGGCAGAAGGAGGTAAAGCTGTTAAGTGGGTCCATCAGAACGTAAACTCGGGCAGCCAACGCCCAGTCACATAGTGCTGGGCGCCTGCCACCGCCCGCTAGTGAGTGACTCCATCAGATCACTAAAATGCTTTAAAAATCAGAATCATCTTAAAAAACAAAGCCAAGTCTTTACTGTTTATCTTACTTTCTGCCCCTCGGGATTTATATAAACCCGAAAGAAGCATTAGAGATGGGAACGTGTTCCCCCAAAATGGGTAGGCTGCAGCTTGACCAAACCACAGGTGGGAAATCTGCATGGAATCTGATACAGATGCACACACACCACACACACACACCACACACACACTCAGACACACCCCACACACATGCACGCACACACACACACACACACCCTCCACATACACACACGTTCAAGCACACACATCACACACACACTTGCATATTTTCGAACACACACACACACACACACACACACACACACACCCTCCACATACACACACGTTAAATCACACACATCACACACACACTTGCATATTTTCGAACACACACACACACACACACACACACACACACACACACACCCTCCACATACACACACGTTAAATCACACACATCACACACACACTTGCATATTTTCGAACACACACACCACATACACACACCATACACCACATATACACACTCAGACACACCCCACACACATGCACACACACACACACCCTCCACATACACACACGTTCAAGCACACACATCACACACACACTCGCATATTTTCGAACACACACACACACACACACACACCCTCCATATACACACACGTTCAAGCACACTCATCACACACACACTCACATATTTTCGAACACACACACACACACCACACACACATCACACACACACACACACACACACACACACACACACACACACACACACACACGCTGATGTGTTTCAAGGCCAGCAGCATAAGCTAGGCGTGCGTGCTGGCTTTTGTCAGGACTGTCTTCCCCGCTAACTGCTGCCATCTTCAAGAGTCCAGCTGAGCTGAGCGTGCTTGACGAAGATGAACACATCTGGGTTTGTTGACTGTTTATGTTCCTGCTTAGCCGGAGTGGATGGGGGGTTGTGAGACCCTCACCTGAGTATCCAGCCCTTCTCTCAACCAGTTGTGTATGATTGTGCCCTATTTGCACGAGGCCTCGAGGGCTGGAGTGAACAGGTGGGGGTGACGAGGGAGTGATCCCTATCTACAGGAAAGCCCTTATCCTTGACGGGTAAAGACTGCAGTTTCAGCCTGACGGGGGAGGAGTGCCCATGCCTCTCTAAGGAACACTCACCTGTGTTCTGTATGGAAGCCCCAGTAAACTCACTGGTGGATATTGCCTCAGTTTATCATTGGGACCTTAGAAGAAGGAGTACTCATTGTTTTATCTCCCCCGGGAAGGAATTTTTGCAACAGTGACACATGCCTGTGGCCCCAGCCTTGGGAGGTAGAGACCGGAGGATGAGAAGTTCAAGGTCATCTTTGACGACAGAGCAAGTTTGAGGCCATTCAGGCTGCATGAGACCCTATTTCAAAAACAGAACAAAACCCCAAGAACAATGGTATAGAAAAAATGTGTCATAAATAGAGCTTTGAAAGTCTGTTTAGGTTTTGTTTTTGAAATGGGGTCTTACTATGTACCCCAGACTGGCTTTGAATCTAGGCTTAGGATCTGCAGGATGAGAAGTTAAGTTCTGAGGTGAAGCTCATGTACCATACAACCTGCCCAACTCACAGAGCTGAGCTTCCAGCTACATAATTTTAGAACATTTTCATAAACTCCAAAGAACCCAGAGCCTCTTAGCTGCAACCAATCCATCACCTGGGCTTTGACAACTGCAAAACTGCTTCCTGTCTCTGTGGACTTATCTACGCCAAGCATTTCCTATACATGGAATCATGTCATATGTGGCCACATAGTGAGGTTTGCAAGCTTGGAGAAGACCTAATGGGCAGCAAGCAACCCAAAAAAGGCCGAGAGCTCTGTGATTTTCTTCCCGCTTGGAGTGTGACAGACTCTTCCTAGGGAGACATCACACACACACACACACACACACACACACACACACACACACGCACGCACATACACACACACACAAACATCTACTCACCCCAGTTAAGGAGCCGACGACAGACCAAAGTATAGATGCCACCAAAGTACCACTTGGTGAACCAATGCATTTTATTGGGGCCACTTAAAGGGATATGGGTGAGGGCTTCTTACAGGAGCAGAATGATTCAATGGCGGCTGTATCACTAAAGCCACCCCAGCATGGCTGACAGGTATCCAAGGCTGGGAACCTGGAGCACAGTGTGCAGGCTGCAGGCCGCTCAACAGGCTGGAGAACAGCAGCCTCTCCCAGCGGCTCAGCAGGTCGAGAGTGACTCCCCTTCTCGACTGCTTACTCGTGGAGGTGGGGTGGGTGGGGCTGATAAATCTGGTGGGTTTGGGGGACTTCCTCAGGCTATTTTGAGGTATTTGCTTTCTTTCTTAAACATTCCCTGAAGGATGGAATGCTTCGGTCTTGGGGGAATTTGCTCCACAGCACCAGGAAACAAACGCTGTCTTGAAGGAAGCCAAAGGGTCAGCTTTCCCAGGCCTTCATCCGCCCAGGTCTGGATTACACCAAGCTCTGGAGATGTTTTGAATACTGAGCATCGACACTGAACTCCCACGTCCTCCAGGTCTAGCTGGGCTCTGTATGTCTGCATACCCGCAACTGTATTTCCAGTAAGTGCTGTGAGCAATCCCAGTGTGAGGAGAGCAGTGGACTAAACATTCATGGGAGGCTCCGAGACCCACAGCAGACATTCCCTTAGCTTACCCAGGACCCAGCCAATCCAGCATGCCTGGCCCTGACAGGGTTTCCACCTCCTCACAGGGCCACCCCAGTTATGATATGGCCCTCCTGTTCTCACAGAGACCAAAGGAACCCTTTCCACACAAACATAACAGAGAGCCCTGGAGCTACCCCAACCCTCTGCACCTTACTTCTGTCACAGGGCATTTGAGGAACTTCAGACCACCACTGTGCCTCGAACCCTGAGTAGCATAGATGATGTAAACAGCCCTTCAGCTTCCCTGCTCTCCTTTGTGGGCCTGCAAGTGGTCTATCCCCAGGGATCAGCTTCCTTTAGCTGAGTCTCACTGTATGCCTTTGATTTATAGACATTTCTAGACAAGTGAGATGCCAGGGCCTGTCTTCCGGAAGAGCCCTCTGAAAGCCTCCCCGATCCCCAGGGGAGGGCTGGCAGACTGGAGCAGCATTTGAAACATAACCCCAGCTGTGACCCGCTCTGCCGGGGGCCTGGTCAATGCCTGTCCCACCTCCTCACCATCTTGTAGACAGCGCTACCCCGGTTAAATATGGGATATTTTTAAATATAATAGAGGAAGTTCTGAGTCCTTAAGAAGTTTACCAGAGATATCCATCCATCCTTTGTAGCCTCCTTCCCTAGCCTTCATCCCGGATTTCTAAGCCTTGGCTGGTCATGTTGCTGCCTGCCATAAATATTTTAGAGAAACCTGCTGGGCTCAAAGAGCTTCAGAATGCTTTGCCCCCGCCTTTTAGCCACAGAGGCTGGGTTTATGGAGCTACTCATTCACTCTGACAGTGCCTTGCAGCCTGCAGAGCCTCAGCGGGGAGAAGGAGGAAGATCTCCACGTTTCAAGGTTGACTAGTTCAGCCATTCTCCCAAAACGCCCATTCTAGGACATCACAAGTCTCTCTCTCCCTCCCTCCATCTATACATCTCTCCTTAGAAAAACCCAAACATGGTCTGCTTCATTTGTTTATTTACGATCCATCCCGAGATGATCAAGCCCCGTCACTAAATGGCTCTTAGGACAGCACGTGCGCTTTGCTGGTTGGCAGTGGCTTTGGTTTTTACCGAGGAGCCGATTCCATGTCTTCCTATTTAAAGAGCTTGTGCATGGAGCTGCAAGCTTGGACTCACTGACCCAAATCAGCCCTGCCTGCCGTGCTGGGGGCGGGGCGGGGCGGGGCGTGGGGGGGGGGCACGCTTGCCTGCAGACCAGCGAGGCTCCTGGACTTTTCTGAGCAGCAGACAAGCTCATCCATCCGGAGCTGGGGAGGCAGCTGCCTCAGGCAGATGCTGCCAAGCCAAGCATGAACAGAGTCCATCCCAGCACGTCTCATCCTCACAGAGCGGGAGAGCCTAGTGGGCACTTTCTGCTTACCTGTGTCACAAATGCTCCCCCACTCCCGGAGGATGAGGAAACAGCTGAGAGGGAGGGACCCACACTGTAGGTACTACTGTAACTAAGGAAGACACTGACAGGCAGGAGGTGTGGGAGGGCTCAGAAGGAAGACTTGGTCAGGGTGTCAGAAGATAATACCTGAGGACCACTGAGGGGTAGCGGGGTGTGAGGTGGGGACACAGCAGTGTTGTTCAAGGACACAGCCCACCCACCCCTGTCCGTTCCTGGCCTTGTGGATAAAGGACGTTAAGGATGGTCATGGGGCGTGCTAGAGAGGCTGCTCAGAGGTTAAGTGTATTTGCTGCTTTTCCAGGGGACCCAAGCTTGGTTCCTAGCACCCTCGTATGGTGCAGGGCTCCCAAAGTCTGTAACTCCAGCTCGAGGGAATCTGACACCCTTCTCTGGCCTCCTAGGGCACTTGCACACATATGGCACACACACACACACACACACACACACACACACTCACACACACTCACACACTCAGACACACACAAAGAGCAAGAGATTCAGACACAGACACATTCACACACATGCACACACACTCATACACACACACACACACACATACTTACACACACACACAGACAGAGAGAAATAAAAATGATATTTTAAACAAATGCAGAGGGAACTTGGGGGAGTTTATGGGGACAGGAAGAGAGAGGGTGCCCTGTATAACAGGAGAGGCAAGTGCAGTCTGAGCCTGGGGGGGGGGGGGCGACACAAAGATGAGGAAGCAGAAACATTAGACTTCCTGAGAAGAAAGCCAAGCAGGCAGGCCCTGCGTGAAAACCTGAGAATGTCTGCCTGGAGCCTGTGCTTTGTGGGGACAGAAATACATATGACACCATGAAGGGACACTTACTCCTTCTGTTCCTTAGTCTGTCCTCATGGAAGCCGATTTTTCACCTTTGGCTTAGACAGTCTTCCTTGGGCTGTAAGGAGGATTTCCTCCTTGACACTGTTGTCTACATTAGAAGAGTTTTGTTAACCACCGACTGTGGAATTTGTGCCAGAGGATGCTGTCCAGATATCCACGTGTCCCAGATGGTGTCTGGGAGGCAGAAGTCTGCAGAGGGCATTTCATGCATGCCTTCCTGCCTGCCTGGTGCCTGCTATCCCAGGCGTAAGCAGGGGAGATTACAAGAGACAGGATACCTAGTCCAGACGTGGAGAGAAAGGGGGTTCCTCAGAAGACAGGAAATCTACAGTGATGCCCCAAGGATGGTCAGGAATTATACATGCCACTTCTCTATTGCTGTGATGAAACACTGTGTCCAAGGCAACGTTAGGAGGAGGGGTTGGTCTGTTGTGGTTCCAGAGGGCGGAGAGTCTGTCATGGCGTGGAAGACCACAGCAAGCAGCAGACAGGAAAGCTGAAGCTGAGCTGCAAGGACAGAGAGCGCAAACTCAAATGGCTTTAAACTCTCAGAGCCTGCCCCCAGGGACAAACCTCCCCAACAAGGCCAAACCACCCAAGCCTCCCCAGACAGCACCACCAATGAGAGACACAACCTTCAAACGTCCCAGACTACGGGAATCTCAGTCAAACCACCACAAGAATTACCATTTGGGAATGGGGAGACAGGCAGATGCTCTAGGAACAGTAAACAGTGCTAGAAAAAAAAAAAAAAAACCTATCTGCTCTGCCATGCCTGCTACTGGAGAGACCTTGTCATGGTTGACATTTGCTTGGGATAGACCACAGGGCGAAAGGAGACGGGAGGCATAGAAGACACTACATGGACCATGACAATCATTGAAATGGAAGCACGTATTCAGGAACAGATACTGCTCTATCTGGAGTTGCACATCAAATGTAACAGTTTAGAAAAATTGAAGTTTTTCATGTTAGATTTTTAAGGCTCTAAAAATTGTATTTTAACCACATAATAAAAACTTGAATACCACAAATACCTTAAAGATGTTTTACATAAAGCATTTTAACAAACATATATGACAACATAAGCCCATCTACAGAGCAAGAACATAGTTTGTGAGCACAAAGTTGATAGATGAAAAATATTAATGAAATTGGAAATACCTATTCAACTCTCCAACCTGTAAAATACAACTCGAGATTATACTACATTATTTCATTCAATGAAATTGGCAATAAGTAGAGAGAATAATGAAACGAAGTCTATCTGGAGATACAGAAAATGGGCAGCATAGATAGCATAAATTAAAAAAAAAATCTTTCTGGAGATTGATTTGCAACTTATTTATCAAAACTTATTCCTCAAACTTTGTCCTGCTACTTGATAAGAAATCCAATGTCTATATTTTTACCTAAGATAGTATACATATTTAGGAACAGATATATGCAGTATTTATACAATCATTTATAAAGACAAAGATGTTAAAGACCATAAAATAATAATAAATATAATAAAGGAAGAAGGAAGGCATGGAACAAAGAAGGGAGACCTAACTCCTAGGACAACAAAAAGACCAGTAAGTGCTGATATTCTACACAGCAAGAGCACACAGGGTATCCGATCATTCCTTGAGACTGGGTGACATCAAGGGAAGAGACTCGGCAGTTAGTTCAGGGAAGAAACATCTAGAGTTTTAGTGTGTGTTTCTCTGCAGGGATTACAGAAGCACAAACATTGGGCAGGGATTGTACACCATGGAGGGAAGTGGAATATGGATTGCTTTCATTTCCTACGTCTTATTTAGAGATATTTCCCAGATGTTCTATAACAAACCTGTGTGGTGATATATTGTGTACCCCAATAAAGCTAGATTAGACACAGAGTCCAGACAGTGGTGCACACACTCCAAAAACCACGGGAGTTAGCCGCTTTCTCCCGTTCCCTCGTGCAGACAGCTGGCTCTTTGGCCTCTTCTCTCCTGAAGGGTTGTGGACGCTCTCTGAATCCCCATCTTGGGCTGCTACCACACTAGGTAGCTACCTTGAAACCTGCTTGAGCTTCTTCTGTTCTATGTAGAAGCAGCCAGCCTCACATCTGAACCATCATTGTCGGCAGATTTGGTGAGACAATAGGGATTTCTTAAAGGGAGAAATTAGTTAAAACAGAATTTTTTTCCCACATAAAAAAAACATTTTTTTTTTTTTTTTTTTGAGACAGGGTTTCTCTGTGTAGCTTTGCGCCTTTCCTGGAACTCACTTGGTAGCCCAGGCTGGCCTCGAACTCACAGAGATCCGCCTGGCTCTGCCTCCCGAGTGCTGGGATTAAAGGCGTGTGCCACCACCACCCGGCAAAAAACATTTTTCAATGCAGGGAATTTGGTCTCTGTTTGATAATACGATTGACGTTCTGGAAATGGAACAATTAAATGAGAGGATAATTAATGTTGATAGGATAGATATAATGTCAATTATAAATATTATTTGTTTGATCATTAAAAATTGGTTAATATGAGTGCCAAGATAAAAAGTTTTAGAAAAACTTGTTAAAACAGATCATAGAGATATTCAGACCTAGACAGAAGAATTTTAAGGTGAACCAATCTTAGCATTACAATATAAGGTTACAGAGAAACAGCCCAAGACTTTCAAACAGCCAAACTTAATCTATCCAGTAACCTTACAGGAACTGCCAAATGCTCAAGGCTGTGTGAGAGCTGAGTGGACTCCTGAGCAAATGTTAGATTTTGAGGAAATTCAAAGAAGCTATAGTGTCATATGGTGTGCATTCCCCATTTGTGAAGCAGATATTAAACTTGTGGTAATCTTGTAATAGAATTATCCCTCAAGACTGGAGAGATTTGGTTACAGCTGTCCTAGAAGCTGGTCCACAATTACAATAGAGGACCTGGTAGAAGGATGAGGCTAACACCATTGAACAATGAAGTAGGGCTAGAGGTATGGAACTCTCCCAAGATCAACTTCTTGGAGAAAGAGATTATGCTAATGTAGAAAGGCAATCTCTATATGATGAGCACACCCTGGTTTTATGCCAAATGGCAGTCTTGAATGCTTGGGACAGAATTAAAGAAGTAGAAGGAAATTTAAGTCATTTACAAAAGCTACACAGGGCTCTAAAGAAACCTTCACTGATTTCTTAGAAAGGCTGTCTTCAGCAGTAAATACAATAATACCCAATTCAGAAGTTAGACAGATAATAATTGAATCTCTGGGTCTGAAAATGCTAATCACAGTGGAAAAGGGTAATTAGGCTGTTAAAGGCAAGATCAGCACCCTTGGAGGAATAGATCTGAGATACAATGAATATTGAATCTCATAACCGTGATGATACTTGGACAGAAGAGGTGATTTTCAGAGGTTTGAAGAAAAAGAGTAATGTCAAATGTTTGAAATGTGGTAAACAAGATCACCTAAAAAGGGACTGTAAACAGGGCATTCCTAGAAACAATGGTTTTTCAAGGAACAATGGCAACAGAACTCCTTTCTGGATTAAGCAGATGGTGTGGCAGAGGCAAACACTGGACTAAAGAATGTAGATCAGCAAGGGACAGACAAGGTAATCATTTGCCTTTTCCATGGGGAAACTCCCTGAGGGGCTTCTCACAGACTCCCCTGTCAAATTCTGTGCAGTTCTTTCCTGTTACCAGGGAAGAAACTCCTTCCCAGAGCAATTAAAGAACTTAATGCCTATTGTAAAAAACCATACTGATCTGTATGGTAGAACAGCTATAAAAGAGAGAACACAAAATTCAGGAAAAAAAAATAAATCAAAATTGATAAAGATTAGATTTGGAAACTCCCCAAAATTAGGGTTGGGGAAGGGTTCTGTTTTTGTCTTTTAGGAAAATAAAAACAACTATCTTGAAAAATTTAAAGATCTTTGAACAAAAGCATCCAAAGAAGAAGAGAGAACTACCTGGAAAAAAATTACCAAGAAAAGGAATAATCTGACCCAGTGCAATCTTTGAAGTCTCCAAAAAGATGATGGGACCCCACAACAATGATTCCATCAGGACTATGATAATGCTACCAAGCTGACAAACACCACCCAAAGATCAGCTTTGGACTACAAACTGCTCAGGACAATATCAAGACAGCTATCTGAGATGATCCAGCCTCACAGACTACTCTAGCCAGGACTTGAACCAAGCCCTATACTTTTGCATTATGCAAAAACTGGACAACAAATGATACAGCTACCTCTCCCAGGACTTGACAATTAACCCAGAATTTTTTTTTTTAGGATCCTCTAAAGATGCCATTGCTCCCAGACAGCAGGAGGTAGTTTTAAGAACACATGCCCACATTTCCAAGAGATGAGATGAATGGTTTTTGGCCTTTCAATGGGTTTTGGATAATTGTCATTGTTTAGGATGGTTGATTACAAGTTGTTAACTGATAATTGTCACAAAAAAAGTTAAACAAAGGAGATTAGATTCAGGGTTCTTGTTTGCAAAAAAAAGGAAAAAAAAGAGGATATAAATAAGAGGTAGATTGTTGAATCTGAAAAAAATATAGAAATGATAGGATAAAAGGATAGATTATTGAATCTATTCTAAAAAGAAAAAGGGGAGGGTATAGATATGATAAGATAAAAAGATAGATTATTAAATCTACTCTGAAAAAAGGATATAGAAATGATGGATAAAGGGCAGATTATTGAATCTACTCTGAAAAGAAAAAAGGGGGAATATGGGTATGATAAGATAAAAAGATAGATTATTGCTGGGCGGTGGTGGCACATGTCTTTAATCCCAGCACTTGGGAAGCAGAGCCAGGTGGATCTCTGTGAGTCTGAGGCCAGCCTGGTCTATAGAGCAAGATCCAGGACAGGCACCAAAACTACACAGAGAAACCCTGTCTTGGGGGTGGGGGTGGGAGTAGATTATTGAATCTACTTTTAAAAAGCAAGCACTAGTTTTAAATATTTTACATTGAATTGGATTTTTGTATATGTATATGATTCAAATTAGAGATCAATTTTGTAAGAAAATATTGTACATATATTTCTAATCTTGTTCAAGTTATTGTACCTATACAATCCATTTAACAATGTAATGCAAATTGCTAGTCCTTGAAAGCTATTATTACCAACTAATTAGGATATAAAGAAATGCAAGCTAGTATTTAGTCACCTATTACAATTTAACTTGTAGTCATATTAGGTATGCTTTCAAGGTCAAACAGAAATATATTTTAGATAGGTAATCTTCAAACATTTCAGAGATCTACAGAATATGGCATTTAAGATATTTTAATAACATAGATTCTTATTTTTTTTTTGACAATGTGATATGTATGCTCCTGGCAGCGCCAATCTATTTCAGAGAAGATGATGGGCACTGAAAAAACTCCTTATGGCGTTTACTTTCATTGTGGCAAGTTAGCCACTGGGCAAGAAAATGCCTTTTCCTCAACTGCTGACAGTGTGCTGTCTAAAATGGACCAGCAGGACATAAAAGAAAGGACTGCTGAATCTTGCCAAGACAAGGTAGGAAGGTACTTTAGAAAATCTTGCTTCACAGATTAGTCTGTCAGATAGGTTAGGTCTGTAGGCTGAAGATGGATGCCCCAACATTGTAGAGAAACTTTGGGTGACTGTCTAGGTAGCCAACTGTTTCTATCATTTCTCACATTTTTTTGGAAGTCACTTGTTTGCACTTCCTGATTACTCAGTTAATATTATTTCCTTCTCAGAACTCTGAGGGAGTTGGAGATTAGATAGTTATAGTAATAGTTTTCCTTGTTAACAAATTCAGAAAAGAAACTCACTAAAGATATGTAAAGTGTGTAAGTTTGAAAGACATCAAAATATAGTTTCAGTTGGTAACACAAGTTAGGATAGAAAGTGAATTAGGTACAACACTTTGGACTCACCAAAATAGGACAGATAATGGAGTATTTTCTCTGAATTTGTCAAATGTCTATGGACTGGACATTATCAATGTAACTCTTGACTTGTATGTGTTGTATATACTTACTGTATATAATTTTTCTTATATTAGTTATAACCTTTTATCATTTTAGACAAAAAGGGGGAAATGTGGTGATATATTTTATACCTCAATAAAGCTTGCCAGAGGATCAGAGGACAGAGCCAGCCACTAGATTAGACATACAGGTCAGGCAGTAGTGGCACACACCCTTAATCCTATCATTCAGGAGGCAGAGATCCATCTACACTGGATCTCTTGAACACTGTGAGTTCAAGGCCACACTGGAAACAGAACCAGGCAGTGTGGCACACACCTTTAATCCCAGTACTGGGAAGCACATAGGAAGTGACAGCAGGGTGGAGAAAGGTAGATAAGGCGTGAGGAGACAGGAACAAAAGCAGTTCAGCTGAGATCCTTTCAGGTGAGGGCTCAGAGGATTTCAGTCTGAGGAAACAGGATTGGCTGTTGAGTTGGCAAGGTGAGGTTGGCTGTGGCTTGCTTTGCTTCTCTAACTTTCAGCTTTCACTCCAATATCTGGCTCTAGGAGTTTTTGTTTTGTTTTTTAATTAAAAGACCACCTAAGATTCAAACAACAAACCTATATTGCCTTTTTGATTTTTTAAAAAACCATCTGTTGAATCAGCCACCCACATCTAGACTTTTACCTGAGGGAATAGTTGAAGACATGCATGAAGGGTCACTGGGATACCCAAGAGAGCTACATAGGTAAAGCTGGAAAATTTATAAATAATCTGATTTTCCCAAAAGGATAAAATAGATACATTATTATATTGAAAGTAATGAAATTTTCATATTTCTATGAAAAGGCTATTGTTCTGTAGCCACAATGACAAATGCCACTCTAGGAGGATTTTTAACTCTTCCTATCAGTCAATGTAAGTTGTTTGAATGAACACATTTTGGCAAGCCAACCAATCAACAGTCTGCATGAAAGACAACCAATCATCAGTCTGCATGAAAGACAACCAATCAGTCTGCATGAAAGATAACCAATCAACAGTCTACATGAAAGACAATCAATCAACAGTCTACATGAAAGCAACCAATCATCAGTCTGCATGAAAGACAACCAATCATAAGTCTGTAAGAAAGACAACCAATCACCAATCTGCATGAAAGACAAATAATCAGAAATGAGCTATTCATCTAAATACCAGTTAACAGCTCCACAGAAGTAATCACATGTCTGCTGTTGGTGTTAGTCTATGCCCCTGAAATTCTGCCAATCCAGGACTCCACTCATTCCCAGCTCATATTTAACATCCTCAGTTTGTTCTGCTCAGTGAGGTTTGCATTGCTCTCCTTACTGTAGTAAGCAATAGAGTGTGTGTGTTCTTTGCTATGATAAGTGATAAATTCAGGCACAGGAGTGTCCACTTGTCTATGTACACACATGGAAGGGTCAACACATACACATACTACTAGATGACATACATTCATTAAAAAGTCTATTTGGTGGTCCCCAAGATTTCTGAGTCCAAGACTGACAACCTGAGTTTGATCTCCAAGACCCACAAGGTGGAGGAGAGAATTAACTCTTGCAATTGTCCTCTGACCTCCACACACATGCCGTGGAACATGCTTGTACATACATGTATACAAACACATGCATGTATGTACATGCAAATAAATATAATAATATTTAAAAATTAAAAAATATATTTTTGGGTCCTGGGGAAATAGTTCAATTAGTGAGATATTTATAGTTCAGTCAGTAAGGTGTTTGTCCTATAAGCATGAAGAAGACCTGAGCTTGATCCCCAAACTCACATTAAAAAAAAATACTGGGTGTGTGTTGTGGGATGTGTTTCTGTATGCTGTGAATATGTGTGGTTCTTATTGGCTAATAAGTAAGCTGCTCTGGTGGGAAATCCAAGCAGAGATACAGGGAGGAGAAAGGTGGAGTCGGGGAGATGCTAAGAGCCACCCAGGGAAGCAAGATGTAATACCAGGCAGGTAAAACCACAGAACACAAGGCGATACTTTAACTGTAAGAGCTAGCTAGCAAGAAGCCTGAGCCATAGGCCGTACAGTTTGTAATTAGTATTAGGCCTCTGAGTAATTATTTAATAAGCGGCTGTGGGATCGCGGGTGGGAGAGATTTGTCTGGACCTCGGAGCCAGGCGGGACCAGAGAAACTTCCTGCTCCAGGTGTGGTGGTACCATTTGTAATTTTGGTGCTGGGGAAATGGAGACAGATGCATGACTGGGGCTTGCTGCTCAGCCACCAGAGCCTGACCAGTGTGTTCTGGGCCACGAGAGACCCTGCTTTACAAGACAAGGAATGGCACCTGAGGTTGACCTGTGGCCTCAGCATGCACATTCACACTCACACATACACACGTAAATACAATTTTATTTTCAAGGACCATATAATGATAAAGAAAGGTCTTTAAAATATATTCTATGAAAAAGCTGATTATAAAACTGTATTGTACAATCTTATAGGGCAGTGGGGGAAAGAAGAGGGGAGAGTAGATAAACGTGTTGTGGGGCCATGGAGTCTCATTCCCCCATACACACCTAAAATGACTCTCTCTCTCTCTCTCTCTCTCTCTCTCTCTCTCTCTCTCTCTCTCTCTCTCTCTCTCTTTCTCTCTCTCTCCCTCTTTTAGCACTTTTATTTGTATGTATGGTATACATGCTTGTGCACTAATGTGTGGGTGATATGTGTGATGTGTGTGTTTGTGCACTCATGCAGGTGTTTGTGCCCATGTGTATGCCTGTAGAGGCCAGAGGTCAACCTTGGCATCTCTCTCTCTCTATCATTCTCCACCTTAGTATCTTGAGACAGGGTCTCTCACTGAACCTCAGGCTCACAAGTGTTCAGACCAGCTGGCCATCGAGCAACCAGGCATGTGCTGCCATGTGTGGCTGTTTACATGGGTGCTGGGGATTTGAACCCAGGTCCTTGTGTTTGCACAGCAAATACTTTCCTTACTGCATGGAGAAACGGATTCTTCAAAACAAAACAAAATCTTAGTTTAGCATTATAGCACTAAATCAGGTAACTCTGCTCCCTAGAAAGTTGAGGTCACTTTGTGGGTCTTTCTTGGACAAGTCTTTCAATGATAACAGAAAACAATATGAATGAACCCAAGGCTTCTACTGTGGGGGACCTGTCCCCACCTTTTTCCCCAGGGTACTCTTGAGGAATGAGGGATAAGAGATTTAGATATAAGGGTGGAGGGGAGAGAAACAGACAGAAACACAGGATAGCCTGGGGAGGGCCTGAATCCTTATCCACCAGCCCCTTCTGTCTCTTCTAAAGGGCTTTTTAAAGGAATGCCAAGGGGTGGAGCAAAAGACCTCCCCCAGCACAGCCAAGTGCAGACCTTTCCAATCACTTAGTAACCACGCTTGTGGTCAGTCCATCCCCTTATGCAGCCCTGCTGGATAAAGCAAGATCAGGCCTCACTAGGAAACCTCTGTGGCTCCACATTCCACTCCACGAATACTTCCTGCCCACCTGTGTGCCAGACACCATATTGACACTCAGGCAAGTGCAAAGATATTAGTTCCGCTTTAATGATGTAGGAATTTCTTGAAACTGTGTGGAAAAGGTTATTATCGTAAATTATGCTGCTGACCATATGTAGTGGGTAGCCATTCCAGCTTGGTTCTGGAAGTTCCAACCCCCATTGAGACTCTGGCAACTGTCACGCCTACGAGGCGGGGCGAGGGGAGGTGCCTGGGGACCCGAGAGCTGGATGGGCCAGCGCTCTCTCTGGGCACTCTCTCGGTGCCGGGACGCTGAACGGTGGAGGTTGACTGTGCAGAGCTCCGGAGAACACCGCTGGACTGCGTTACACCTTCCCCAGACCCTGCGACCTACCCATTACTTAATTTGTGAGTTATGCCATTAAATAAATATCCTTTTAATTACGTAGAGTGGCCAAAATAATTTCTCCAATAACCATATGAAATTGTTATTCCCTTCAAACATGCTCATGGCTAGTTTTTAGCAGAGACCACCGATGTAACAGGTAAGGCAAGATATGAAGTGCTGGTATGTGTGAGGGAGGTTGGGGGTAATGAATGACCTGTGAAATGTACAAAACCAGAGGGCAGCCTGGAAGGTCATGGAAAATGGAACAGACACTTGAATTTGTCCTGTTGTCTCTTCCTTTAATTTGGAGGGGAAAGAGCTTTAGCATTTTTTGTTCTTAATAAAAATAGTGCCAGTGTCTTTATTGTGTTGAATTAAGCCATCTTCTAGAACTGTGGGTGTGGACCAGTCATGGATCCTGCTGTTTTCTGCTTCCTAATTCATGCAAGCAGCTCTTGAACAGGAAGGAAGGCTGATTGAATATTGTGAATGGGCACAATAGTTAATCTTGTGTGAATGGGCGATGGGAGGGGATTGTGTTTGTCTTGATTTTGTTTGCAAGGTTTTTGTGATAAACACTGAGGCTTCCCAGTTTTTCCTGGCCATAAAGCCCTGCTGATGGTTTGACTTAATGAGGTTCTTAGATTTAATAAAATAGAGACATGCACTTAGCCATCTACCAAAATGACTTTAAAGAACAATTTGGAAAAAATAAAAAAAATAATAATAATTATGGCTTGGAGGTTCTGGTTCAAGGACTTCTCTCGGTGTCCACCACCCAGACGGTGCCCATGCAATCTACATTTCCTACTGGATTTTACCCTAGTTGTGGCCCATGACAGCACCTTCTCCTACTAGAGGGTACTTTTCATAAACTAAGATATGCAAGGAATTAACCAGATTTTTGGTTGGATAAGCAATAGATAGAGTTTGTAAAATTCTTAAAAAAAAAAAAAAATCACACCTCAGCTTGAAACAACCTACCAGCGTATACTGTGTTCTTTAGACCTTTAACCAGTTATGTTCTCATTTTAATCCTGCCAGCTGTGGACGGATGTCTGGGTCCTACAGCTGAGAAAACAGAGGCTCGGAATCCTTATGTGACTTACCTAAGGTCTCACAATGAGCCAAGTACATTTATTTATTAAGTCAAAAGCTACTCATTTGAGGTATGGAGGTTCATGTCTATCTATACTCCCAGCACTGGGGGAGGCTGAGGCAGGAGGATCACCTGGAATTGGAGGCCAGCCTGGGTTACACAGTGGTGAGAAAATGAGAGACCCTATCTCAAAATCCAAACATACACAACCCATCTATATTGCCCTTAAGATGTTGTACAATATAGAAAAAAGTTGAAGTCATTCATTTAAAGGAAATAGTGTGTCTCTTAATTACAGAGGGCTAATCTCTGGGTGAGGAAGAGTTAAGACCTCAAGTGTATTTACTGCCTTTAGAGTGGGTTCTTTTCCTAAATTCAATGATATATTCATTAAGTTTATACATGTATATGTTTGTACATGTTTGTGCAGAAACATAAAATATGGACAAGGATGAGAAAAGATGGAAATGTCTGGGCAAGGATGCAAGGTGGGAAATTCAGAATCCAGTTCTAACATTGCAGGAACAGGCACAAGGAGTGGAGATCAGAGACACAGGAAAGGCATTGCTGGGCTCCTGAAAACAACGCTTGAGAGGAGGGTGGGCGCCCGCTGCAGGAGAGTGGACGCCCAGGGAAGCGACTTCCACTTCACATTTTAAACAATACAAAGCAAATGTCCCTTAGAGTAAATGGTGACGGGAATCGATTTTTAAATTACTTTTAAGTCATAAAATACGTCCCACAATTGTAACAACGTTTTGGATAGTCATCTGGCTATCTAGCAGGTACTTCCGTAGAGGAAAAATAATTTCAAAGAAGATTAAATGGTAAGCTGTAATGAATGTCAGCATCTGCTGCCTTGAAACAAGCCACCGGCCTTAGTTACTGTGTTTTCTTCCTAGAGGAAGGTTGTCATGGGCAAGAGCAGAAAACAGAACATTTGATACGTTTGCTAAAACTGCATTTAGAGAGCTGGCAGGCTGGGCAGGCTGGGTTCTCCGCAACTCTAATTATTGGAATTTCTAGAGTGCCAGTGTAAGTCTGTGTGCAGATTTGTGCCTTTCTCCGAAGCTGGAGGTTCAAATTCAACACACATTTTCCATCTGATGCCAGTCTTCCTTTCTCAATCATGGAATTCAGTCATTTCTTGATGAATGATCTAACAACAAACCCATCAAATGCCAAGTTATACTTGAGATTATTTTATCCAGTGATAATTTGCCAAATAAACAATTTGTCATATTTATCAAACTTGCTCAGTCATCAAAATCTATTTTAAAATGATTTCAATAACAGTCCTTAATTTTCAAATAATATTTGAATTCAAATTAACATACACGGTAATCCAAATAAGTGAGAAGTAGCTTCCTTGGCCACACTAGGTATCAAATCCTAAAATTCTCAATTCTGACATGGAAAGTTATAAAGTATAAATGTAGACTCGGTACCAATTTACAAACTGTAAGTGAAGGAAGGAAGTTACCTGACTTAGTGACAGCATACCTCTAAAAGGTCTGGAGCATCAGCAGCTCAAACTTACCTCTGCCACAAGCCTAAAACTGTTAAGGAGAAATTTAGAAGAATTTTTTAAAAATACTAAAAAGGAAGTGCCAAGAGACAAGAACAACCATATCACCTAAGAAACTAGGGGTATGACTCATAAATAGCAAAAGACATTGATTTTCATTTGAAATAAAGGTGAAAATGTCTTAAATACACAAACATTGGGCTGCAGAGATGGCTCAGTGGTTGAGCGAATTTGCTGCTCTTGTATTAGGACTGGATTCAATTCCCAACGCCCATGTCAGTCAGCTCATGGCTGCCTCTAACTCTAGTTCTAGGGGATCCAACACCCTGTTCTGGCTTCCACAGGCATGCTGTGGGATGGTCTGTATGTTAAATTGCTCTAATTGGTAAATAAATAAAATCTGATTGGCCGTGGCCAGGCAGGAAGTATAGGCGGGACTAACAGAGAGGAGAAAAGAAAGAACAGGAAGGCAGAAGGAGTCACTGCCAGCCACCCTGACAAGCAGCATGAAAAGATGCCGGTAAGCCACGAGCCACGTGGCAGGGTATAGATTTATGGAAATGGATTAATTTAAGCTATAAGAACAGTTAGCAAGAAGCCTGCCACGGCCATACAGTTTGAAGCAATATAAGTCTCTGTGTTTACTTGGTTGGGTCTGAGCGGCTGTGGGACTGGCGGGTGACAGAGATTCGTCCTGACTGTGGGCAAGGCAGGAAAACTCTAGCTACAAATGATGCCCAACGAGTTGGCAAGAGTTTCCACCTAAAACCTGAGAAAAGATTTTAAAACGGAGCTAAAAACAGCTTCCTAATTGTCTCTCTCAAATGAGCGGCAGCTTGCTGGTTTGAGCTACTTGTGGGTTCCTGGCGTGTGCGCTCGACCTGCAGTATGGCAGGAATGAAGCCTCTGCAAGTGGCACATTAAGCTGTATGGTGGATTTAGCCTTTGCTAGTACAAAACAAAACAAAACAAAACAAAAAAAAAGAGGTTTCTGGGCTACACGCTGCTTGGATAAAAGCATAGACCCACGATAGCTCCCAGAGCTGGCGGTAAACATACCACCGCCATGTTGGGAGCTGAGGTGCGGAGCCAGCAGTCATAGCGCCATTTCAGTCTTACAAATGCTGCAGTTTAAAGCAATAGATTCACAATAAGACAGATTCAGATGTAATAGTTCACAATGTGTGTAAAATATACGTAGGCTTGAAAGAGACAACAAAGGTGATATATACAGTTATATAAACAAATATATAGTTTTAAAAAATAAAGTCTTTAAAGAGACAATAAAATTAATATAAAAACATAATATATATTTCATTTATATATTTATATATATTTATAATCATATATTTATATATTTATAATATAGTTATATATATTTTAAATAAATAAAATATAAAAAAAACCCTTCACATATGTGGCACACACACACACAATTTTTAAGTGCTAAAAGAGTAGATAAATAGAAAATTACATTTTAACACAACAACAAAAGATCAGAAATAAATCCCTACAGACACAAATATTCCTCCGTGAAATATTAAGGTATAGGTTGCACTTGAATTTTGATATTAAATGTGTCAGAACACAAAACTATCATAAGAACTGCCATCAATTCAGTCATTCCACAATGTGTTGCTAAGAAGAAAAAATTCAGAGTCATTCAACAAGCACTTGAGAGACATGTGGTGACATTGTGTTCCCCAAAATATTGTGTACCCTAATAAACTTATCTGGGGTCAGAGAACAGAACAGCCACTAGATATAGAGGTCAGAAAATGGTGGTACACACACCTTTAATCCTAGCATTCCAGAGGCAGAGATCCATCTGGATCTCTGTGAGTTCAAAGCCACACTGGAAACAGCCAGGCGTGGTAACAAGAGCCTTTAATCCCAGGATGTGATGGCAGGAAGCAGAAAGGTATTTAAGGCGTGAGAACAAGGAACTAGAAGCCTAGTTAAGCTTTTAGGCTTTTAGAAGCAGTTCAGCTGAAATCTATTTGGATGAGGACTCAGAGGCTTCCAGTCTGAGGAAACAAGATCAGCTGAGGAACTGGCAAGGTGAGGAAGCTGTGGCTTACTCTGCTTCTCTGATCTTTCAGCGTTCACCCCTGTACCTGGCTCCAGGTTTGTTATTATTAGTAAGACCTTCTAAGATTTGTGCTACAGAGACATCTCCAGATTCGTAGTTTCTAAGGATTCGTAGTTTCTACAACATGGGTCTTCTGAGCTTCATCAGCTTGACACAGCCTGGAGTCTTGTGGGAGGAGAGGCTGGAAAGTGTGGTGTCTGGCTCAGATGGGCCTGAGCCATATCTGTGGAGGTATTGTGCTGATTGTTAGTTGTGGGAGAGACCAGTTACTGTGGGTACCATCACTAAGCAAGCGATCTTAGGCTGTATTCAGAATGCTAGATAAACAAAAGCCTGCCTGAGCAGGCCAGCAAGCAGCATTCCTCTGTAGTTTCTGCCTTTGAACTCCACTGAGTTTCCTGCATGGCATCCTTCGATGATGGACTGAGACCTGGCAGTCTAAGATAACTAAATCTTTTCCTTCTCTAAGTTGCTTTTGACCAGAGTGTTTTATCAAAGCAACAGAAAGGAAGCCAGAACAAAACCAAGATGACGAACCCCACTGTATATCGCTCTAAATTTTATAATTAAAGGAAAAGAGTTGCGGTCGATATTTGAACTCATTGGACGGCGTCATCACCTGACTTGTGTGACTGACCCCGCAGCAGCTCCTCATTACCTGTAGAAAATTCTTGATTGCAGCCTTCTGGGTAGTTCACCACCAGCTAAAATGCCTGCTCACTTCTCTATTCTCGGCTCCTTTATGTCCTAATGCTCCACTTTGGTTTTTGTTTTTCCCTGGTTTTGAGAAATTTGCTTTTGGTGACCTTTCTGTGAGGGGGACCTTCCTCTACTTTTCCTGCACTTCTCACTACTTTTTTAAAATTTTAGTTCAATTTTACTTTATCAGGGTGGCCTAACATAAAATTTCCTTGACAGCCACATACGTATGCCCTTGAAGTCCCAACTACTCAAGGAGCTAATGTAGAAGATCACTTAAGTCTAGGAGTTTGAGGCCAGCTTGGGTAACACAGTAAGGTCCTTATGCCAAAAACAACCAATCAACCAACCAACCAATCAACAACCAACCAACCAACCAGCCAGCCAAGCAGCCAAGCAAACAAGTGCACGGAACTTTATCTCTGCTGGGAAAAGTCAGTTTGTGTCTCTGCTCTCATTTTATTCATCTTCTCGATAGAATGTCAGGTGTACAAAAGACAAAATTACATTCTAACTAATAACTAAACACTCTTCCTGTCCCAGGGCAGACACTATATAAAGGCTTGTGGGGTAAATTAAAGGATAAACTCATGTTTGAAAACAGATCGATCCTTTGTTTAAAGAACCCATTGAGCGGCTATTTCAGTAATGAGAAAATACTGCAAGAAGGGACTTTGGAGACTTTGGAGGGCTCTCTGAGACAGGAGTCTGCCATTCACCCTTCTATCACTGTCCAAGTGAGCAGATTATTTTTCTACTTCAGAAGATGTCCCCACCTGATGGAAAAACACTTGACCTCGGAAGGTGCCTCCTGCTGAGGCGGAGGGTCTACAGCAGGCTGTCTAGGAAGAAGAGTCCAGAGAAGAATGGCTCGTCCTGTGAAATCTGATGCTGAAGACAAATCTGTGAGTGCAGATGCCCGTGCCAGCATCAATCAATCAGCTACCCCGGGAACCTGGTCTGCTTGTACACAGAGCTGGCTTCTTAGGGAGGCCTGGATCTAAGGGTTACTTTAAAGACAACGGTATCAATCCCCAGCATCACCTCAGAGGATGAGATGAAAGGGACCCCATTATTTCTGTAACCTGTGCCCCAGGCAACCTCGGCTGCTACCTTCATTTCCTCTGAACTTTGGCCATTGAAGAAGAGCTAATTAGGAGTCAGAGAGAGGTTAAAGTTCCCCCAAAGACATACTTTCAAACAAAGAACGGGGGAAAGTTTTTCAGGCTTGGCAATCAGAAGTCGTTTTGATAGTCATTAAGGTGACCTCAAGTTCACCTTCAACCAGGTTCCTGAGAAAATTGGTATAAGCCTCAATCTATTTTTGGCTCAATGAATGTAAAGAAAGTGGGGGAGGGGATCTAGACACTGTGTTTCCTGGCCTGGGTAAATCAATAAGGCAGCTGCTTTTCTTTTGAGGGCTTGTAGGGACTTAATGATCCTTAAATCTGAGTTATCTATACATATGTCATTATGTATAGATTCTATACATCTATGTAGTTATGTATGACTATTGCAGATTTCAAAGTACTGGTTAAAAGAGAAGAGTCTATGAAAATGCATGTGATGAGCTGACCAATGCTCACCTATTGTCATTATCTACTCAAATAAGGTCTTTTAGGGAGACTATATGCCCACGGAGATTGATAACGAGATAGTGATCCCTTCGCCACTAATATTCTGCCTCAGACTGAGCCCAGTCAGGAAGGGGAGCGGGGAGGGGGCCATGATTTAGTGGGTCAAGCATTTGCTGTGCAGGCATGAGGGCCTGAGTTAGCAACATCCACATTGACGCAGGGCTGATGTGGCGGCCCATTTATAGTCCCAGGGCTCGTGAGGTAAAGACAGGGACCCCCAGGGTGAGCCAGCTAGTTAGTCTTGCCAAATAGGCAAGCTCTGGGTTCAAGTGAGAGGCCCTACTTCAGTACATAGACAGCAGTTGACACTGACCTCTGACCTCCATGTGCATTCACCACACATACGCCTGAAAAAGAAGTCATTGTCACCACGTCAGGTTTTTTGGCTGTTCTTTGTGACGAGGAAGGAAGGAGACGTCTGCATCAGAACTGGGGAGAATGGGAGCCTCTGCATCGGCCTTCAGTCCTGTTTTCTGCTGTCACTCTGGATCCCTCCCTCGGAGCCTCTCATTTCCCTGAGTCCCTTCTGCTGTCATCTGGAACTCCCGAGGGACTGCAGAGCATTGTCACAAGATGACATCCTCTTGTGGCATCGCCACCTCTCTCTTTTTCTGTTACCACCCGCTCTCTTTGGGAGATGGGGACACTTTTAATCCTTTAATGTGACTGTGTCACTGGCCTTGGAGCCTCAGGAACGAAGCTGATCTCAGAGCTGAACTCTAAGTGAATTCCTAATGGATCAGAGGGGAAATCAGCGGGTACTCCAAGTGCTCAAACGGCTCCTTGGGCAGCGAGAATGGATGCAACCAGATGGAAGACACAAATACATATCCACGGAAAGGGGGCTGCGGATTTCTCATCAGAGATAAACCAGCCGAGCCTGAGAGTGCTGAGCAAGGCACTGGGCTCCACGCATCCCCACAGCTCCAGACTCTCCCACTCTCTCCAACAGTTGTCCAACATACTATGTCCCCCATGCTGCTTGCCTACATGGGGGTATGCCCTGCTCATGTGGACACGTAGATCCTGTGTGTTTTGTGATTGCTTCTAATATTGAAAATGTATAAGCAAATGCCATGGCTATATGAGGCAAACTGCACAAATCCATCACCCCTGGGAGACCATGAAGCATCTGAGGCTGGTGCAGAACAGATGTCCCAATGGACCGGTCCACAGTCGTCCACTGTGGGTGAGAGGTAGAGATATCATGATGCTATCTGTCACGTGGTCAGCAATTACAAGAAGTAAAAAGTCTCACTACTATGGGTTGAATGGGCTCTCCCCGAAGGATGGATTGAAGTCCTATGCACTCCTTTGACAGTACTTCAAGTTGTAATCTCTCTCGTTTTTTCATAATAAGTCATCACAGAAGGATTACTGAAGCTAAAATTAGGTCACATTTGCATAGGTAGGCTCTCAATCCAATGTGACTGTGTCCCTATAAAAAGAGAGAAATTCGAACATAGACATAGACACAGAGGGGATATGACCACGTGAAGAAGGAGGCAAGATTGGAGTGACATCAGAACCCAGGAAATGCCAAGGGCTGCAGAGCCAGGACAGGTGATGAAGAATCCTCCCCTAGAGACCGCAGAGAGGACGCGACCATCTATCGCCTCGAGTTTGAACTTCTAACCCCTGGGAGGAGTTTCTGTTACAGAAAGCCACCTGGTTTGTGGCAGTTTGCTATAGCAGCTCTAGAAAGCTCACACACATTCTCAAGAAAATATACCAAATGGTTCCACACGGGGGTCTATGAAGAAGAGAAAGGATGGACGAGGAAGAGGACCACTGACAGGGAGCGTGAGGTCATCCCAGCATACCTGGGCTGCTGTAACAAAATGCCTTAGACCGGGAGAGGTATAAACAATATACATCTGGGGCTTACAGTTCTTAGGCCTGTAGTGTGTAAGACCAAGACATCATCAGACTCAGTACTTGTTGAAGGTCTACCCCTTGAGCACAGGCAAAGGACAAGCACCCTCCCTCAAACCTCTTTCATAGAGACACTAATCCCATTCACGAGGGT
The DNA here is from genome assembly GCF_049852395.1 of Peromyscus maniculatus bairdii. Classification (NCBI taxonomy): domain Eukaryota; kingdom Metazoa; phylum Chordata; class Mammalia; order Rodentia; family Cricetidae; genus Peromyscus; species Peromyscus maniculatus. The sequence continues at coordinate 210,761,480 of NC_134852.1, forward strand.
TTTGCCCTCATGACTTGGTCCCCACCCCTCAAAGGCCTCATCTCTGGCTACCATCAACTTGAGGATTAGGTTTCAATATGTGAAAAGCAGAGAACACCTTTAGAATACAGCAAGTTTTATCTAAGGATTAAAATATCAGAGCCTAGAACTTCTCCAGATTCTTAGTTACCATGGTTGAATGAGAAAAGGGAACAAGAAATCAATAATGTAAGTTTAATGTGTCTGTATTTTCCCTTTGTGATTAAGAGTAAAGTCTTTGATAGGGACATAAGTACCAAGGGAATGAAGTTGAGAGGGGAGGCAGCCGGAAGGAAGGAAACCATTCCATCCTACAGCTTGGGGCAAGGGGAGGGGGAGGAAGGGGGAAAGAGAGAGAGAGAGAGAGAGAGAGAGAGAGAGAGAGAGAGAGAGAGAGAGAGAGAGAGAGAGAGAGAGAGAGAGAGATTGTGTTGACAGGAAAAGAAAATTGGGGATCAATCCTCCCGCCTACCCCTCAACTTGTGGAACTCTGTCGTCCAGGCATGGCATGGTTCCTGCCATCTTGAAGGCAAGCAGCTGTGGTTATCACATAGAACCCTCACAAGATTTGGTCACACACCCCGCTGTGGAATCGGGGAGGGCTCATGAGACAGGAGCCCACGGCTCCTTCCTTCCTTCCTGAGGAGAGTGGATGAGAATTGCTGGGGGAGGAGCTGTACCTGAGCTTCACATGCTCCTGTAGACTAAACTGTTGCTTTGGTCTGCCATTGGTGTCCTGTCTGAGGTGAGCAGATATTTGTTAATATTGCCCCCAGGAAAAGTCATACCATATTTGTCACTCAAAAAGGAATACAGCAAAGCCACAGATGAATTTGGGAGAGGTTGCATCACCTCAGCCATGGGTGATGAGACATTCAAGCCCTCTGAGTGTGCAGTGAACCTGGTGGGGAGTTCCAGGATAGCATCTTCTGTGTGGTGGGGAGTGGTACACCTCCTTGATGATGAGACCCACAGTATGAGCACAGGGATGTCCCCAACCTAGCCGGTAGACTAGGGAATATATGGAAACCTCAGAAAGGGGCAGGAATTGGTCAGGAGAGTAAGCAGGCTGTGATGGCAGTCCTGTGGCTTTTGCCGTAGACATTGTGACCCCCAGCCCAGGCCCAGCTATCTGTCACAAAAGAACTGGTAAAGGAAGACTGACAAGAAAAGATATGTGAACGCTGTTCTCTCTGCCGGCTCCTGGCTTGGCAGAAAAGCTGGGAGGAAAAGAGCTGAGGCCAAGTGCTGCCCAGCTGTTCCTTATGCCAGGCGGGCAGAAGGGAAGAGTCCACATTAGAGCTGTGTGAATAGCCCTCTGGGACCCCAAAGCTGGGGCCCATGGGGAGACTCAGACAGTGAGGCAGGAAAGTAAGGTGCATGTGATTTAAGACACCCTCAGGCCTGACCTTCAGTAGAGTAATCTAGGGCACAGCATCCAGACGGGCTTTACTAGTCAACAGGAAACTGTGATCAACAGGAAGCGCTCTGGGCTCTCTCTGCCTGCCGATGAGCTGCTTGAAATGGGAAAGGCTCTTCCCCTCCAACCCTATCCCCCACCACCCCAAGATAGGGCCTCACTATAGACACCTGACTGTCCTGCAACTCACTATGTAGACCAGTCTAGTCTTGAACTCAAAGATCCACCTGACTCTGCCTCCCAAGTGCTGGGACTAAAGGCGTGTACCACTACCCTGGCAGGCAAAGCTTTTTTAAATTAGTGTGTGTGTGTGTGTGTGTGTGTGTGTGTGTGTGTGTGTGTGAATGTAGTGACATACATGTGGAGGTCAGAGGACAACTTGTGAAAGTGTTCTCTTCTTCCATGGTGTGGGGCACGGGGATTGAACTCAGGCCATTAGGCTTGGCAGCAGGCACCTTTACCATCTGAGCCATCTCACTGGCCCAGGAAAGAATTTTAAACAAGACCTGGAAGAGCCTCTTTGTACCCGGCTTATAGGTCTGTGGGACATGGAGTGGGGCGGGACTGGTCTGAATGCTGTCGAAATGGAGAAAATGAGTAATAGAACTCTCCCCTCCTTGAGGCAAGGGCTGCATCAGGGACTGGAGGGTAATAAAGGAGACACATGCGTGAGCGAGGAAGGTAGGGCTTGTGAAAGGCAGTGCTGGGTGCCAGGTCACTGGGGTGAGTGAGGCTGGAGAACTAAGAAAGAAGTTGGTTTGGAAGAACCCTTGGGCTGGTATGAGACTTTGGTGGCTTTGCTGAGCGCCCTGGTGGGACACGATCTCTGGGAAGTAGAAAAGACCTCTGGCAGATATGAATGGCACGCTGGCATGTAAACTGGGGTTTTAAAGGGCTAGTGCAATCAAGAGAGGATGTGCATATACTGTGTGTGTGCATGTAGCCACATACACGACATGGCTTGCACTGGGAGCTTAGAGCACAAATTTGGATGATGGTCTGTAGTTGGCGGGTTTTCTTTTTCTTTTTCTTTTTTTTTTTTTATTCTTTGCTCTTTACTTTTTGGGACCTGTCACCCAACTTCCAAATGAATATATGAAGGCTTATTCTTATTTATGAGTGCCCGGCCTTAGCTTGGCTTGTTTCTATCTTTTGCCTCTGGGCTTTTATATTTCTCTATTTCTGTATACCTTTCTTTCCTTCTTACTCCATGGCTTGCTGGGTGGCTGGGTGGCTACCCCTGACATCCTCTCTCCTTCTTTTGTTCCTAGGTCTCCTCTTCCCAGATTTCTCCTCTATTTATTCTCTCTGCCTGCCAGCCCCGCCTGTCCTTTCTCCTGCCTTGCTATTGGCCATTTGTTCAGCTCTTGATTAGACCATCAGATGTTTTAGACAGGCACAGTAACACAGCTTCACAGAGTTAAACAAACATAACATAAAAGAATGCAACACATCTTTGCATCATTAAACAAATATTCCCAAGCATAAACAATCCAACACATCTTGAATTAATATTTCACAACAATGGTTCTTGTTTTCTATCTTACTTGAAATAGGGCCTCCTTGTTGCTTACTACCTATAGAGCAAGCTAGCTGACTTCCAGAGACTTTCTTGTCCCTACTTCCTAGCTCACTGCAGGAGTGTGGGGACTACAGACAAGCTGAGGTGCCCAAGTTAATGTAGGTTTTGAGGATCCAAACCCAGATAACACTTGGACAGAAACTACTTCACCCACTGAACCCTCTCCCAGGTCCATAAGCAACTTTTCTTTATTTGCCAAGTCTTATCTATGTACACAAACTATGTACCTGTTCTATTACACAGGCCTGTGAGCTACCATCATCTCTGATTTCCTCTTTCTTTAATCCTTCATCCCACACACCAAATAGTTCCATAGAAAGGGGAGAGAGAGACAGAGAGAGAGTGAGAGAGAGAGAGAGAGAGAGAGAGAAGAGAGAGAAAGAGAGAGAGAGAGAGAGAGAGAGAGAGAGAGAGAGAGAGAGAGAGAGAGATCCATCAGCAAAGTGTTTGGGCTGTGTCCTGCTTAGTCTTTTTGGTCAACTTGACATGAACAAGAGTTATCTTGGAAGAGGATCCTCAGTTGAGGGAATGCCTCCATTAGATTTCCTGTAGTATGTCTGTAGGGCATTTTCTTGATTAATGGTTGATGTGGGAGGGCCCAGCCCACTTTGGGTGGAGCCGGCTCTAGGCATGTGGTCCTAGGTTATATAAGAAAACAGGCTGGCCGGGCAGTGGTGGCGCACGCCTTTAATCCCAGCACTCGGGAGGCAGAGCCAGGCGGATCTCTGTGAGTTCGAGGCCAGCCTGGGCTACCAAGTGAGTTCCAGTAAAGGTGCAAAGCTACACAGAGAAACCCTGTTTCGAAAAACAAACAAACAAAAAAAAAAGAAAAAAAGAAAAAGAAAGAAAGAAAAAAGGCTGGGCAAGCCATGGAGAGCAGGCCAGCAAGAAGTGTTCCTCCATGGCTTCTGCTTTAGTTCCTGCCTCCAGGTTCCTGCCTTGAGTCCTGCTTTGACTTCCCTTCATGATGAACTGTGATTAAAACATATAAGCCAAATAAACCATTCCTTCCCCCTTTAATTTTTGATCATGGTGTTTTATCACAGCAACAGAAATCAAACCTCAGTGAGAGGGGATGTCCTCCTTCAGGGGCCGGGGACATTGAGGCACTCCACTCCAAAGGTACCATGGCGGAGGTGCAGCCTCTCACAACGGGAGTGGGGCTGGCGGGGAAGCAGCACCTGCCATCATAACTGTGGCCCCGCTCTCCTCAGCAGGGTTTTCAGGGCCTGAACTGCCTGCCTATCATTGGACTTACAGAGAGATCAGACATGGAAGGGGTGGAGGTGATGAGAGGTCACCCATTTTGTGGAGGGAGGCAGCAGGCAAGCAAACAATCAGAGAGAAGATGGCAGTCAACAGGGGTGGAAAATTGTGTCAGACCTTTATGTTTTATGCTTAATGGGGGGCTTCCATCACTTTTTATGCCATGGCCATATGCCCACAGTGTCTCCAGAGGAGGGATGGCATTAGGGAGCTGAGCCTTAGTTCTGTCTCCTTGGGGGTCAGCCCTTACATGAAGGCACTGGGTGAACCGAAACAGAAAGGGAGCTGCACTATTAGGAAGTATGGCCTTGTTGGAGTAGGTATGGCCTTGTTGGAAGGAGTGTGTCACTGTGGAGCAGGGTTTGAGGGCTCATATATGCTCAAGCCACACCCAGTGAGACAGCCCATTCCCTGTTGCCTGTAGGATCAAGATGTAGCAGCTCCTTCTCCAGTACTATGTATGCCTGCACGCTGCCATGTCTCCTGGCCATGATGATAATGGACTAAACCTCTGAACTGTAAGCTTCCACTTTAAATGTTTTCCTTTATAAGAGTTGCCATGGTCATGGTGTCTCTTCACAGCAATAGAAACACTAACCAAGACAGTAGGGCTTCTGAAAAACAACCTCAAAGGTTATCTTTAGTCTCCACCTGGACCCCTGTAGGGCACTGGAGATCATTACTCCTCTACCTCTCTAATCTTGACCTTCTATGGTCAAGGCCATAGAAGCATTCTTGGGGCAGAAATTCTAGAAAAGCACTGAGTATTGATTTCTATTTTCTTGCTAGCCTTTCCCTAGCATGAATGTGTTCTTTATGCATTCAGGTAGTATCTTAGTTAGGGTTTCTATTACTGTCATGAAACACCATGACCAAAAAGCAAGTTGGGGAGGAAAGAGTTTATTTGGC